>NC_079147.1:95008738-95158710 GCF_945859685.1 Eupeodes corollae
TATACCTGCAATTACTCGCACACAGGAATGGTTGAGAGTTGTAAGTCACTAGGCCCTGGTTATGTACGGGCTGTTGCGCAACCAAATTTATTTTATTTAATCTACACTTTTCCAGATAGTGACTCTATGACTATAAAAACTCGTATTCAACACTTTCTAACCTAGAAAAATCTTTTGGAGTAGTTATTTAGATACTTTGTAATAACAAGAAACTTCTTTTTGGAAGATTTATCAATTTTTTTCGCAGCCATTGTTCTCATAGAAAAAAAATCCTAATTCGATTATCATGTATCTGTTAAAATACGAAAATAATCAAAATTGTGTTTGAAAGACGATTCTTTAGAAAAGTCTCCACTTTTTCTGATACTGACTCTATGACTATAAAAACTTATAATCGACACTTTTTAACCTCGCTAGAAATAAAAACTGTTACAAAATATTACATACGGTTCTTAGCAGTTCTCTTATATCTTGAAAAATCGAATTCAGTGCAACCCTCGCGAAAGTCCTACTGCTATTGGAGAGTTCTTTAAAATATTATTTTTCCAAGAAATTGTCCATCATAGGAGTACATGCCTTATAAATTCGTCGTGCATCTATTTAACACATGATTTCTCATCTAGTTCGAATCTCATCTCGTATATAAGTAGAATTTCCTACACAAATATCATCACCAGCTGGTTTGAATTCCTGAATTAAATCTTCCTTTCGGCACGATTTCAAAAAGCAAAAAAAAAATCAAAATATACGAACCGAACATATCTATATACAGACACCGTTGTTCGTTGCATTTTATATTATAATTTATGTCCCATGTTTAAAACAGAGAGTGCTGGGGAAGTAAAAATAGCTCCTTATTCATCTTTGATCGCATTCTTCATATATACGAGCAGAGTAAAAAAAAAGTCCAATATTCTTAGATACATCGTGAGTATTGGTTAAGATACTTTGTTCCTACTATATAAGTAGGTTTATATTCTTTTTTTGGTTTAATTTTATTTCTGCGCACATTGGAGAGGATATTGTGAGATCCATTTTCGTTGTCGTTGTTTTGGCCATCATTCGAATATAGTATGGAACGTTTAGTGATTTTTTTTTTTTTTTGAAAATGGTGTTTGCCTTTGATTTTCGCTGGTTTGATTTTAGTTTAGAGGTTCTGCTGCAGTGCACTTTTCGCCTACTTCCATTAGGAGCGTTGCTTGCCGTCATCAGATAGATAGAAACACAGCGCAACAGCAGTCAACGCGAGCGCGCGTTTTCGTTCTTTCGTTGGTTGGTTCATTGCTGTTGATTCAACGTTTCGTTTCGTTTCGATTCATGTCGTTAGTCTTTGACTATTGCGCCTCTGAATATGTACGATTTTCAGTAAAGGTATGAAAGTATCTATAGCAAACCATTAGCTATTTCTATATAGGCTGCGGGTATAGATACGTGTGTATCTATTGAGGCATATCCAGCTTTAAAAGACATAGGCATCAAATCCTTCTGTTTGTTTTCCAATGTTACAATCGTTTCTTTCTATTTTGTTGACCCCCATTTTCCCCCCTCATGTACCCCTTTATCTGCATTTAAAAGTTATATAGTGGTATAGGTACCTACTCTATAAGGTGCATTTGAGGCCGCGGATGGATGGACTTTTCCCAACCTACTCGTCGTCGTTCGTCGTCGAATAACTATCTAAGCTATATCGCTTTGCTCCTTGTTGGATATTGGGAACTTGGAACCCTGGCTGTGAATTTTTTGTTTTAGTTGTTGTTGCACATTGCGACAATAGAATTTATGCGATCACGATTTTACCATGTTTCATACATTTGCCATTTAATTTATTACATCGAAAAGACATATAGGTGAATGTTTGTTGCTCTTGCGCCGCGCCGACCGAGTGCATTGTATAAAATGTATCTTTGTATCTATACATGCTCTTATAAAGAAAAAATATTGGTGGTACTATATATGAGATACATAAACGCATGTAGCGATCTGCTTCATATATCTACACCAGTATAAAATATATCCTATGTCTTGACGATTTTCCTTATGGCTAATATACGATGTGAAAACCAGGTAGTTGGGTGCTTTAATAGTGAATAAAGTGCATTTGAATGTTTTGCATTGATAGCTTTTCATGTTAGCTACTTTGGCGGATGTAAATTTTGGTGTTCGCATATATGGGATAAATAAATACGCAGAAAAGAAAAACAAAACTATATCTTCAATCTGAAGGCGTATAAGTAGGCGATGATTGATTTTTTTCACCTCTCTTCGTCCTCATCATCATCAGCATCATCGTCGTTGTTGTCGTATAGGTACATATCTTTTTCATCTTCTTTCGGTAGGTTTGCTTTAATCCCTTTGAAATTGTCTGATCTCTCGCTGGGATACTTGGCAGTGATGATGTCCAAAAAGAAGGAGACAATAAGGATTAAATAAAATATAGGTAGGTATATAAAAACTAAAATCCGGTTTATAAAACGAGAATGACCGTTTGCAGAACAACCCAGAAAACTTGGGTTGCATTTACTTTATAGAGTGTTTGTAAAGCCCTTTTTTGTAATTTATATACTTCGTTGAAGTTTTGCTTTATTTCGCTATTCAGGCTTACCTTCATTTATTTATATCCTTATAATCGAGTTTTCGCGTTTATACCATGACGTATATCTATATATGTATATACATATATCTATGTATGTATGTTGTTATATTTATGTATGTTTAGGAAGATGATGATGATGACGATGATGGCGCGACGGGTTGGGTTTTCACATGGATGTTTATAAGTATCGCAGCGGGAAAGGATAAGATTTTTTTTTAAAACAAAAAACAAAAACAACAACATTTTATACCAACCTACCTACTACTTTAACTCTGTGGTGGTGTGTTCTTTAAGTGAGTTGGCGTTTATTTCAATTTGAAGAGCACGCAATATTATATGGAGATTAATCGCTATTATAAAACAAAACCAACAAAAAAATAAACCGGTAGCACGATTTTTCTTTAAGTAACCAATTAATTTATAATTTTATGTTAATAGAATTTGTTTGCTTCAGCAAGTGAAGAAAAAAAGTTTACAAATGACAAATATTTTGAAGTTTAATTAACCTAAATTAAAATACAATCTTGAGAATCTTCCTAGCTAAACTTACATAAGTATGTGTATGAATTTCGGCTAACAATACATTTTTTGTACGAAATATTGATATCGTATGAAACGACCTGCAGCTCAAAAGTCAGTTACAAAATTCTAAAATTAAGAATTCGAATACTAGAGACTTACTTTGATGAAATGTTTTCGAAAATTGTTTAAAATTTTTAACCGTCTATACTTAAGTTTTTAGAAGAAGAAATAGATCTGATTTTTAAAATTTTGAGTGCAACATTTTTAGAAGTTTTTAAAGTGGCTGTGTTCAAATTTTGATTGTAATAGTTTCAATTAATAAGTATAGCGTTTTTCAATTGGCGCGGGTAGACTTGGCACAATGCGACGGCCATTTTGTTTTGGTGACATCTGTCAAATCCTGGATTTATTAATAACTTTCTTATGCCAAATCACGTTTGAACAGTTCGTTTAAATAATTACATGGCGATATTCAAAATAAGTGTTCGTTAACGTAAACGTTTTGCGCATTGCGCCCATTTTACTGTAGACGTGCCCTTCACAGTCGACTCTTCAACGTTTGGTGGCCAAATTAGAAACGCGGTTCAGTAAATAATCAGCCAATATGCGTACGCTCAAGGAACGCAAGATCGGATGAGAAAATCGCCGCCATCCGTGAAATTTTACAGCAGAACCCAAGCCAGTCTATTTCTCGTCGTGCACGAGAACTCGGCTTTCGCAGACTTCAACTTGGCAAATTTTGCGTCGGGAATTGGGTCTACACCCATACAATATCCAATTAACCCAGGAGCTTAAAGTTTATGACCAAAGACAACGCCACCGTTTGTTCGCTGACTGGTCTTCGATTTGTTTGGAAAAGGACCACAATTTTGGCCAAATATTTATCTTTAGTAACGAGGCGCATTTTTGGATGAATGGTTGTGTTAACAAACAAAATTGCCGTAAATGAGAAGACACTAACCTACGCGAGGTTCACCAGGTGATAATTCATCCTCAAAAAGTTACCATTTGGTGTGGATTTTGGGCGACGCGGCGTCTAATTGTACCGTACTTTTTTTGAAAACGACGTTAGTGAGGCGGTCACCGTCAAAAGCGTTCTCTATATATCGATGATAACTAATATTGTATGACTCAAATTAAACCATATGACCCTAGACGACATGTGATTCCAGTATAATTTCGCTACGTGCCACACATTACAAGCTACGATTGACATTTTGCACGAACGATTTGAGGGTAAGGTTATCTTTTGCATGGGGGTAATGTGAATTGGCCACCAAGGTCATGCGATTTGACTCCGCTGGACTTTTTCCTGTTGGGTTTCTTGAAGTCGCAGGTCTATTGAAATAAACCGATGCACTAAAGGTGAACACAACACAGGCCATCGCTGACATACAGCCGGATCTATACCATTGAAAATTGGAGCACTCGGATCCGTGCCACCGTAAGAAGCCAAGGCGGGCATTTGAATTATGTCATATTCCACACTTAATGGCATACATGCACCTTTCAAATACAAAAATGAGTTTGTTAATACCCGCCCTTTTTAAAAAACAATTTATTTTTGGGATGTATAGTTTTGCAGATATGTTATGTCTGTTAAAAATGTTTGCAAACATCAATTTATTTCACTTGGTTCTAGGCCAGTTCTTAATCTATTTCAGTAGATTGATATTCGTTTTGTTTGCTTTATGAAAATTGTTCTTGTCAATTGTCGTTTCTAATCATTAAACCTTAGAGCTATTCGATAGTTAAAACTCTTGAGGCTCCTTAGAGTGCTTATGCTTGACTTATTCCAATAAAATTGAAATACTACGGCCCTTGAAGCACTAAATCACCGTCTATAAATTTGTATAAAATATCAAATAACTATGTTCATCAGATCATGACTATATTGTTTATTATACGAGTATAACAGCACTGGTAACAATTTATTTTGGGACATTGTCAGACAGCAGCTTTTGAACATTTATTGCCAATCAACTATTTAGAATTTTTAAATTAAAAAATCTTAACACTGAAACCAATGAAAACAAAAAATTCCTCCCACATCAATTAAAAAATCATTCACGTTCATGGTGTTTTTTTTCAAACACAATGTCCCGTCAATCTCCGAGATGAAGAAAAACAAAAAAATTCTACATATACGTGAACTATTCAAAAATCATTATTCAAAGAACGTTTTTCTTATTGTCAAGAGTGTAAAACAACTATTTTTTCTTTAGGTTCGGTACTATTTCACACATTGGACTATGCAAAGTGAGAGGCCTTCATTTAACACCCGAATCACCCGACATATCTACAATCATGTATAGTATATTGTCTCCGCCACATTGCCGACGAACGACGACAACGACGACGCACCATATCCCATTTGATAGCCAACAAAGCTATAAACTCTTATAGAGTTGGTGTCATTTTATCCTCCCTCGCCCTATAGAAAATAGGCTTCTGTATGAATGAAAAACATGTGAAACATCGAACATTGAAAAACCATATCTTTTCTAGAGATGCAAAAATATACGCCTCACCACCACGCCATGCCACGCCAGCCGCACCGTGCCGCCACCCGCTAAAGAGGGCTTGGTTTTGTTTTATAGAAGATTGAGCAGAATATTGTCACCTCCCTTTCCCGTCGGCAACGACGACGAACGACAACGACCAAAATCAGCAGCGGAAAGGCAATTGCAAACTCCGAAAATTGCCTTCGACCTCTTTGAATGATAAATCATTACTTAATAACTGGGTGCGACAACGATGGCAAATATGTGTTGGGTATATAGTATTCCCCAAATGACAAAATTTTGGGGATGCACAGAGGAAAAATATCATAGCTAGGTTATAAAGAGTGAGCATGAACATTTTCGACCCTGAATTGTGCCGTTGGCGCTACGTTGGGGTTTGGTGTGGTTTGGTTTTAGAGAAGGGATGGCTAAGAATTTAAAGGGACTAAAACGGCCGGCAGTACAGAATTCGGGTACCTGTTTTTATGTGACGATGTGAATGTGGTGCGGGAGTAGGACTAAACGATGAAGATGAAAATGAACGAGTGTGACCAGATTTAAGTATTTTTTGAAATACCTACTTAGAAATAATATAGAATAAACTAGCTTAATAAGTCAAATATGCCTTGAGCCCTGTTTTTAAGATGTGACTTAAACAGGAGCTAATTAGTTTTAGAACGTGGCGTAACAGTCCGTTGATATGTGAGTACGCATACGCAAACGCATCTAGAAATGGATAGTTTTGGTGATATTCTCATTTGAAAAGACTGGTTTTGACAGATCACGTACATTTCGTATTTCGTGTCAAGCTACTGCAGTTGAATCTATAATTTTACCATGAATCACCAAACGAAAAATGTTACTACCAAAATGCTTGGAAACAACTCTCAACCATTCCTGTGTACAAGTACTATTGTCAGGGATGGATTGGACCTACAGTTTTAAGCCGAAACCGAACGAAGAATTACTCTTGGAGAATTTGTCAATTCCCCGCAAGAGGCGTCAGTACCCGTAAGAAAAACTTTAGATGAAACAGGCAAAAATCGAACCCAAGTCCTCGGGCATGACAATCCAAAAGCTACAAATGCATCCAGAAAAAGTCAATGTTTAAAGCCGATTATGAGCTAGCCGAATCATTGGGCAGTATTTCTTCAAAGTTGATGTTACTGTTTATGGTGAGCGTTACCTTGTGATGAGGACAATCTTGTTTTTGAGCAATTAATGTTTTTTAAATAAATTTTAGTTAGCTTGTTTTTAACTCAAACCCATGTTTCAAAACTCATTAATAATTTTACCCATTTTAAGCAATATTTCAGGAACATTTGTTCTGTTTTTGTCCCAAAATGTTCCTTTCTTCTTCCATCAAAGTAACACTAGTTGGCCACACTTTTTGACCATTAGAACAGAGAGGTCCTGTACAGCAAGTTCATCAGATTTATCGTGTACAAAATGGCTCTAGAGAATTTCATATAGAAATAAGGACCATAACAACAACATGAAAGGTTCATTATTACACAATCAAAAAATTATGAATTTAGAAAACAGGTTATCCGCATTCCATTTTTCTTTCTCATACTACTCTTTCCTCTCTACGTTGAACATTTTGTCAGCGCCTGCAACAGGCGCTTTATGAATGATTTTCGAGGTTATACCCGTTTCAAACCTATATTAAAAATAAATAATTCTTTTTTTTATTAATTTCTATAAATAGGTGGTATCTACAAATTGAGAGTACTTTTTACAAAACGAGAGTACGACAGACCTTCCTTTAATTTTCAACATCCTCGTGTGTGGCTTCAATATACGATGCTTGCTTGTAAATTATTTTAACTTTGCTAAAGCGCCATATAAACTGGCATATGCAAATATTTATTTAAAAAACGAAACAACAAACATAGGTATATTTATCTATATATGTACAAGGACTTACAACAAACACTATACCACCGAACTCTTTATGATTGTCCATGGTTTAAAAGAGAAAGAGCAAGTAGGTATAGGAAAAGGACATCCCAGGCTCAGGCAGGCATATAAAAGGGTAGCAAAAGGCGGTAATCGATGTGTGAAATAAACAAAAGCGGACATAATTATCGAGTTATCGCGCGCCTGACCATATTTATGATCCTTTTGGCATTATTTCTGTATCATCTGTAGAGCCTTCCATGATGTATAAATTTTCCCGAGACCGAATTCAGAGCAGGCTGATGGTAGAGAAGAGGTGTAGCTAGGTATATGTGTTGGCATAGGCATACTGAACACACATATATTGTGATGTGCTCTGTGCCGATAGGATAGTCGAATATTTTGCATTGAGTTTTTTGGGAGGCTTTTTTTGGTTAGGGTCAAGATATATAGGCAATGGATTGAAGTGGAGAGAGAGGAACCATAGTATTGGAGATATTGGATAAAGGATAAGCAATATAAGGCCTCTCACATTAAAAAAAAAAAAAACAAAACAAAGGACACCAATATAAAACACAGAGGGCAATCACGATGATATGATGCTATAGAGGTGTAGCTAGGATGTATAGGGAAAATAGCCAGGAAGAGAGTCTGTATATGCACCATCATCGACAGCCGGGGACGATGACTCGACAAAGCAACGACGACGACCGACGGCTATACGAAAACGACAACAAAATATAAAAATCTGGTGCCACAAATATTCCAGGAGAGGAGATAGATACATTTTGTTTGGCCGTATTTGTTTTTTTTTTAAGTTTTTGAATTCAAAATAAAACAAAGATTTATACAAAGATACATTTTTTTAATTTTATTTTATTGAACTGAAAAATGTAGCAAATAAAATACCGCACCGAGCTGAGCTGCGCATCTCTCTATTATAAAGATATAAAATCACACGCGAGGAAATATGATGTACCACTGCAGTATTGGAGGACAATTTTGAGCTTTTTTTTTTCTTTCTGGAAATTGTGTCCTTTTTGTTTGTTTGATATTTTATGACACTCAATATACAAGCAATCTGCTATGCTATGTTCATAACTATCTTTTAGACTACATTGTTCATAACTGAATATAAAAATACCTACAATCGGTATCGTTTGATTGGGATTGAGGTATTTTTGAAAATCTTCGTTATGTTCGTTATATTTGTTTTCACTAAGGTAAGAAAATTCTAAAAGCTTAATTATTGGTTACTTTCAGGGAAACTTCCTCAAAGCCAAATTGATTGAAGGTTTTTTTCTTTAATTTTTAGGTCCATTTTATTTTAAAGAAATATTTGTAACTTTCACTACCGACTTAAAATTAAAATTTACTTTTTTTCTCAATAATTTTTGACGTATCTTTTTGAAAGTTATAAAAGATTGCTATAAGCCAAATTTACAATATAAAATAAGAATTTTTAGTGGTCAAACTAAAAGCAGGTCCTTGCTGCTTTATTTCAGTTCGGAAAATGAATTGAAAGGATATGAGTTAACATCAATTTTAATTTTATAAAAACCAAAAAAAGCAACTTAATTCAAGCCTTTCTGAAACTTTATTTGTACAATTTTAGAGAAAACACGATTCTGCTTATCTGCATTTTGCAAACAAACGTAATAAATAAAATTAATTAAAATTAAAATTTACTTTTTTTCTTAATATTTTAAACTTTTAATATTTTTAAACATCTTCTATTACACGGAAATCATTTTTCAAACAAATGTTATAAGAAATACAAAGCTTATTAGAACCCACTTTGTAAGAAATAAGTACATTTTAGCAAAGTCACATTAAAATAAACAGCAGGACTTGCTGTTCAAACTTTAATTTGGCCCTTTTACCGAAAATGTACACTAGGACGTATACGTGATTTTTTTATTTCTTAACTAATAATCTTTAATAACATAATGAAGTACAAATATCACCTCTTAAAGTTTACAATGAAGCTTGAAGTTCAAAGAAATTGTATCTGTCAAAAAAACTTAACAAGATCCGTTAGATACGTCAAAAACACAATCTTTTTTAAACACAACAATATATATAATCACAAAAACCAGAGTGTATAACAAAGAGCTATAGAGAATAAGAAAAAACCATATAAAGTCAAAATATAATAATAAAAAAAAAGATGTATATGCCACCCTAGCTAAAAGTTCGATTTTTAGAGCTCATATAGTTCAGGACAGTGATGTCAAAGGGGATGCACAATAGCAATAGGGATATGATATTTTTGCCAATCATTTTGTCTACCTAGAGGTAGAGGTAAAACATGTTCCCATAAACTGTGAAAATGCATTTTAATTGAAGTGTCCCTATGGGAGCATTGACTGTGTGAGTGTATATATGATGGCGAAGTTACATCGTTCATGAACCCCAAATCAGGCAATCTCAATCAAACAAAGCTTCAACCAACCAACCGACGGCACAAAGCAGACGAAAAATTACATTTTGATTCATGATTGCGCATTTCTCATCCTTATATGACACACACACACACACAAATTACATTTTTATACATATGTATGTACATATCTATGACTTATTCTGCACATATTTTGTTTGTTTTATTTTATTATATCTGTTGTTTTGTTAAACATTTTTATCTTGTCATTTGAATTGACATTTATTTGTTTTTAATCGACAACATCCCAATAGCATGACAACTAACATATACAAAGATACAATATATTTGTAATTACATTAATTTTTAAATCCATTAAAAAATGTGTGATTTTAACAAAAGAAAAGAGCGACAACGACAACATAATCCTACAGCATACAAGTATGATTCAGGGTTGAGATATTTTATGTATCTTTGAGCTACAAATCATGTATCTGGAAAGTGTTATAAGTGTATTATTATGTGGAAATTTATTCATTTTCATTAAATAAGAATTATAATAAGAATTGAAAAAGAAAGATACAAAATAATCAACAGCAAGAACTCAGACTGTCGTCTAAAAGAAAAGCCATATCAACAGCTTGGTTTTTTTAAAGGAATAGGAATATATACCTTACGATTTCTTAATTCCACTTTTATAAAATGTAACTGCGCTGCGCTGCGGTTTTCTTCGAGGTTTATAGAAGAAATAAAAGAAAAATACATCATCAGAAAGGAATACCTCAAAAGACATATCCACATATAAACAAATATACATTTTTTATTTTCTATATGGCGATTGGATAAAATGAGACTTCATTCCGAGGTAATAAATCTTTCGTTTGTTTGTCGTCGTTTCGTTGGATTGGTATTTTTTTTTTTTGTATTTTAACTTCTATGAAGAAAAATTCCCAATCATTTATGGATAACAGAAAACAGACAGGGAAGGAAAGAGAGAAATAAAGAATTGTATGTATAAACCTTCACCAGAGCAGCACATATCCCATCAAGGCTATAGCATTTTATAAAAATGCACAGAAATTTCAAATGCGGCGGGAAAGACCGATATGGTTAAAAGCTGAAAACCGCTTTTAGTAAAGTAATTTTCTTCTTTTCTGCGCTATAAGCAGCTTGACTTCTCTGCTTGAATCGAAGTTAGTCGCTGGATGTATATTTTGTATACTTATGTTATGTTTAAAGGCTGAAAACAGAAGACAAAAAGTAGCAAAGTTAAAATAAAATTCCAACTATGTTTATACCAAGTCATACCTATAGTATAAGCCCGTTGACATTTCAAGTGATTGTCAAAGCGGTCTCCGTTTTTAGTAGCACAACACAGCCATTTTAAGTATTTTTTTTTGTATTTTTTTGTTTCCCATTTTCCTATGCAATTAAGTTGCGAGAAAACAGGTTGCAAAAGTTGAATGATGAATTTTACAAACGAAAAACTTCGACAGCTTTTAAGATATATGTTTGGACTTTTTGTTGTTTGCTGCGATGTCGATGTTATATTGGAGTCGAGTTCTATAATAATGCTACTAGATTATTTGCTGATTTATAAATGGTCAAGCCTGGAAAATGTCATATAAAATAAGTATAAACGCATTTAGTACGTGATCCATAAGTGATTACATTTTATACGACATCACGCAGTCTAAATACACTCGATGTCAATCAGTTTCAGTTATAGTTTGCTTTTATCTACCTATAGTTGGTTGTTGAGGTTTTTCTAGATAGTTTTCTGCAGTAGGTAAACGTACAGCGAAAGATAGCAGCGCACGTCAGGGTATTTACCAAAGAATATAAGTACGTACGTCGCGTCGTCGAATGTGCATACCTTCATATATAATTACCTCCACAATCGATTGTAAATTTATGCGAATCTTTAATTGAAAATCCGTTGACGATTGGTTTTAATTAATGTTGAAACTAATGGGTTGCTTGTACGGTAATTAAATTGATTTGTTTGAGTTTAATTTGTTGATGATTTTTTTTATTTTTTTTTTGTTGTGTTGGTTTATTTATTTATTTTTTTTTAGCAATTTTAGCTACATGTCTATATTTTATTTTGTTTTATGGGATTTTTTTTATTTATAAATTTACTATTTTAGTTGCACGTTTTGTGTTCATTTTTGTTATAACTTTAAAATCTGGATTAAAATGAATTTTAATTAGGAGAAACTATATAATTGATTTAATACACTTTTTTTTAAACTATTCAGTAGCACTTTGATGGGATGATGTGCATTATTAAGTTTACATATATGTATTTTTTTACTTATATATGTACATATATGTATATTATTTAGATTAATGTGACAGGTATATTTATAAGGGGGTCATTAACGTTAATGGGTATATTTGTTTTTCTGAATGGAATAAAACATAATACCACTACGTTATATGTTCATATAAATATGTTAGAATAGGAATGTCAACATTTTAATGAAGTTTTAAAAAATTACATAGTTTATAATTAATTTTAATAAAAATCAATAGATTTTATTTTTTGTTTGAAGAAGAAGAAGTGGGAGTTTGTTTTTATTAAGAGTGGAATAACTAAGTTTGCTATGTTTAAAAAACTGTTAACTTAATTAAATTAAATTTGCTCTAGATAGAAAAGATATAATTCTATAGAAATATGTTAAAATTGCCAATATTTACAAATAAAATTGAATGCTACACATAATATGTTTTATACAGTTCTTTATTTTTAAAGATATGCTTGAATTAAATATTCTTCTGTTAATAAAGTTATAAAAATTGAATATTCATTTTATTTAAAAGTAGTTTATTGTTATATTTATGTCGATCTAGATTTTTAGACAGCTAAGACTTTTTATTGCTTTTAAAAAGATTTAGTTTAAACACCTTTACTATATAGCATAACGAATTTCACATTAAGTGTATTCAAGACTAAAAAGTTGACATTACGGGAATAAGATATTAACATGTGGCCTATATTTTGTTAAGTTCTGTTGTTTATTTAATTAAGTTTTTTGTTTATATTAATTCAGATAATAAACAAACTTTAGAAAAGACAACTTTTAAAACGTTTAAATAAAAGGCAAGAAATATCGTACTTCTTGCATTATGAAATTCAATTAATTACGTTGAAGTTGAATTTGAACACAATTTATTGAGGTGCTCATGCAAAATGGGAATAGAAGCTCAAAAATCCAATGGGTGACAAGTAAATTGCAAGTAATTCAAAATATAAACGCTTCAATCTCATTCACCGAATAAAAACTCTTTCACTTTTTAATAGAAACACATGAAATATGGGACTAAAGAAGCATTCAAACTCAAGAACTAGAGCATTTCCAAACAATGTGTTACCTAAGACTATAAGAAACAGATTCGAAGCTATAAATTAAACCATCAAAACTTTAATAATTATATATCGGGCTATCCGTTTTGCGGTTCTAAAAGTATAGGTATGGAATTTAACATCTTTGTCAAACTAAGTAGTTTAACCAATTGTTTTTTTGTTGAAAGTCTGACATTTACGAAAATGGATCGCTTAACTATCGCACAACTCACAAAAATTGTTAAAAAATACTATAAAAATGGTGATTCTGCCACAGTCACAAATCGTCCTTTAGAAGGAGATTATGGTTTACATAATCGTCCAACTATGCGAGCAATTGGCAAAAAATTTGAAAAGTTTGAAGAGACTGGATTGATTACAGATATTTCATGGCCTGAGCATTTCGCTCCTACCACTAAAAATATAACTGCTGAAAGCGAAAGTGTTGCCGATGACCCAAATGTGTTGATTCGTTGTCGTTATTAGGAATTACACCTACATCCATATAAAGTCCAGCTCACACAACAACCGAAGACAGCTAACCATTCACAACGTCGTAGATACGACGAATGGGTGCTATTTCGAACAAAATTTTCTTCAGCTACGAGAGGAAAAACCTTTGGGTTTGTTAATAAACAAAAAGTCACTATTTCTTGGGTTTTTTGGTCCCGAGGTGTGATTGGACCTTATTTCTTCGAAAACTACGATGAAACAACTGTCACTGTCAATTCGAAGCGGTATATGGTCATATGATAACCGATTTCTTTTGTATCTACTACTGAAGAATACGACGTGGAGAATATGTGGTTTAAACAAGACGGTGCTACATGACACACAACTCTGGCAAGTATGCCTTTATTGCAAAAGTCATTTCTTAGCCGCGTAATTTCTCGTCATTTCGATATCAACTGGCCACCAGGATCATGTGATTTAATAACGCTGGACTTTTTTTTGTGGGGCTAAGCAAATGGCCGAGTTTATGCAGATAAACCTTTAACTCTTGAGCACTTAAAAACCAACCAAGAATCGATGCTTGCAACATTTCTCAACAAAGAACTATGATAAAAAAAATATTTTATATATATGTATTTTATTCACTTTAACTTTTTAAACCGAAAAATGGATAACCCTGCATAGCAAATAGCTCAATAGACTTAATTTTATACAATTAAACGAAAAATATTAATTTATCACTGATTTTAATGTAATTTTGTGCAGTTTTCAGGATTCTGAATTTGTAGTATTTTTCTGATATTTCCATGCAAGTTCCGTATAGCGAACTTAAGGAAAATAGAAGTAAAATTGAAGTGTTCATTAATGATTCCATCGAACTTTGATAAATCCAACACAACATTTTAAGTATAAACTATTGTCACTTTATTTTAAATCATTTTATTTTGAAGGCATAATACTCGTAAGTTAATATTCAACCAAACGCTGCCGCTGGGAAGTTAAATCGTATATATGTAAATGAAATTTCGAATAAAAAGGAAAAGATTCTATTTTTGATGATAAATAATACCAACAGACAATACCATTTTCGACACATTTTAACTCATTTACCTTTTTGACAATCTTCGTTCCAGTTTTTTCAGAACAACGATTTAAGAAAAATATTTTTGCAAAATTTGTGAAAAATGTATGTTTCAATAAATTACAAAAGTCAAAACTTTTCTTTTCAAATTTTTTATTTTGAGTGCTCTAAAAGTGAAATATTTTTTATTATTATTATATTTTTTTACGAAGCATACGCTTAAAATGAACAAAATATTTCGTATTTCGAAAAACATTGTGTTTCCTCTAAGAACCTTATAATTTGTATTTATTCATAATTTTTATATCAATATACAAATTTCTTTCAATAAAAATATGTTGTTTCTAGAAATCGTAAATTAAATGTTATCAGTTGTTTGATTTATGAAACAACGGCCTTAAGTCAGGTGGTGCTTGATTTTGATGTTTTTTTTCTAATGATTTTGTATCCGTTATAGTTTTGAAACTCTTAATCGACAAAATATAAATAAATTTATAAACCACGTAAATCACTCTTTCCCAAATACAATATTTTAATTATCATAGCAAAAGACTTCTCTCTCTAAATAATAGATGTATGTGTGTATGTATGTGATGTAAAACACATTATTATATCAACAAATCCCAAGAAAAAATTAGAAAATAGAAAATTTACATTATACACGAAAATCCAATACCGGAACTTTCTTTCGTAGGCATATATTGATGACTTAAACATTTCCATTTTCTTATCGACTTAAGCTTTTTCTCTTATACTTAAATCTTTTGATGGCTTCAATATCTTAAATGAATTCATTTTAGGTTAAAATTTTTGTCTTCTTTTTTTTTTATTTATGTGACTTTTCAAAATTAACACTGAATAATATAAATATATAAATAAAACCACTAATTTCTTTTGATATACTCATAATATATGAATTCGAGCTACTATTTGAACCTTAACAATATGCCTTTGGGTATAGGCTTAGGTAACCTACCTACATTTTAATTTCTTAATATTTTCTTTTTCTATTAACGTGGGCATGTAAAAGGTCATTTTGAATAACTTTATGTTGTTGTTGTTGTTGTTTTTGTTATTGTTGATGAAGAAAATAAAAATTATAAGCATAGGGTGCTTGTGTGTTGTGTTGTTTTCCGTCATATCCGGGACAATCTAATCGACATAATTTAATCTTTACCAAAACAAAAAAAAATAAAAATATAAAAAAAAAACAACACAAACACTCTTGTTGGTTAATTAAGAGCTTTTTTTCTATTAATTTAACTTTTTTTGGTTCTGTGATTGAAATATGAGCAGAGGTATATAATTTATATCTAGTGTAGTATTAAGGAAGTTTGAATAGGCAAAGAACAATTTAGCTCATAATTAGCATGTTTTGATAAAAATCTTTATTCAAAAGAATAAAATAATCTTTATGTTGAGGAAAAAATCAACCATTTTCATTTTTACTTAGAAGAAACAAGCTGTGAAGTATTTAAATATGCATTTAAAGATGGTCATTTGGATAAAGAAACATCAGCCATGGATGTATTAATTAAAACACAGTTTTTATTCGTCAAAAAAGACCAACCTACCATGGAGAGGTTTTTTTCTGTTGTGTAGTCAACAGGTGGTTACGATCATTTTTAACAAAAACAAGGAAGTTTTTTATTCTAAATCCAAAATTTAAGAAAGAAAATGAAGCAATTCCAGACAATTTATGAGAACTGTTTAAGCACGAAATTGTACAAAAGATTGAACTTATTTATAAGTTGAAGCAATACTTTATAATATATATCAGAAGAGTTCAAGAATACCTTATAATCTTCAATCTATTTAAATTTTATTTATAACTTCATTTTCTAGGAAAACTTTCTGATTTAAATCCTTTACAATGATTTGAAACAAAACAAAAAAGTAAGAAAGAAGAATTTATGTATATTGAGCGAACTTTCAACACAAAACTTTTGTACAAAATGATCCATGAAAATGATAAAAATTTAAAATTATGTGCAAAATAATTCACCTCTTACTCAATGTACTTAGTTTGAGGGGGGTTTATTCGTTTACAGAGAGAGAGAAAGATAGACTTTAAGTACAAAACCAACATATCTATAAATCCCTTTGAATTTCAATTGCAAAAGCAAAACCTATTTGCACAGAGATTTAGCAAGATGCTGATGATGATGATGATGATGACTACCAGCAGCATTTTCAGATGGTGAATGTTTCTCCCTTTTGAAATATAAAACTAAAAAGATAAAAAAGTATCCCGTAGATACTTTCTTATTTTTATTTTAAACTTGGTTTTCGTTGATGCTTGGTTGGTGTACCTTCATATAGAGACTTCATGTATAAGGAAAGACTAAAAATATCGTGTCATGTTGTCCATATCTCATTTGGGAGAGCACGAAAAAGATGTCATGATTCGATCTTCACCCAATGAACAACATCACCCAGGCACAAGTACCCTTATACCAATAGTGGAAAAAATACTTATACAATGCATGCAATCTATCTGTACCATTTAAGAGACCCAAAACATACAATAAGGCATCATGCAGCCACGACATCAGGCTGGAAATTGGCTCCCCTTCCCTAACTAAAAATATGTGCAACTAACTGTCGTTTTGGTAAGAAACTATAACCTAAAGTATAAGGCATATATGAACTAAGCAACCTTTTAAAAGAAAAAATGGGCTTACAGATCATGCATTTATAATGTCACTGATGAAACGACGACGACGATGGTTGTGAGAGGAGAGGATACAGACAAACCAAAAAATACGGTGACTAAGTAGGTAAACTCAAGAAAACCTCACATCACATTTCAAGACGAGTTGTAGCTACATAGTTAGCTTTCTAAATCGATAGATACTGCCGTACTTAGTATGAACCTTCCTACCGTATAGACAGCATAACCAACCTCTAGATACACTTTTGTGAATCTTTTGCTCTTTTCCAACATGAACAATGCATTTTTTGAGTTTTTCATTTATTTTATTTTATTTTCTGTGTCCTCATGGAGACATTTTTTTCCGTTCCTGTATTTCTTATAAAAGTTGTCACGAAAACGGTTATACCTACCGAAAAATAAAAACAAAAGACTTTTTAACCTTTTTGGTGGTTGGTGGTCGTCGTCATCGTTTTCCATTCTCATCGCGAGTTTTTGTTTTTTTGTATAGATACATTGTATATTATGTACGTATACCTGTACCTATGTATATGGTTTGTATATGTACCTACTGTGTACCTGAAGGTAGTTGTCGTGGTTGTCGCAAAGTTGGTTAACTATTCATGCAGTCACCGAATCACGGACGTTTTTGTCATCGACGACGACTACAACGACTTATACCTACTTATACCTAGAGCCATGAAAGAAAATGCCTTCCAAAATTGCATAACGTTCAAATCTCAACAAAAACAACAACAACAATAATACCTATACAATATCATCATGGAAGGAAAAGCGTATACAATTCCATGCATTTTGTGTTGTGTTGTTTTGTGCTTTCCTCGCCTTAGCTCTTTTGCATATAGAGGTCTCTAACTAAAAGATACAAATGTATCTAGATACAAAAACATAAAACAACAACAACTACGACGACGACAGGCGACAGGTCGATAGAGTGCATAATACAAAACAAACAAAAAGCTAAACACATTGAAAACTTCTCATAGATGAAATCAATTTGATGTACAGTGTCACAAAGCGCTGTTTGCCGTTTTGCTATATGCATGTAAGTTTTTTGCCTTAGCACTATTACACCCCCCACCCTCCCTCCACACTCACTTTGCATCGGTTTGACTTCAGGACTTCAGATTCGAATAAAACAAACATACAAAAAAAACTTCAAAAGGTGCAGTGCTAGGTCTGGTAGTGCATTGCATCGGAATTGCAACCCCATCCATGCCATCATGCCTTGAAAGGAGGAAGGAGTCATCTTGATATGAACAAAGCAGACTTTTATTTTTCTTCTGTTTTGTCGTATTTTTTTCCTATAGATAGATATACATATAGATTTTCTTTGAAAAAAGTTTCTGTGAATAGAAAATCTCAGATCTCTGAAATATATGTCTATGTAGCCAACATTTCTATACGGACCCTCTATGTGCTATTAATTGGCATCTACAGTAGGTAAGCAAAAGGATTTAGATCTTATTTGTTGTTGTATTTTTATTTTTGATTTTTTCAAGTTGATATAAAGAAGCGAAGGTGTTGAATAATTAATGAAATTTCAACCAGGAAGTGGGCTGTCTAATTGGATAATATCATCTTATTATTTGATGCTGATTCATTTTGATGATTTGATCTCGTATCGTATTTTAAAAGTGGAGTCTTTAAGGTTATAGAAGTTGGTACATGTAAGTTTATTGACACTTAAAAAAGACAAACGAAAAAAGGTTTAATTTACAGAGAAATAAATTGAATCAATTCGAAGTTTTTGTTTTAACAGTCAAACCCGTCTTAGTTACATAATTAAGGATCAAATTGAATAAATAAAATAATTTTAGAGCGTTTTTCGTGTGAGGTTACTTAAGTTACTAGTTACTAAAATTTGGTCGGAAAAAAGCATGCCCGACGAGTGGAACTTAAGCACCATCTACACGATCCATAAAAAAGTGACCACATTTTCTGCGTCAACATTTGCCTTTTAAACATCGCAAGATCTTGTCCAGCGTATTATGTGAACGCCTGAAGCCATTTACTGACGAACCAATTGGCCCTTACTAGTGGCTTCAGGCCTGAAAAATCAAATTTTCACTCTACGCCAAATCCTGGAAAAGATCCAAGAACCAAACATCGAAACACACCATCTTTTCATCGATTTTAAAGCAGCTTATGAAAGTGTAGACAGTAAAGAACTATACCGTGCCATGTTGAGTTTTGGTATCCCTACCAAACGGATGACGATGGAAAATGCTCGTTGCGGCGTCAAAATTATAAGAGACTCTATCGAAACCTTCGAAACCAACAGAGGACTTCAACAAGGCAATGCGCTGTCATGTAGCTGCTTCAATATTGTTCTTGAAAGAGTGGTGCGCAACACCAACGCCAATACAAGTAGCACCATCTTTTAAAAATCCCCACCATATCTTGGATATGCAGATGACATCGACATTATGGGAAGAACCAAACGTGCAGTGACGGGTGCCTTCCCTAATATCGAGTCTGAGGCAAAAAAAATGTGTCTTGACATTAACATGGACAAAGCAAAGTATTTACTGTCCTCAAATAGAGCCGATTCATACCGTAGACTTGGTCAAAATGTGACGATTGACAGGTACAACTTCGAGGTTGTAAACGAATTTGTTTATCTGAGCACTGCTGTTAATTCTGCAAATGACATCATACGTAGAATTACCCTTGCTAATCGCTGTTTCTTTGGCTTAAGCAAGCAGTTGAGGAATAAGGCCCTATCGCGAAGTACTGAAGACACACTGTACAAAAATTTAATCATCCCAGTCTTGCTATATGATGCAGAACCATGGACCCTCTCCCAGGCGGATGAAGGATCTACTGGTATCTTCAAGAGGAAGGTTCTGCGTACTATCTATGGTCCGGTTTGTGTCGACTGGCAAAGTTACATCTAGCGGAAAAGATTTAATCAGGAGTTATACGAGCTGAACAGCGACTTGCCACTGGTCAAAAAACTGCGTGTTCAACGCTAAAGATGGCTAGGGTTTCGAATGAACATCGAATCTCCAGCCCGTAAGGTATTGAACGCCCAGCCTGAGGGAACAAGAAGAAGAGTCAGGCCTCATCTCCGGTGGAGTGATCAAGTTGAGGCCGACGCACGTCAACTTGGTATTCGAAACTGGAGGCAGCAAGATACATATCGAGTAAGCTGGCAAAAGTTATTACTTGAGGCCCAGGAGCACAATGCGTTGTAGCGCCAACTAAATAAAAGAAAGAAAAAGACAATTGGCTGGCTTGACCTTACCATTTAAGACCTCTAGACTATTGTTGTATGAATATGTTAAGGTTTATGTCTAAAGCGACAAAATCGCTTCTATTGGCGCACTAGAAGCTAACATTGCAGCATTTATGCGTGAGATACTAGCCGAAATGTTAGAAAGTGTATGCCAAAATTTGACTTAATATATGGACTCCTTAAGCGCCACCGATCGTACTATAGACTTAAATAAAGATTTGATCAAGAATTAATTTTATAATAATTACATTTTTTAGTATTACCCTGAATCGAACTTTTTGAAGATGTTGAGAACGTTTGTCAAAATTTTTTCCCACTTTAAGAGATTTTTTTAATTCGTAGTAAATTTAAACTTCTATAATAATTAGCTTTAGACCTCTAAAAGAAAGATTTTTAGAGAATTTAATTACAAATTCAAGGCGTTAAAAAATGTGTACATACATTGGAGTTGGGTTCGATTGACCGCATTCTAAAATCTCGTTTTAAATCCTCTCATTATGAAATCTCCTAAATAAAAATCTTGCAAATGCAAAGTTTCGCAAAGTGATAGCCGGAACATTCAAGTCTCGAAATGTATAATTTTGCGAGATTATAGATCTGCCTTGTATTGCTTATGCGCCATCTGCTGGGAGATTTTTATACAGCGAGTGATCTAGTGAGTTTGTTTTTTCTGAAGAAGCTATGTGATATTTTAATAATGCAAGATTTTTAATTGGAAGACTTTAAAAATGCGAGATTTCGTTCCAAGAGATTTTAATTCGCGGACAATTGTATCGCTCCCCATACATTTGTATCAAATGCTGTCTCACTGTTGATTATGTTTATTAATGCTTTTAAGGCCATAATAAATATTCCCCCAAGGATATTTTTCAACTCTCTTATACTTTATATTTGCTCTTTTGTTATTTAAGTGCATTTAAGTAAAACAACATATTTCCGAAGCTATTTTATATTTCCAAAATGTGCGGTTAAGGATTTAATTATATCTTCTCACTCCACAGGAACATACGAACAATAAGGAAACAAAACATTAAATGCAAAACATGCTTCAGTATAAACAATTATATAAAACCATATACAAATTTTAGAATTCAGCAAATTGCACAATTTACCACTATAGTCTTTTTTTGTATTTCCCTTTGTTCGCGCTGATGCCAATGGGTTGTATATCGTTGTATCTTTTATAATTAAACCAAAAGCAATATTTTTATAGGTATATACATACATATATATACAATCTACAATGTGGTAGAGGTATAAATAAACATATTTAACTCAAAAAAAAAAACAACAAGAAAATGCTTAAGTTGCTTGTGTTATCCTGTGGTATACGAACGAAGTGCCGCGTTTCTCCCCAAACTTCCATATTCTTATCCTATACAGAGAAAGCGAATTTTCATCCAGGAGCAATAACAACCAAACAAAAAAAGGACGAACATAGATTTTCTTCTCATACAACACTTCATCCAATTCTCGAGTGTTTTATTTATTCAGCATAATTTGTCTGCGTGCTGCTGCTGCTAGCTGAGCTGCTGCTGTTTCTAGTTTTTGAATCCTTTTTTTTTTTTTTATTTCCAACCCCACCCGCTGATGTTTTTTCGCTATACAGATACAGAGATACAACTCTTCTTCATATTCAACTGTGGCATGCACCATAGCAGAGCATTCGTCCTAGTCGTCCTAGTTCTATTATGGAACTCTCGCCTGCAGAATGTTGAATTCCTTTAGATGATGATGATGAACATGATGATGATGATGACTATGATGATAATAATGATGCTGATCATGATGATTGTAAAGTTCAACTATTGTAGATACATTTCCATAAGGATACAGAATATAGAATAATATGGGTATAGGTACTAAATGCATTGCACATGAGAAATTCTAAGATGTATTTCGCTTGCTTTTTTCGATGGAATGAGAAACAGGGAGGCTATAGCAATATAGCAACAGATCCTTACAAAAATGAGATAGATATAAAAGAGAGAGAGAGAAAAAGAGCGATTTAAACTCTCGCCTAGACAACGAGAAAAAGTTTTTTTTTCATATACCTACATATATAAATTATCCTTACGAGAATCCTTATTTATGGGCACGATGTGCAATTTTCATTTTATCACACAAAAGCTAAGCTTTCACATTCTCATACACTTTTCGAGTGCAGATTCAAGTTGGATTTGAGTTTTATTTTTGTGTTTTGTTTTATTTTTCATTCATACTCAACTCATTCTTCTTCTTTCATGTAGTTTTTTTTTTTATTTTTATTATCAACACATACTCGTAATATTCAAAAATTTGTTTTATTTTTGTATTTTGTTATATTCATAGTTTCCACTTAAATACGAAAGAGTAGAAGGAAAAATAAATCCTAACAATGAATGTATCTGCATAATATATAGTTTTTAAAGGATAAATTGGGTGATGCTATGGTTATAGGATAAACATAGATTGAGGTACATATACATATATATTGTACATAGGTACAAAACAAATCTCCGTCTAATATGAATTATTATATCCTTTTTTGCATAAATAAGTATATGGTTCTGTATGCATGTGAGCTCAAAGGATGTGAATTCGTACATGTTTCATAACTTCGTCACAATTCGTTTTGCCAAAATAAATGAAACTTTCACAAGGATGTACATCTTATATTTCTTTTTCTTATAACTTCTATACCTTAATTGATAGAATACCTATATCAAAACCTATGCCGACTCATTTTCATAAGATACTCGTAGAAAAGAAAATATATGTAGGTGCATCTAAAAACCTATAAAGAGGTTTGGAGTCTGAAATTATAATAGTCGGAGAAAGTTTTCGTAAACCCCTCAACCTCCTTTTAAACCAGAAAGAGCTTATATTGGTTTGAATTTTAATTAGCTTGATTAGGCATGCATAATCATGTCTCAAAGGACAAAAAAGAAAAGGACTTTATTTGTCTAGGTTTTTGAAAAGGAAGAAAACAAGGCTGAGGACTCGAGGATAGCTGAAGTATAGATTCTGTTTGTACATTGTGGTTGGAAAGTTTTTGCGTGGGGATTATGAGGTGAGTAGTGTGTTGGTTCTTGGTTTTCGAGAAGCAATAGACGACGATAGTGGTAAGAGTTTTCAAAACGTAAGGATGTTGTTTGTTTTGATGCAATGAGAGAATGTTTTTTTTTTTTGGATTTGATTTGTTTTGTTTTATTTCAGAAATCAAGATTTTAGTAAGAAATTTAACAATAATATCAAGTTTGTGGAGATTTAATGAGTTTTCAACACAAGATAATACATTTTTTAGAAAGATTTCTCTCTTATACCAAAATTTCAATATGACAAGGTTGTTAAATTATTGTCTTTAGCCAAATTGGCAGCAAGCGACAGAAAATGTTTGCTGTCCAAGAAGTTCAATACAAAGTCTTCAGAATAAATAGAATTCAATTGAATATTCAACAAATGTCCACTAAAAAAAATGTTTGTTTTATAAGATAAGAAGGTATATAACCCATTTCTCAAAAATCTCCGATCAGTGGAAATAAATTCTGTCATTATTTTCGTGGCTTACGACGAGACGTGATGAGCATAAATAAAACTTTAAGTTCCAATCAAAATTAAAACAAACGAAAAAAATATCAACAATCAAACAGTATGAGGTGTTGCCGGTTGGTGGCGTTTGTTTCTTTGGGTTTGTGGCAGAGTGGTTGTATTCCGTTAATTTAGGTATAAGCTTTAGATCTTACAGAATGATACGGAAATGTCTAACTTTAAGTCATTTTCTCAACAAAAAATATTCAAAACAAGAGTTCATATCTTATTTCTTCTCAAAAATCTGAACCCATATTTTTGATCCTTTCTGGTTTCTCAAAGTCCGAAAACGAAAATGAAAAAATAAAATAATATCTTCATCTAGGTTTAATCGGAAGGTAGGTAAAGCGACACCATAAAATAGCCTGAATATTTTTCTGTTTGTAGTTCAAAAACATTGGGGAGTGTTTAAGTATATTAAGTTGTAATATGGGGACCACAAAACGTAATTAAGATGAAATGTTCTTCTCAGGTTTTTGTTTTCGTTTTGGTTTCTTTTTTCAGAATTAGTTGAGTTTCAAAATACGAGTTCTTATTAAGTGTGCATATGATTGAGATACATGTTGATTTTGTTCCCAAGAAACAGAAACGAAAACAATGAAAACAAAAAATAAAATCGAACCCAGTCCAGGTATAAAAAATCAAGACCAAAATATGACTTGAAGGACAAGGTAACGAATTTTGAAACCATAAATCAAATATAAAGGAAGAGAAAGTTAAAAACAAATTTTGTAAAATATTGCTAGTCATAAAAAATGCATAAATATGCATTAAAAAAGTACTTAGTTTTTAGTGAGGAAAATTTGTTTTTAAATGGCCTTCAATTTTTTACGCGTTTCCAAGAAGGAAATATTTGAGAACTTTCAAGTACAACATATGACATTTTTTATAGATTATGTGGAAAAATATTGCGTAATAATGTGCCATTCAAGGTTATGTTGTTTTAAGAAGAGTTTATGACACATGAATTGTAAAATAATGATTTTTTAATAAAGGAATAATTTAAAAACTTCTGCTTACCACATGTGTTCCGTTTAGTTTAGATTATATAAATAGTTATTTATGAAATTTTTGAGTGTCCTTGGTTTCAAAAAAGAATGTCACTTAGAAAAAGATCCAGTTTAGAATAAAAAGATACAAAACAAAATATCTAAAACTGAACTTATTTTTTAAGCATGAAATTTAAGACAGAGAACGAGACATATACATAATTGTATGGGCTACATTGTTGCTCGCTGGTTACACCTTGCTTTCAATTTTTCATCAAAAATCGCAAGTTAAATTGATTATTCTATCGATGTTTTTAAACACCATTTACAAAAGATAATCACACCGTTTGGGGTGGTGTTTTACATAATCCTAACGTGAAAGATCCATAGCTTTATAAATAGCTTAGGTATAGCTAGGTATCAGCAAAAAATGTATACGTGAGCTTGAGTGATGGAAGCATATCAATTCTGACTTTTTTTTAAATGTTTTATAGATTGCTGATAGGTATCTAAACACTTACCTACTGATTATTACTTACAATTCAGGTTAAAAATAATTTCATATACTTCCACCGCAGGCAGTTAGTCAATTATGCCAAAATGTAAGTAATTTAAACTCATGTTTTGAACGTATCGTAGCTATTGCTTTTCTAGATTCAAGATAGAGCTATTAAGTGCAAATGGTTTTCTTGATACCTACTTAAAAAAAATTAGTTCAGTTGCTTCTTAAGCTGGTTAATACCTGACTGAAGAGCATTAAAGTTTCTCCTAGTGAATTATTAATTAAAATCACAATTTAAGCCGATACGTAAGAATAATAACTAACACAATTTTGATAACTGTTTTTTGACACATTTCCCAATACAGATCTATTTCGAATCATTAAGAATTCATATTTTTAATAACATAGAAACAATAAACATGAAATATTTTCGCGTGAAAAAAAAACATGTTTTTTAGGTCTGAACAGAGCTTTGAAAATGCGTTATTTTTTTCGTTTAGATAAGGGCCAAGACCGAGTGATCTAAGTAAAAAGCTAAAAACAAATTGTTAAAAAATTGAAGGCTTTTAAGATGTAGAAAAATGTATACATACATAAATTTAAAAATAGTAAACAAACTGTCGGACGAAACAATTTTTTTTTGACAAAAAGGTAAACTTTTTGATAATATCATGTTTTTGAAATAACTAACTTCATATATTTAATTTATTTTGAAGGAAACTTACTTTATTGTTGAAATGATCAAAACCGATTATACAGGGTCCGGCAAAAAAACCTCCCGTATTTCAAGACGTTTATATTTAAAGCTATTTGCAGATAAAATGACTTTCCGGGTATATAGATGGACAGATGTCTACGTGCCTCTTTTAGTAATCATAATGGCGTGCATTAATACATGATGGTTAGTGCGTTGGTCTGTCATGCGAGAGGTCTTGGGTTAGATCCCTGCCTAAGCCACCTAAAGTTTTTCAAGGGTACTGCCTCTTGCGAGGAATGGACAAATTCTCCAATTTGCCGTTCGGATTCAGCTTAAAACTGTAAGTCGATTCCATCGCTGACAACAGTACTCGCACATAGGAATGGTTGAAAGTTATCAGTCACTAGGCCCTAGTTCTCAAATGGCTTGGCCCTTATGTGACAGTTTGGTGTGATGTTGCTGAATTTGGTGTGTTAGGTCCGTATTTTTTCGAAATAAAAAGTTAATGCGGATCGCTACTGTCACATGATTGAAAACTTCCTAAAAGCAAACTTAAATCAGTTAACCAAGAACCGCAAAGAAGTCTGGTTCCAATTTTAAAAAATTTATTAAAAAGTTTCTGTTAAATTGTTAATTTATTTGTTATTGCCCTTTAAAATATGTGAGATCTTTTTGCCGGATCCTGTATAATATTTTTGTCACAAACAACAATTCATGACATCTTAAGGCTCAAATGCATTTTGAAGAGAAATCTGAGGAGGTTCATAGGTTTGAAAAACAAAATAACAATAGAAATAAGTAAAGCTGATTTCTTGTTGCTTTACAAAGTTTTAACCTTTTAAGTTAAATCTAATTAGAAGCTAGGTTTGGGTTTTTGCCGCCGGCGGATCCAGGGAACTCTTTTTAATTCTTTATTGATCTTCAATATTGAGATCTAGGTTAAGAAAGTTTATTGTTTGTTAGTAAAAAAAAACAGGCGTTCTATTAGCACTTACAAATCTATGGAAGTGCTAATTGTTCAATTTTTAAAGAAAGGAAAGCAAGAACAGAGTGTTTCCATTGCAAGATCACCAACATTTGAATTACTGTTTCTTCACTTTGAGTGGTTTATTTAGGCATTAACAAGCTAACGTAGAAGATATATAAGAGCTTTGGTTGATTTTTGTCAATAAAGATTTTAATTGCAATAAATAAACTTTCGTTTAAATTAAGAAATGTCATTATCTAAGTGTAGCCGTTTTGTACCTGATTCATGCTGCTTCAAAAATTCACAGCTTTTCAACTCTTCGACAGCAATTATAAGCAAAATTCAAATATTTTTAAGGAGATTATACCTCAGGCTTTACACCAAATGACTTAATTGGGTTCAGTCTTTTGTTGTTTACATAACAAAAATAAATCAGCTTACTTTCTTAACTAGACTTGGAAAGAAGTTTTAAAATCCAATCTTCTTTTTTCGCTCTCGTATTTTATCCATTTTTATACCTACCTCGCTTGTTGCATCAAATTAAATACAAACACTGTGTCGGAGAAAGTATCAAAGTCAAAAGTTCTTTGTTACTAAGTTCGAGAAATAATTTGAGTAAAAGAATCAAATCGGTTAAAATCTACCTCACTAAATGTTAAGGTTTAATTTGCAACGTATTTTACCCCCATCTCCCATTACACTATATTTTTGTATTCCTTTAAACACCGATAAGGGAATTCTTACAAAATATAAAAACAATTAAATTCTTTCTTTCATAAACATCGTCATCAAACACCGCATTAAAAAAAAAACTAGCTACACAATTTTTCCAATTGTAATGAAAAATCTTCCGTGCCATCACATCAGCAACCATCCATAAACACTTCAGAGCAGCCATTAAAACTTACCACCGCACATCGTTTATGAAACAACAACAACAACCTGAGGCACACCATCATCGTGCTGTGTAGGGGAAATAACAACAACAACAAAACGGAAACCAACCGAAGAACACCACACAAATCCAAAAGGGAAAAATGAATGATGGCGGTCCGAAGACAAATAACCCAGCCTCTGTGTTTCTCTTCTTCTACTTATAAACTATCTATCTCTTTTCCCGCCATTACTATAAGCGCTAGAGTCCAACAATCGCTCATTCGCACACAGGCCCATTCAAACAAACTTACCCACACTCACACACAAATCCAAGCAAAAGCGAAATCAAATAATAAATGATATTCAAAAATTCCACTGCTTTGCTTTTTCATTTTATTTGCAATTGTTTCAGTAAAGCATCGAAAGAGGAGCACAAAAACAACAATAATTTAATTTTTCTCCTACAATTTTCTTGGGTGGTGTTGAATAGCCAAAGCAAAACACAAACAACTCACTAAAACCCTACCTACCATCATTAACTAACAACAAAACTGTGAGAAAAACCTAAACAAAACATAAGAAATCAAAACAGAAAAAAAGAAACAACTCAACTCCCCTCCAAACTAACCAAACGGACAACAAAACAAAAGCAAAAGAATATAAAGTTTAGCTGGCAGTTGCAAAAATATCGCACACAATTAAAGGCAAGCACCAACGATCTAATAAAAAACAGTAAAATCCCCGCCATCAATCAGTGAGTTAAAAGCTATGAAGGCTTTTATTGTTGTTATTTTGTGTTGGATGATGTTGGGTGCACGGCATAGTTCTTGCTCAATTGACCTGCCCCTCTTTTGGTTGCAATGAATCTATAACTCACTGAGTGGGATTTTGTGTGGATGTAGCAAGTGAGCATTGAGAGCGGCACTCACCATCACCCCGTGAGTGTGATTTGCGAGCTGGCTCCAACTACGGCGAATTTATAATGAACCAAGAACACTCAAACTTGATTGTACACAATGTTGCTACACACAAAAATGTTGCTAAGTCTGTAAACATTCCTATCAACAATAGAATTGAGTGGAATGAAATAGCCAACAAGAAAAAGAAAAAACACTCCATATACTACTGCATTAGTTAGAGAAAGATAGATTGTAAGTAGACTGAATGGGGGAGAGAGATTGATGGCATCATAAATGTGTTGTTATAAACTCCTATTTGGAAAATATACGACGCCATATTTGTTGTCATCATCTTTTGCTGCGAATTGAGTGAGTGAGTCTGGATTTGAGATGAATGGCAATGGCAATGTGTCGGAGAGTTAACTTAACGATTTGATGCGAGACGCGTGTTTATAACATCGAGTCGTTGCAAAATATAACTTAAAAATAATAAATAAACCGTTGCAAGTTGTAATTTTCGAAAGAATACCTTTATAGTTTATCGAACTTATTGAAACAAGTGTTTAATTGGTGAAATCTTAGATGAAAGTTTGTTTATTTTGACAAATTCCATGTCATTTTGGTTTTAGTTTTGGGTTTGTGTGTTTAGAAGATGACCCCAACAACTACAAACAAACGAAGAAGTGACGCCGCCACACGACAATGTGGTATGGGTTTTTTGTATTTATGGTTTGCGGATTAGTCGGCAGATGGAGTTATTGCCGTTTTAATACCTACCGCTACCTAGAAAAAAAGCACTAAATTTATGCCTTGCTTGGAATACTACAATGTGCTCAATAAAATTCGCGCATGTTTCGTTTGTGTGTTTGTGTAGTCGTCGTCCTATACGTCTTTATAGGTAGGTTGTATAGTCGTTGTGCGATTTGAGAATGCTTTATTGCCAGGGGTAGCAGATTTATAGCTTTTTCCAAAAAAGGGGGGTTGTAAGCCCCATTTTGTTGGATAACCAAAGACGAGTGGGTAGGTATTTGGGGGAGGCTTTTGCTCTCTCTTGGAGAATTCAGTGAATATGTACTGACATATAAAAAAAAATAAAACAAATTAACCTGCATACCTACATATTTATATTTCTATACAATTCCCGTTTATTAATGTGTGCGTTATGTATGCCGTATGGATATAAATTATACGAGGTGAATCCTGGACTTTCATTCTTAACTTTACTTTTATTGTTTTTGTTTTTTTGTGTTTTGTTTGTTTGTTTTAAAGGGATATCCTCGAAAGTGTTTTTTATTTTTATTTTGTTTTGCCTTTACCTACATACATACCTACCTATAATACTCTCATATAGATTATGTAGATAGTTATGTACCTCTCGGTCTTCTTTACGACCTTAGAAACGGGCCTTAGAATGGTTTTTGTGGCGAAATCAATAAATCCCCCCAAAAAACAGTTCGTTATAACGACGACGACGACGAAAAGGGATTCGTCTCCAGTAAAGGAATACTTATACATTTTTCTTCTCTTTTGGGTGCCAAAGGCATAAAGTGAAACAGAGGAGGAGAAGCGATGAAGAAGGTCGAAGGAGGTTGAGGGTAGGGGGGACGGGGGGTTTGGGTAGGCAGCTAGGGTGTGGAGGCTTGAGGGTAGGTTTTGGAGATGTTATAAAGAAAGATTTAGGAGAGAGATAATGTATATAACGGGAAAATATATGGGTCATTCCATTGGGAATTTCGTTCACTTTTTGTTGTTGTTGTTGCTGTTTTGTTGTTGTTGTTTGGTGTATTTTCGGTTCATTCATTCATTCCTTAAGCTTGTTCTATACCATTTTTCGGTGGTTCTTTTGTTATAAGGTTTTTTTCTCTTTTTTTTTTGAAAAGAAAGGGGGACAGAAAGATATTATTGCGTAACTGTTTGTGCCCCATATAGATCTTTTATTTTTTATATGTAGGTATAGGAAAAAACCATATACAACGGTACCTATATTGATGTGCGATAAAACTGTTTTATCTTTGTTGTTTTTTTTTTTAAAGATATTTGTTTTGTCGTTTTTCAAGGAAAAAAAGAAATTCTTTCACTTTGCAATTGATTGGCTAAGTTTTATTGCCTTAATTATCTGTGGAAATGCGGATTAAGGAATTATAAGACCATTGGAGTTGCAAGGTGTCGTCATAAGATTTTCAATAAATTTAACTAAATTTATGATCTAGTTAATCGACTGGTAAAAAAGATTGAATCACCAAGTATCATAATCTACTAACATGCGTTTCCAAATTGATGCAGTTGAATTGAATTTAAACAAATCAATATGTATGTAGGTATACATAAGTTAAGAGGTTGGCTATTTTTTTCAAAGTTCCAAGAAATGAAGAAAGTTCGGAATGTAGAAGAAATTGCAGGAACACTTTGATTTTCTAATCTCAGTCTTAAATAATGATTGAATTTTTCTGCATGAACATAATAAATACGAAACTCGTCACATGACATCAGGAGATAAATAATACCGTTACTTTTAATCAATCTGGACATTAGAAACGTAACAAAACCTAAAATAAAAAAATAGTCATTCACTGTATGTAATTTGTGGAGTAATAACCTGTGAAGTGATTGGTCTTTATTTTTTTTAATGGCGTGAAATAAATATCCAACGTTGTTGGATATTTATTTCACGATTATAGAAGTGGAAGTAAACAATCAGAGCTTTTAAAAAAGTTTAATATTAATAGACCAGTGATATTTCGCTTAATAAAATCATTTAACAAGAATAACACCGTCAAAACTATCGACAGAGGTGGTAGGCCATGGGCAACGACGCTCAGAGAGGATAAATTGCTTGTCCGAGGAATAAAAAAAACCCTTTTTATCCTCCAGAGAACTTAAAACAGATCTATCATTGGAAGTGAGTGAAAAACCGATTCTCCCGAGAGCAGTGGTTGGTGGTTTGAAATCGTTCAAAATAGTAAAACAAACATTTTATTTCGCTTAAAAATAAGAAGGCATGATTGAAATTTGCCAAATAGCGTTTAAACTGGACAGTTTCCAAATGGAATACAGTGTTATTTTCTGACGAATCCAAATTTAATTTTAAGGGTTCACATGGTGTGCAACGTGTTCGTCGTCGAATTAACAGAGGACTAGATCGTTCATTTACAAGAGGAACCGTGAAATATGGAGGAGGATGCATCATGGTCTGGGGATGCTTCTCTGGAAAGGGAGTAGGGCCTATTCAAAAAATAGATGGAATAATGGATCGCTTTTTTGTGGTACCCGTGGCATGATGGTTAGTGCGTTGGACTGTCATGCTAGAGGTCTTGGGTTCGATCCCTGCCTATGCCATCTAAAGTCTTTTCACGGGTACTGCCTCTTGCGAGGAATTGACAAATTCTCCAAGAGTAACTATTGTCATGAAAAAGTGCTTTCTCAAAATTAGCCGTTCGGAGTCGGCATATAAACTGTAGGTCCCCTCCATTCCTGACAACATTACTCGCACACAGGAATGGTTGAGAGTTGTAAGTCACTAGGCCTTGGTTCTCAACGGACTGTCGCGCCACCCAATTTATTTTTTTTTTAATGGATCGCTTTGTATACAAAGACATTTTGGGAAACATCATACTCCCCTACGCTGAGGGAATGTTCCTCTTAAATGGACTTTTCAGCAGGAAAACGGTAATAAAGTTGAGGTGATGGATCTCAACACTTATAGAGAATCTATGGGAGATTGTAGATCGGAGAATTGTACGCGAAAGCTATAAAACTCCAAATGACATCTTTGCCCAAGTCAAAGAGGCTTGGAATTGTATCCCTAGCACTATTATCACGAATCTTATTGAGAGTATGCCTAGAAGATGCAGAGCAGTGATCGAAAATAACAGTTTCTCCACAAAATATTGATTAGAAATCACGTTTATTTGTAAATTAAGTTGCTTTTGTATTGGCCAGACAGAAAAGACATTTTTTATTATAATTTTTTAATTAATTTTTTAAGGAGTAAAATATTTATTTTTTGTTTTTATAATTTTGATGTTTAAAGTCCAAACATTTTTGTAAACTATTAGCGAAATGAAATATATGCATCTTTATGCATTTAAAATACAAAGATTTTTTTTATTAAAAAAGTTGCTTTAGTTTTGGCTAACACTGTTGAATCGGAAATCCAGTCCTATTGCTCAGCATAAAATTCATCAATGATTGACCAATAAACGATCGACGGGGGGGGGTAAATGAGCTATAAAGCTTATACAGTTTAGTTAAATAAATAAAGATTTCTTAGTAATTTAACTATATTTACCAAAAAGCGTTTTGATGGCAAAAATAACTACAATCTTTGTTTTTTAAGAATTTTGAATTTAAAAAATCTATAGAAATGCTTTAAAGTATTTTCTTAAGATCTTTTCTGAGAGAAAAAGCAAATATTGAGGTTCTTAAGAAGTAACCTCGAATAAAAGTTAGACAATTTGATACTAATGCTCATGTTCTGCATTTCACTTTTTGTGAATACACTTTGCGAAAGTATTCCACAATTCTTTATTCTGAATTGGTTTTTCGAACATGCAAATTGATGTTCTGTATTTCAGTGTGTTCCATTTTTTGAACGCATTCAAATCACATTTTTTATTTCTGTGAGTTGTTTTTTGATAGCTTCCTTCTGCTAGGAATCGGAGGGTTGCAGAAAGTTTTTAAACTCAAGGAATCGATGAAGGTATTATAAAAGGTTCTATTTGCATTAGAACAAATAAGAAGCGTCTTTGCTTTATATGAAATTATAATGAAAGCTTAAAAGAGGAAATAAAGAATTTACTTTATTTATGAGAACAATTCTACATCATTTTCACACACTAACATTGTGTCAGGTAAATCAAATATATTTGATTTGTCTCGCAAAATTTGTCTTCTTATTTTTTTCTCTTGAATTCTGCTTCTTTTTTCACTTAAAATTTCCAATAACATTTTATCCATCTTTAAAAGAGCAAACATTTTACTTCAGAAACAAAATAAAAATTGATGATCCTTCCGTTCTGACAGTTCGAAGCGATTTGAAATCGATCGAATTGAAGAACATGCAGTTTCATTTCACGTGAAATTGAAAAGTGATTTCAATTCACTTTCCATCGAAGTTCGGAACATGGACGGAAGGTATCTTTAAATTCCTGAAACTTGTTAACAATTCCTTCTTGTTTTATTTGACGACCATAAATAGTGTAAGGATTTTTTAAAGTGTTTTTTTTTTTTCTTTCAAAATCGTTTTTTTTTATTAAATACAAAAAATTACATTTTCTATGCTCAAAACCTCATCTTTTTGTTAAGAGGTGTCACCCCCCCTTTATTCAAAGCTTGACCCTTGTCTAAAATACAGTATTTTTGACATTAGATACAGTAACCTTTCGAATTGTGCTTAGAAATATTTCAACACTGTAAAATAAAAGGTCCTTGAGCGTGTTCAAAAATATAATGGAAATTTGGTTTTTGACAGTTCAAATGCGATTTAAACAGCTGCACCGTTTTGTTTGTACAGCCGTAGCAGATCCATTTCTATAGATCTTTCAATAAATTGGATATAGATTTTTTTCTATTTATTCGATCAACTTGCATTAAGATATACAAAAGACTGATTTCAAATCGTAGGTACGTTGGTAACAGCAAACTTAGTTCTTATTGACATGTTTTAAGAATCTTTTCCTAATTTTATAAACTTCAAATTATAATTTACAAGTTGATCCGCATTATTTTCAATTTCAATAGAAAATAAAATAACCGTTTAATATTGTCTCAAGCCTGATTTATTACCAATATTTATCATTATCACAATAGCTAACATAACAATAACATAAAAATAGCTTAAATGACAGATCTTTATTTATCCTTTATTTAAAAAAAAGATACCTGATAATAAAAGATTCAACATAATACTTAACTAAGTAAACTTTATTCTTCATCAAACACATACTCGTACAACAACACTATCCCTGGTAAATGGACAGACAGGAGAACAGGGCAGCCACCTTCATCATGACATGAATTTTAAATTTGCATTTTTCTGTCTGTCTTTTATTTTTGTATTTTTTGACACAAAGTCTCTCAACTTGAAAATATATAAAATAAAAGAAAACATACACAAACAATCAAATGTCAACCGAATCCCTTTTTAATTCTTCTCCACTTTTATTCAGTGTTGTTTTATTATTATTCTTATAATGGTGTTTTGTTTGGGTTTTGAGTATCCTCAAGCCTGTCTGATGTCTGGCTTTTCATAAGTTTTTGTAAGGACTTTATGTTGATTATGATGATGATGTCAATTCACACATCATATTATAAAAAAAAAAGGTTTTTTGAGTAAACTTTTATTTTGTTTTAATACATTTAGTGAACATGTGTCACGTTGTATGTTATTTTTGTTTTAGTGTTTTTTGATTGCAAATAAAATGAAAGTAAAAAAATCCCTTTTTGAGATTTTTATAGACGTTTTATTTATACAATGTATAGGTAAGCGACTTATTAAAGATGAAAGAAAGGGGAAAAAAGTGTCGGAGAACTATTTTATATTCCAAACATGACGAATTGGTATACACAATGAAGTCTTTATTATTTTTGGACAGTTTTGTGATGTTGAGAACGTACACATGTTTTGCAAGGTTAAGCCGATAAAGGTATATGTTCTTACGTATTTTGAGATTTTGTTTTTGAATACATTGACTTGGTAGCTTTATATACAGAAAAAAAAGTTGTAATATTAGTGGTCAATGCGACATCCTTAGTTTCAAATTCTTTCAACTACAGTTTTCATATTGACTACCAAGATGTAAATAAATTTCGGATCCTAAAATTGACAACCGAAAATTTTTCTATTGAAAATCGCGGTCATCGGCTGAAAATTGACTGCCAAAATAGTCTTTGTTCTTTTACTCAAGTTTGGGGATTCGGTATTACATTTCTGTTTTTAAGGGCTTTTGATACATTTGAAATATATTGAGCCCTTCAGGCCATTTTATCATAAGGGACATTTTCAATAAAAAAGACAACTTAATTATTAAATTTCTTTAGTAACACATAGAGCCTTAAAGGCTATTGTCATGTCTAAACTAATACCAGCAGTAAGCTTTTGGATTGTCTTTTACTATATAGTTTATTTTGGCGCTTACGATAAATTTGCGGGAAGGGCTCGATATAAATAAGTATTCCAAACTATTACTGGATTTAAAAACAGTTAGAATTAAATTTAAACCATCACAACAGTAAATCAAAAAATATTTGCAATATCTTCTAGAAATTGTAGAACTAGGTAACTAAATGATCTTGGAAGAAACATTTTAGGATCAGCACCTCGAACTCATTACCAGCTTATAGATCATGTGTTGATAAGTGCCTACTAATTGTTAAAAAATATATTCGGCCCTATCGAGATAACCGTCGTTGGAGTGGAATTTTTTCCAATTTATCACGAATCGGAGAAATTTTGCTAAGAGGTCGTTCTTCGAACTGCAGATCGTAAGATCTCTAAGAAAAAATTCAACACATGCCAGTTAAATGCAATGGTTTTAATTAAGTGGTTCTATTTTTGACGGATACAAACAAATTTTTCTAAGTCCTCCCACAGGTTCTTGTTGCGGAAACTGCTTCGGAGTCTGATGATTTATTTTGTATTTGGGATTAATCTCCTCCAAAACATAAGCATTCGCATTTTTAATTAGGTGTAAGTTTTTTTTAATTCTTGGAGTTAATAGGAAGATAAGAATTGTAAAATTAGAAGAAAATAACTAGATTTGAAGATATATTGTTTTTTTTTTTTCTAAATTATCCTGCCGAAACGTTGGGAAAGTTAATGTAACTTAATTGTTTCATTGCAAAAACTACAGCGACCAAAAAAGCCGACGGAAAACTATATTACGACTAATCACAATAATTACACAAATTGGTATGTACCGAATCCGAACGCTAATGTGACGAGAATTACTCTTAGAAGATTTATCAATTCATCGCAAGAGGCAATACCCGTGAAAAAAACTTTATATGGCACAGACAGTTATTGAGAGTCCAACGCACTAACCGCATCATGCCACGGGTACCATATTTCAAGCCCTTAGCTTATTGGATTCGGCGTCCAAAAATAATCCTACCTATGCATTTCTAATTATTAGTGCTTGCATTAAATTGGTTAAATAAATAATTAACACTATGTTTAATATTTTTCCATTTATTCTTATGGGACCTTATTCGATAGTTTTGAATTGATAATCGTTGCCTTTTTTCCATTTTTTAAAAATGCTAAAAGCTAAAGTAATATTATTGAAAAGTTTACCTTTAATAAACAAAAAACTACAATAGTTCACCAATTTTTCATATTTTGAAAAGCAAATTTCGTTTATTAATACCAAGTTATCGCATTTTCGATATATCGGTTAATTTGCATATCTCTGCCTGAAATGTATTTCCACGCAATTCATCGTTAAAAATTCTGTAAAATGTCGTCCGATGAAAGCTACCTTGAACCGATATTGAATTTCCGATGAGGGATGCGTTGTGAAGAAAACTAAACGCTTTCAATAGCATGTTTTATTTCGAAAAAGCCGCTATTTGTGCAGCTGTTGTTTTTGACATATCACATTTAAAACCGACCATAGCTTAAGATCTAACAAATTAGAATTGCTTGAAGATTCATTAGGAAAATGGTGCTATTTATCACAAACGCAACGTTACAATCGCATATTTTAAGCGAAGAGTGAAGATAAGTTTCTTTGACGTGATTTTTCTTCAAGAAGTGATCGAGAATACTTAAAAGATCGATTCAAAACCTTAGATCTGGAATTTGTAAAGTTATGGAGGAAATACATCCCCAAACGTTGTCATTTTGTGTTGCTTATGTCATACCTTCCACTTTATAATGAAATAATCAACATAAACAAAACTTTTTAACTCCACTGTTAACTGAGCATGAATTCAATGTAAGCTTCCTCTATTCTTCGTAAGATGGCATCATTCTACCTAAAAACAAATTCTAATAAAAAACAAAAGATCTCGCACTCATTTTCATATAACAAGCTCAGTTAATGGCCTCCAATCATCACCAAAATTCGTCTTTTTCCCTCATACACAAACGTATAAGATATAAGTTTTTAAAGGTAAAGGTATAGGTAGGTTAAGGTATCCATTTTCAAAAGACTCAACCATACCTCGTACCAGAATGTTTCTCCTTTAATTCAATATAAAGGCTATAGCCATATATAGCCACACCCGGTTTTATGAGATTTTATTGGCAAAAATTAGATTAAAAGGCAACAAAAGTACACACATACCTACACACCACATACCGACCGACCTAACGACCGACCGCAATCGTATAACAGTGAGTGAATGTTATAAAATGATAAAATAATAATGTGCGTGTGTTATAAATGCTTTAAAAATAAGGATGTAGAAAGTTCTAACTTTTGAATTTGTGTGGATGTTAAAACTTTTACCCAGAAATTTAAAAAATATAACAAAACATTAAAAAGGTTTTTGTTTGATCCTTTTCCTTGTTTTGTTGTTGTTGTCGCCCTTTTCTCTTTCATATTTGTGCGTTTGGTGATTTCCGCATCCCCCTTTTTGCTTTATGGCGTTATACAAAGTTTCCTTTTAAAATTTGCTGTCGTATTGGGTGATTTATGATCGACACGCGTTCAGGTACGCCGCCAAAACACTAAACCATCTCGACTCGGTACAGCAGGTAGACTTATGTACCTCTGTATATTTTCGCACCTCCACACAAACAAAGAAAAAAAATATAAAGTGGGCTAAAATTATTTTTGTAAGTGCTTTCTTTGGTTGTGTGGATTGTAATGGTATGTTAGAGTGCGTAACGGAAACAAGGCCCAAAAAACACACGTAGGTAGGTTTTTGGGTAAATGGAAGGATACTTATTCCAATTGTAGGCCATTAACTTGAACCACACTGTGCTTTTGTTAAGTGTCAATATGCAATTTGAAAAGAAGGAGAAAGTTAGGAAGCGTATAAGGGAGCAAAAATCTGCAAAAAGGAAAAGAAAAAAAAATGTTCCCACTTTCTTTAACATTTCTTGACTTCCTTTTTCTTCGTTTTGGTGTTTTATTTTATCCATTTATAAGTGCGAGTATTTTTGATATTATGTAAGGTATTCTTTCTTCACCAAAAATGTATACATACACAAAAAAAGGAAAGGAACATAAAACATCCACCCGCGCAAGTGATAAATGTCCTTTCATATACAAATACTTAAGCAGCAAGGATTCGTTACACTCATACATACTCGTTTCCATGTAATATAGGCTAAAGTATTATGTGGGTATAAGTAGAGGTATAGAGGGATACTTAAAAAGCATTTCTAGGATATTATGTGCGAAAAATAAAAGAAAAATACTTACACACAAATAAAACCAAAACACACAAGAATAACGTGAGTTATTGGGTTATCCTTTTTTGGATTTGTTTTCAACGCATATAATGTATAACATCGTCGTTCCTTGCCGGCCCGATGGCTATAACGGATGGTAGGATATTTTTTTTTCTCTTTTTTTGTGAAGAATAGGTATATGTATATGTACTTAGATGTATATGTGTCAATAAATTATACCTGTCATTTGGAAAATACAACATAAATTATACTCTATACGCTCCAGGTAGCTTTTCTAGTATCAAAAATGCTTGGTTTTTCCGTTTTGTTGTTGTCAGCAGGTTTTTTTTCTTTGGGGATATCCTTTTATTTAGGTTTTATAAAAGTGTGTCACACCGCATTGAGATTAATGTCGACGAATCGAAATTTTCATTCGCAACCCCTTATATTTTTGTCGAAGTTCTTTGGAGATGATGTGAAGTGAAGAGAAAAGACGAAAATCGCTTATATATTAGCAAAAGGAAAGAAAAAAAAATATAAGGCATCAGGAAGCACTTGATTTTTGTGAGGGTTTTCCTATAAGCATCATCACGCAAAAGTATAAGAGAATTTTATGAGCAAAGGGATGGAAAAATCTAGTCTGGATCAGTGGGCCATAATACATTCGTATAGAGCATACCTACATATACTTACACATTTTATGTTCTGTGAAAATCAATAAAAGGGTCGATTTAGGAAGGGCATCACAGGCATAGCAGGATCCAGGACACAAGCAGTAACAACAACAACAACAAGGTAAAAATAAAATAATAAGATTTTGTGGTGATTTCGATTTAATTGAATCTAACGCTGCTGAAAGTTGATATAGAATAAAATGTTTTTGAGGGTAAATAAAATCTTTTGCACAATTAGTTATAGGGTTTATCCATATATAGGTAAATTGCCTATATAACTATACACTTGCTTGGGGACATCAAACGGAAATTAAGGTGTTTATAGAGGACGTTCTTCAATTTGAGAATGATGAAAATTCTACAAAAAAGCTTTTCAAATGAGAAACAGAGTAAGCTTTAATGACGATTCACAGGGAGCATTTAAGCCCTTCTCACTTAAGAAAAATCTGTATCCTTATTTAAGAATCAGGATATTTACTGTACTTAACAATTTTACCCACCCTTTTGAGCATGATGTTCGTACAAGGTGGCTTGTAATTATTCTCCGAAAATGTTTGTGGAATAATTGCGATTAATATCATCTAAAGCTTGCTTAAGGGTTTTTTAATTGGCGCGGGTAGATTTTGGCGATCCATGACGCCATTTTGTTTAGGTGACATCTGTCAAATCTTTTGTGTATTTTTCAGGTGCTTATATGCCAAATCAACATGGCAAGTTACACGATTTAACAGCAATTTCAAATGATAAAACGTTGCGCGTATTGCGCCCCTTTTAAGGTAGACGTCGTGTGGTGGCGCTTCACAGTCGACTCTTTAACGTTTGGTGGCCAAATTTCAGCTTACCTGTTTAAACAATTAAACAATCAGCCAACACCATACTTTCAAGGAACACAAGATCGGCCGTAAAGCAGAACCCGAGTCATTCTATTCCTCGTCGTGCATAAAAACTCGGCCTTTCGCAGACTTTAACTTGGCGAATTTTGCGTCGGAGCTTGAGGTTACACCCGTGCCATCAGATGCAACTGATCCAGGAGCTCAAAGTTCATGACCATAGATTACGCGTTTCTTCGCTGGCTGGGCTTCGAATCGTTTGAAAGAATACCCCAATTTTGGTCAAAAATTCATATTTAGTTACGAGGAGCATTTTGGATGAATGGCAAACCCCACGATTGACATTTTGCACAAACAATTGGAGAGTAAGGCTATCTCTCGCAGGGCTGATCTGAATTGGTTATGCGATTTGACCCTCCTTTGGTGCGTTACCAACGCTTAACATGATGCTTAAAGACCTAAAACCCATTACAATTTGCTAAGAGACATTATATTACAATTAAAATATAGTTCTATCAACAACTCGGCGCAAGCTTAGATACTAAAGTAGCTTGACCTACTTTGTATCTTAAATTCCTCAAACAAAATGAAGGAAAATAACCAAAACAGGACATTTCTACTTTCAGGAAGTAAAAGTTACATTTTTCACTTTCAAATAACCCTCAAAAGTAGTGTTATAAAGTAAGGACACACATCACACGCGAAATTCCTTTGCTCTGATAACCCTCATAACCATATTCACCACCGCCACCGCCGGCCGCCGGCGTATTTAGGTAGGTAGGTATTCCCGAATGAGTAATTCCATAACGAAAACAAAAAAAAATACTAAAAAAGAGGCGAATCATGTTTATTTTAATTTCAGCACGAAAAATAAAAGAACAACATTTCGAATGTGTTTATTTTTGGGAGCGTCGACGAGCGACGCCACCACGCACGACTACTACTACGACCCAACGAACGCACGTTATAGTCGGCTTCTCGATATAATATTGGGGTTTTTATTATGCGTCTCTATATACCTAAAGTTTGTTTGGTGGCAATGGCATAATAATGCGGAAGAATATGGCAGTAAATTAATCAAACCAAAAATTCCAATAATAAAATCATTAAACATAATTTCGATACACATAAACTATAGTATAGAATAGAAACACCAAACAAAAAGAAAAGGGAGCAAAATGATGTAATTTAATTATAAGTGGCATGGCCGGCGGCAACGAACGGTATAGTGGCAGGCGCCCCCATCATCTAAATATTTATTTTGATTAGGTGCAATCTTTGTTTAATGTGATTTTAATGCGCGATACTGTAGTTTGTGTATTTTTTTTGTTTCTTCTTTTTTTAAGGGTACTCTCATACCTCTAAATTTTTTTTGGGGGAAATGAAAATAGAATAAAACAAATGGTTCAAAATCATTTCATTTTTAAAAACACGGGTGGATTATGCTAAAAATAAGTTATTTTTTGTTCAGTTGTTGTGATGAGAAACCTAGCAAGACTTCAAAACATGCTGAAAGATATATCGATTTGTCGGCATCTTTTGAAGCTCGCTGTAGAGAAGCTTTATGATATAGGTATGGTTTGTATATAAGTAATTGGGGCAATACAACTGATGACTGTTGCTATCTTTGTTTATGCTTTTAGAAGCAATTAATTTAATTAAAAAGAAATTAAATTCACATTTACAGCAAATAATCATATATGTATGGATATAGGATTTCATTATTTGAGTTTTTAACTTTTTGAACTATTTTTTGACTTTGAGTGCTTGGTTTAGATTTTTTTCCATTTTAGAGTTTAAAAACAAAATCCATAATGAAAATTCTTTTTGGAAATTGAATTGATTAAGTTTTTGAAAACGGAATAATGTCACCATAAGAACTGACGACGACGATTAAAGGAGTATTTTTAAAGATTTGATAGACTTTTCTAGCCCTTTACGTAGAGCCAACTTTAAAAGATCTTATTTGTTAGTACTTCACTGAAATTCAAAAGTGGCTACTTCGACGCTTAGTAGTTTTGGTAAATTCATTGAATTTCAAAGTTCCGACTCTTGAAGTTAATATAGCCACATTTTCAATATTTAGTTACGTTTGCTATGCTTTTACTTGAAGAACTGTTACTCTTGGGCGTTTTACAGGGTTTATTAGTGTTTACCAGTTTAGCATTTCGTAAATTGTTGATAAATGCTAAATTTTGGTTTAAAATGCTTTACACAATTAACAATTCTAAGAATTTTTGTAACTTATTTAAGAAAAATTGAAAGAAAACTACACAAAAAATCTTCAATAACTAGTTTTCTCAACTTAACAGAACCTTTCGATGTCAAAGAAGGTTTTATATTTTATATCATGCGATTTTTTTAAAGTCGTACTTGAAAGAATAGTGCAGAGCTCCCAGTTCAACAGTAAAGGTATTATCTTTCCAAAGTCTGTCCAATTACCAGCATATGCTGATGACATTGACATTAATCGGAAAACCTCAGCGTGATGTCAATGGAGCTTTTGTGAGTATTGATCAAAGGCGGCAGAAATGGGTTAAACGGTTAATAAAGGCGAAACAAAGTACAAGCTGTCGTCAAGAAAGGACCTACAAGACCACCGTCGTGGTCAAAATGTCACCTTCGACAGACGTAACTTTGAGGTAGTCAACGACTTCGTCTACCTAGGCTCTACTATAAACGCAGAAACCAACACAAGCGCTGAGATCAAACGAAGAATAACTATTGCTAACCGCTGTTTCTTTGGGCGAAGAAAGCAATTGAGTACCGAGGCCCTCTCTCGATGGACCAAAGTGTCGCTATATAAGACGCTCATCATCCCCGTTCTGCTATACGGTGCAGAAGCATTGACTATGACAAAAACGGATGAAAGCATCTTGGGTCGTTTCGAGATAAAAGTACCTACTTCGTGTAACCTACGGTCCCGTGTGCATCGAAGGGGAGTGGAGAAGAAGATGGAACGACGAGACTTAGCCAAAAAGGTATAAAAGTCCAACGACTAAGATGGCTGGGTCACGTAGAGCGCATGGAAACCAATGCTCCGGTCCGGAAAGTCTTCGAATCCACACCCACAGGACAGCACAGTAGAGGAAAATCGCGAATCAGTCGCGCACAAGGCACCTCCCCCAACTTGGAGCATGAAATAGTAGACATCTAGTTGAGAACCGAGCTAGATGGAGAAGTTTGTTGAAGAAGTTAGTTTACACAGGACTGCAACGCCACCTTAAGTAAGTAACTAATTTTCTAGTGTGAAAGAGATCTGAGACCTCTATTAATTAAAAATTAAGTCCATGCACCGTTTTCTTCTAGTTTAAAGAATTTTATTCATAAGTTTACATTCATCCTTCGTATTTTGTTCGTGTTTTTGTCTTAAAGACGCCTGGTTAGTTCAAACTGATCAATGAATAACTATTTTGGGCCGAAGCATATAAAATGGTATTTCTTATTTTACATAACCTATTACAAGTTTTTGTTCTTGTTTCCCTTAAACGAAGTTTAGCCTTTTGTTTCACAACCTTTTAAAGCCCTCAAGAAAAAAAATACAATTCGTGGCTTTACATTTGATTCCAAAAAAATAAGGCATGCGCATGCGCTCCTCAACTGTCTATTCTTTATTGGTCAAATAATTTTGAACTAAAACACCTATGCCATTTATTTTTGATGTCCTCATCTACTTGTATGTGTTGCTGTTAAATTGCAAATGGCGTCAAGAGCAATGGTTGTAACACTTTTCAACAATCTCTTAGGCTGTTATGAGGGCTAGCTTGGTTACATAGAATCTGCTCAACCAATTCTTATTGTTGTACAAAAAACTCATAAATCAGAGGTTTTTCTTTTCAAAGGTTAAGAATATAAGAATTTCAGGCCTAACACACGACTTTAAATGATTTTAATGAATTTAAAAATTATGATTCATAAGTCATTGTCCCACAGTTTCATTTCTCTTCTTAAAAAACTTTAGCGTATTTCCAAAAATCACTATTGTGGTACCCTTTAGCCAAATTAAAGACGCACTTCTTACCACAGAAATTCAACATTAGCTACACTTCACGAATGAAGAATGTAATAAGTGCCTTAATTTTGTATTCCACATCGAAAAATCTCCCTGATTTCGGTGCATGGTCTTTAAGATCAACCAATTTTATAACTTTTTGAAATGTAAAGGTTGCTCTACACAATAATGTGTTTGATTTGTGTGATTTAAATTTAAACAAGCGTGAAAAGTTTTACATCAGCCAATTATTATCCATTCATTTTAAAAGACAGAGCAATTAACTAATCTTCATCAACTACTGTGTAGTGTTGAGCATAGTTAAAGTCTTCCTATTAGTGTAAAAGTGGGTACAGAGAGCAATAATAGTCAAAAACTGTAAGGTAATATAAAACGAGAAAGTTCGTGGGTGTTTTTTATGTATAAAAGTATGTGAGTGTGGTGTGCGAATTTGTGTGCGTTTTGTTAAAAAGGACTCTGCTCTACACTTTATATTTGCTTCCTGTTTGAGCACTGATAACATTTTGTACGTATAGGTATAATGTTTGAACCATTTGTACAAGCCACATCTATAGAGGAGGTCTTTTCTCTTTCAGAGTTTTATACCTCTCTACCATGATGATGATTATAATGGTGTTTATATAGGTACATAGGACCTACACCTACCTGTAGGTAGGTGATATAGGTGGGATTTTATAACATAGGTACTCGCAATGTATAAAGAGAAAAGAGAATTGGTGCGGCATATTCCTGTTACTTGCAATTCATTTCACCTTTAGAAAGATACGAGGATGCATGCTTTGGTTAGGTTGTATAAAGTATATTTACATACTTATACTGACATATATGTTCCTGCACAGTACATACTTATTTACGTAGCATAGTTATACATAGACTCACGAAAACGTTTAGGAAGTAATTAAACACTCATTAAGTTTTGCTTATAGCCTATGGGTTTGCAACGGCCGTATGTAAATGTATAGGTATATGTATATGTATGTAAGATAGGTTTCTATATCTATTTATGGAAGTCTTAAAGTTGCCCAGGAAGTGTGACAATAGAAAAGTTTGTGAGATTTTAATATGAACAAACCTTCTTACTTGAGTTCAAGTTAATATATGGTTTATAAATATCAAAGTTAAAAAATTGTTCCTGTGTTTGACAGTCAACTGTCCAAATCAAAGCTCTACTTATTTGCAAAGGTCTATAGGTCGAAGAAATTATTCTACACATTTTTTTTATAGAAATCAAATTGCACATTTCCACTGGATTTTGGCCTTGATTCAAAACCAAATTCAAAACTACTTTATTACGTTAGGTTTTTGAGGTATACCATATGAAGTAGGTTTTTTTCTGCGAAATTCACATCCATGGTCCCTCCCTTCAGTAAAAATAGCTTATGTAAGAATTTGTCGAACAATCTTCATAATTTGTTAGATTTTACCTACATATGTAAATGAAACGCTGAACCATTTTTGCTAAAACGGCTTTCAACTAAAAAAAGACAGTTTGAAAGAAATTTTTGATCTTGAATCCTTCGTTTGAATCATATCAAATTAGAAAACACACAAATAATATTGAAAGCGAGTAAATTACTAAAAACTAGTTAAACGCATTTTTTAAAACTTTCAAACGATTAATTTCAAAGCTTGCTGAGACTTTATATATAGAGTCAAATAAAGACTCATAACTAATGAGAATTTCCATAAACTAAGTAAAATACTAAAATATAAAATTTTAAAATGGAGATTCGAATTCAAGAACATGATATTTTAACAAAGTATTGTTTTTTTGTGTTACAGAAAAGAAAACATAATTTTGTCGACCAGTGCTTTCATTTTTAGAAAAAATATAAAAACCTCTGCTTTTATTTATTTCTTCTGTATTTTTTTTTTTTAAATTGTGCTTAGAAATTTAAAAGATATTCATTACACCTAAAGTATCCGTAAAATATACAAATATTCAAACCGCCAATATCATCCTTTTCATAGTTTGAGTCAAAATGATTTGTACTCCATCTACTTTTAAAAACAAGTTAATAACTCTATTTTGGGCTTGTAAGGTAACACTTACAGTATCTTAAGGATTCCTATCCCACTTTGCGTGTTGTATCCATTACATTCTAGAAGCTTACACACAATAATGTATTTTAATCGTCATATAGTGACTATATTTACTTTTCGATTAAGGCCGTTTTTTTAGGGTCTTTTATACAAAATTCTTATAATTATGCTTTGAAAAGTGGGTCACAGAATAAGGGGACCTTCATTGACAAACCCCTGTGTCCTTTTGCTTTCTACCTAATTTGGTTAGACCTCAAAATTATATACCCCAAATATAATGTATGAGTCCCTGTTGTAATAAATCCTAAATTACTTCATCACCCATTATCCTTCATAATTTAAATACAAACCCTTACAACGTGTTTCTTAACACATTTACCCCATACGCATAAACCCCCCCCCCAAAAAAAAAAAAAAAAAAGGTAAATCAGGATAAAATTACAACAAATTACAGAAACCCCTTATTTCGTCATTTCAAAAACGAAGACAGTCTCAAAAAATATTCCATTAGAAAATTAAACTTTTCAAATAATGTTCCAAAATGACAAAACACATTCATAATAAATTCATATATTGACACAAATGAGTAGCACCGGCAGCGTCGTCGTCGTTGTCGTCGGCAGTGGTGATGATGATGGTGAGGGCGATGGCGAGCGTTTTACCCATAAACTTGTAAACCTACACATACAACTTATATAACATATATTTCTTTACCCTATTACATATAACATTAATATTATTATTTCGATGAAAATTTTAGCATTTCTGTTGAATCAGTATAGTATAAAAACCTATTTCAAAATTACTATTTATGGAACTCTAAAGGTTTTCCACTTATGCCCATTCCTAACCAACAAAACTGTATTGTATCTATATTTTATAGGAGATGAAGCTTTTTTGTGTTGGCTTTTAGTTTTGGTTTTTGTATTATTGTTACAATTTTGGTGATGTGGTTTAATAAAATGTCAATGTAAACATTTTGATGCCATATATACAAAATACGAGTATATGTTTTGTATTTGTGAAGATATAAATTTATATATTTTATTATGTTTGTGCAAAAGTTTATGGTGGGTATCTATTTTATTTATTAAAGATTCATATATGGAATTAAATTATACACAAAAACAGTTCTCTTACTCTTATTTTGGGGTTATGAGTAAAGTTTAGTTAGAAACTTTTGCAGAATGATATCACTTTTGTTTTGTTTTGTTTACTTTATTTTTTGTTTGATTGTTAGATTTTTATTTTTGGCAAATGGGAGCAAGGTTATCGATATGCGTTTAGAGGGGTGACAGCTTTATAATAAAGCAAATAAAGTTGTTAAACTCGATTGAATATGTTTTATACTCAAACTACGGGAAATTTTTGTATTCGCTGAGTGTCAAAAAGCATTCAACAAACTTAAAAAAAAAACGTTTTGAAAAACTGAACCCATAGTATGTCAGAAACAGTGATTTTCCTGACACCAGTGAAAATGGAGAGAGTTAAGATTAAGGTTTTTTCCTAGAAGAGTTTTTATTTTGATAAGACCGCTTTTGACTTTTGACAAGTAAAAACTATGCCATTATACTAAAAATGAAACTTTGCACGTGTCAATAATGCACTGTAATTATTGAAATTTATTAAGACAAAAGAGGCTGGGATGCGAACCCACACTGATAACTTCCCATCCCGTCAGTCGATTTGTCGTGCTTAAAAGTTTGTTCATTTTCGTGTTGGGTTAAAAAAGTTGTAAGTTGAACTTCTTAAAAATTTTAAAATTAATAACAATACCTTTCAAATAGGGAAATAGTTAAGTTTGAAAATCTAGTTTTCTTAAAAAGATTTTAAGTCGAAACAAATTTTTACCAATTAAAGTAGCATTGCTTAAATTTGTACAAATTGGTTAAATAAAATTAATTTCACAAATATCAAGAACCGAATATCAAATTTTACCAAATTTGCATAGATTTTATTTTTTAATGAAAAACGAACTGTTGGATTTTTGAAAAATCCACTGAATACAATATTTCATTTGAAATAAAAAAAGTTTGAAGACAATCTCAAATTTTTGAAAAGATATTTGAGCCGAAAATCAATTTTTGCCAACTACTATTCATTTTTTTTAGTAGAAAACTGTCAATTCGATTTTTCTAAAAAATTTTCAGAATGTTGAAAACAATATTTCTTATAAGCTAAAATTAGTTAGACGCTATACTCTCAAATTTTTGAGAAGATATTTGAGTCGAAAATCAATTTGTACCAACTTTTGTTAAATTTGCTTTTAAGTTCTTCTGTCAATTCGATTTTTCTCAAAATTTTACTGAATATTGACAACAACGTTAATTAATTAAAGTAGTTTAAATTCAATATCTCAAAGTTTTGAAAAGATATTTGAGCTGAAAATCAAATTTACCAACTTTTATTATTTTTTTTGTTTAGGTTTTTATTTATTGTAAGAAAACAGTCAAATCGATTTTAGTCAAAATTTTACTGGATGATTATGAAAAGATAAAATTAGTTTGAATCCAATATCTTAAAGTTTTGAAAAGATATTTCAGCTGAAAATAAATTTTAACCAACTTTAATTGATTTGTTGTTTAGGTTTTTATTTTTTGTTAGAAAACTGTTAGTTCGATTTTTCACAAAATTGTTCAAAATGTTGAAAACAATATTTTGTATAAGCTTAAATTAATTGGAAGCCATAATCTTTAAATTTTGAAAATATATTTGAGTCGAAAACCAATTTTTACCAACTTGTTAAATTTTCTTTTAAGTTTTTATTTTTTGTAAGAAAAGTGTCAATTCGATTCTTGTCAAAATTTTACTGAATGTTGAAAACAATATTAATGAAAAGACAAAAGTAGTTTGAATTCAATATCTCATAGTTTTGAAAAGATATTTCAATCGAAAATCATTTTTTACCAACTTTTATTAATTTGTTGTTTAGTTTTTTTTTATTTTTTGTAAGAAAACTGTCAATTTGGTTTTTCTCAAAATGTTTGAAAATGTTGAAAACGTTTTTTTTCGTCGCAAAAAATTGTTTTTGGGATGAAATCATTTTGTATTCGTAAAATTTTCGAGGTGACAATTTTTTTTAGTCTTTTTGATTTATTTAAAAAAAAACATTAATTGATTTTTTTCGAAAAATATACTTGTTTGGTATCACGTATCAATATACTTTACAAAAGTGAATTCAAGTCTCTAGCGTTTTTGATTCGTAAGATATTTAGGGTTAACCAAAATGTTCACATTTTTTTTAACTGCTATTTTAAAAAACCCCCACGCAATTTTCTCGAAAGCCCTTTCCGCATCTTTCTGCCTTATTATCTGTATAGCAAAATTCATTTGAAGTCGATATCTCTTCTGGTTCTTCAGCTATGGACGACGAACAAATGTCGTGAACGGACGTACGTATACGCACGCGCGCACAGACATCTTTCTAAAAACCTTTTATTTCGACTCTAGTTACCTTGAAACGTCGAGAAAGTTCAAAATTTTCAATTTAACGAATCGGACCCATTACAATAACTTCCTATGTTAAGTTAATTAATGTGTATTTACACTTCAAAAGTTCTTTAAGGTCGTTGTGAAGTACATTTCAGCTATAGTAATATTGAGCTTGATGTAAGGGCTGATTTTTCTAATTGTTAATATAGTATTACATCCCCCTTACAACGAAATAAACATGTATTGATTACTCTTAAAAAAAATATTGTCTAATATCAAAATGAACCTTTTATTGGAAAATTTCGTATTTTTGACTATGACTTAAACTTTTAGGTGTCCCTTATTTGATTATTAAATAGCCAACATTAAATAAATAAATTTTACCGAAATTGTTCAAAATCCAACACCAAACACTTTAAGCCAAAAATACCTCCAAAAGTTTGACATCGTCATCGCAATGACGAGGACGACTCTTATCTGCATATACATTATATAAAGGTATAGTGTTAAATGCCTAAATTATGCTAATTACAAGGATTCGCATGCAGATTTTGTATAATAACAATCATTGTCAAAAAGGATACCAGATATATTCTTGTTGAAGTTTTTGTGCGGTGATTGGTCTTAACAAGGTATAGATAAGTGTTGTTGTTTGTTGAGTGCTAACGATGAGAGTCCTTCAACTAATTGCATTTTCTGTTTCGTAATACAGCAACCAATTTACATGATTTTGAATATAAATGTACACAATTTTTAAAAAGGAGAAACATCTAATGTATGTAATAATTTTAAAAATTGTTGAAAATTTGTTATTTATTCTTATAAAAACCATACAAAACATTTTTGCTGACATCAAGAAAATTTAAATCAATTTTAAGGGATATTTTACAAAAAGGGTGATTCAATGTGTGCAGGGAGTTTATTTAAACTGCATTTAATACTTTCTTTTCAAAATTGAAAGTGTCTTATTTTTATAAAACAAAATTATATTTGAATTAAAAAAAAATTAAAACAAAATTAATTAATACATATTTAGATATTATAAAAAGCAAACTATTTTATTTTTGTAAATTTAAATTGCATCACAAAAGCGGAACAGAATACAAAAAAATAAAATAGAACATTGCACATTTATAAAGAACATTTATATTAATAAAATATTTAAATTGATAAAAATAGTTACCTTATTTCGGAGAGAAATGAATTTTTGTTTTTATTTTATTTAAAATTTTTATTTAATTGTATTTTAAAGAAGTTAATCAAAATTTAAAACGATTTACCCTTTTCTTTTTTTTTCATTTTCTCTCCTCTCTCTCTTAAAGTTGTGTGCAAAAGATCGACTTAGATTATGGACTTTTTTGTATGATACAAAAATAAAGAAGTAACAAATGTGTGTGTGTGGTGTTTGTGTGTGTATGTGAAAAAAATATAAATTTTTAATACTGGAAAGATTATTCTGAGACGATTGAAGTTTTTTTTTTTAAGTTTGAAAATGAAGAAAATTTATCAAAAATGGTAAGAAGTTCATGAAAGCAATTTAGAGCAAATAATTTTGTATTTTTGTTAACTAATTTGAATTCTTCTAATTTTTTTTTTCGATTATTGTAGTCTATAAACGTTTATACTGATAAGCAATAGTTTAAGATCAAACTTAAAATAGATATGATTTCGTTATGAGCTTAAACTTTCATCTGAGTATTGATGTCTTTCTATTTTCAGAATTACTCTTGGAAAATTTTTCAATTTCTCGCAAGAGGCAGAGATTGAACCCAAAACATTTGGCATGACAGTCCAACGGACTAACCATCTTACCACGGGTTTAAAATAAATACTAGCATTAGTTTATTTTATTATAAAAAGCTTTCATTTTTGATTTTATTTTTTTGGAAACACGTAATATTTGTTCATTATTCATTTTTCTTTGGGTTGACTTAACTTTTCATTATTAACTTTTACTAAAAAAAAACACAACTTTGAAAACATTATTTTTAAAAATATTCTAAAATCAATGTTTTGGAAGATCAATCTATTTACAACTCAAAAATCAAATATCAAATCGCCAAAGAATATCCCTTCCGTATATTTAAAACATGATGTCAAAAAGAAGCTCTAAGAAATTTTGTGTATTTATAAAGTAGAGTAAAAATTTAAAAAAAATGTAACTGAAGCCAATAAGTACAAACTATTATAATAATTGTTTGTGTTTTGTATTTTTGTTTTATATACTCAAACAACAAATTCAAATCAAAAATCAAAAGAAAAATAATGCAAACAAAATAGAATTTATTATAAATTAATTTGTGTTTTCCAATTATAAATATGACTGGCAAAAAAAGATTTAAAAACAAATTTTGTTTTAAAAAATCATAAACCAAAAAGAAAGAAAAAAAACAAAATCAGTATAATTTGTACTTACCTAACCAGTCTGGAAGTAATGAGCCCGCAAGAGATTCTGAATATCTCTTACCTGAAAAATAAAACAAAGAAATAAACCATTAACACGATAATAATAAATACAAATAATTATAATAATAATTTAATGTGGCAGTTTGATATACAAATGACTACATTATGGTCTATAATATATTTTATCTACGAGCAAAACAGTCGACAGTCTATCACAAGGTGATACTTTTTTTCCAAACCAAAATAGAACGACATTTATGTTGCAAAAGTTTCAAAAACTTTAGGGTGAGTTTTGCTATGATAAAACCTTCAATCTTTCAAAGTATATCTTTATAAGCATAGGGGCGCAGCTTTATTATGGCAACCATACCGTATTCCATGTATAGACACCTTAATGTTTCTTCAAATTGATGTTTAATGATTAATTGTTAATAACTTAACTTCGTTCTTAATATTCTAATAAATATTCTTTATGTTAAATTTGTGTGTGATGTGTTTTCCTTTTCCTATAGCGCACATATATTTATTTATGTAGGTATACATCAGGTTGGTAAAGGTACTCTTAAGTATAAACAAAAAAAAACAATCTTAAACTTTAAAAGACTATAACATCACATCACGCACACACAAAAACCTATTAAATTTATGAGAACATTGTGCACAGGTGCGCTTGGTTGGTAGCAGCAAAAGTGTAATCTAATAACTTTTTAATTTATAACAAAATATTAATCTTTTCTGCCAAGTTTTAACTCACGCACACAAACTCATAATGTATATTTATATAGTATGTAGCTTCATGTTGATACATATTTTGGTACTTACAACCTTCAAAGCACATTAGTTGCTAACATCCCAACAACAAAAACAACAACTTTTATGTTAAATCTCAAAATATATCTAAAACAAGAAGCGACCATAGGTATGTACATATGTATATGGAAGTATAGAATATAACAATGATGTTTTGTATCTAATTTGCATAAAATATTAACGCAGGTTGATGGTTGCGAGTTGTTCGCGAAAGTGTTTGGGATTTTTCTCCTTTTTTTTTGTTTTTGAGATATAGAGATTTTTTATGTTTTCAAAATATCTACCTAATGCTTCAAAGTTTATATTTACCTATATCTATACTCGTATATTATAAACATACATACAACATTTTTTTTGGACAGGAAAATGTAAAATTTATTATTTGAATTATGTTGATGTATTTATATTTTTTGTTTCTTTTTGAAGTATTATGTACGGTGCGGATGGGGAGGGGTTGAAGCCGAGGGTACGCAGTAATTTGAAGTTATATGGTGTCTCCTGAGTGAGAAGGTTAATGTCTTCCTCCGGCTGCTACATTCAAAATATTTGATAAATTTGTTCTTACCGACATGATGTACATGTACTTTATCTTTAACGTGAGATTTGACTTGCTTAGGATGCTTTTTTTTTAATATTTAAGGTGAATTTCCATCGAGGTGAAACAAGAAACAGATGAAAGGAGAAAATTTAAAAACGAATAAAATAAAAAGGTTACTTGTCTATTGGAAGGTCTAGGATTAGGGCCGATTTATTGAGTAATAAAAACAAAAACGAATTAAAAAATATTCACAACTAACAACATTATTTTAAACGTATTTTAACAAAATTGTGATAAAAAAAAACGGAAAAAGAGGTTGTGCAACCCACACTGAAAACCTCCCATCTCGTCCCTCGATTTGTTCAGCTTAAGACTTTATCAAAATATTCGTAACAATATTTTGTAAGCGAAAAATAATTTGCAGTCAATATCAATTTGTCAATTTGTTCTCCTAAATACTTGATTCGAAAACGATTTCTTATCCGTATTTTGTTGTTTTGAAGGTGTTCGTGTTTTTTTTAAAGTTGTCAGTAGAATTTTTCGAAAAGATTAACTCAAAATAAAGGAATATACTATGGTTGCCTTCCTGGATATTGAGGGCGCTTTCAACAACGTTGAATCATCCGCTATGGGTTCTTCTATGACGACCCTTATCGTCGAATACCCACTCTGTGAGTTGATTAATCTAATGCTTAAAAGCCGGATCATCAACTCTAAGATGGGGGATCTTTGTACAAAAATGTCTGTCTTTAGAGGCACTCCGTAAGATGGTGTTTTGTTCCCTCTCCTGTGGAACATAGTGGTTAACGAACTGCTAATATCCCTTGAGAGAGAAGGCTACAGAGTTATTGCATATGCCGATGATGTTGTTATAGCCTACAGGAAAATATCCTAATACACTGAGAGACCTCCTCTAAAACTCACTTAATATGCTCACTAGATGCGGACTTAGTATTAATCCACAAAAAATAGACCTCGTCCTTTTTACACGAAAATACAAGATCCCAGTAATTTTACTTCCTTCAATAAAAGGTGTACCACTAATTTTTACCAATCACTGGACATAAAGCACTCTAAAGACTTGTTTCTCAAAGCAGACTTCATATTAGCTCCCTAATAGGTGGCCTTACGGGACACAGTCTTATAGGCAGACACCCAATACGAATTGGTGTAGCCTCAAATGACTTCTGCAGAATCTGTATGGATGGGGAAGAAGAGGAAACAATCTCTCATCTTCTTTGCGCTTGCCCTGCTCCTTCACTAAGACGCAGATTTCAGACTTTTTGGTAATCCCAGTGAACTGGCTAATAAGGGTATCAAATATCTTCTTCGCTTTATAAAAATCTCAAAATGGTTCAACTAGTAAGAAGTAATTCTCTAGATTTACGCCTTTTCTTTTGGCCTAAGTGTGTGGCCTTTGTATCCGCAGCCACTTAAACCTAACGTAACCTTACTCAAAATTATCAAGAATATTTTGCACATTCTGAAATAGTTTGATTTCAAAATCTATTTTTGTTAGCGAGATTTCTATCATTTCTTGAACATTTTTACAGATTAGATTTTTCCAAGGACAATATTTAACGTTAACAACAAAATTCAATATAGAATGAAAACAACAAAATTTAACACAAAATAAAATAATTTTGAAATCAATGCCTTCATTTATTCACAAGAATCAAACATAAACTTTTACTAATTCTGTGAAGTATTTTTTGTAGACTGTAACTTTTATGACAAAACTGACAGTTGTATTTTTTATATTTTCTACTTAATGTCTAAAACTATATCCTTTATAAAATCAAATTAGTTTGAAACCTATATTTTGAATATTTGAAAAGATATTTGATTCCAAATTCCATTTTTAACAAGTTTTAGTATTGGTTTTTTAAACGTTTATTTTTTGGTAAAAAAAACTCTCAATTCGTTTTTTTTTTTAATTTAACAGAATGTTGAAAATAATATTTTCTTATAAGAAATCCATTTGGAGCCAATATTTAAATTTTTTAGAAAAGATATTTGAGTCGAGAACCAATTTTTTTCAAAGTTTTAGTAATGTTTTGTAAATGTTTTTTTATTTTTTGTAAGAAACCTATCAATTCGATCTTTAACAAAATTTTATTGAATGTAGAAAACTATATTTTTATAAGATGAAATAAGTTTAATTTTTAAAAAGTCATTTAAGTCAAAAATCAATTTTATTAATGTTTTTCCTAGGCTTTCTTTTTTTTTGTGAACAAAACTGTCAACTCGAATTTTTTTCAAAATATGCACCAGATGTCAAAAACGTTTTTCTTTATTTTTTTGTAAAATATTCGAATTGACAATTATTTTTTGTTTGATTTATAACAAGTCAAATGAGAAATTTCAAAATGTTTAATTCGATAAATCGGACCGATTACTATAATTTGCTATACAATAAAATATAACAGCTCTTTGAAGAAGTTTTTGAAAACATTTTCAGAATTTCTAGAAACTTCATTTTTGGTAAGTGTAAGAGCAATATAATTAAAATATTTGATAAAAATAAGACGTTTCAATTTAAATTTAAATTTATTAAAATAAAACACAATCTTATAACAAAATATTAAGAAAATGTTTCGAAATATTTTTCGATTAATTATCTCTTTTGAAATTGTATAGTATCCTTACTATAGTTATTCTGTTTAATGAAAAACTATGTATCTGGGTATTTTTAATGAAAACCAGTTAGTTAAAAACAGACTTCTTAGATATTTGTCAAAAATGTAGAATATTGGCCACAATTATAATTCCTTAGTTTTTGTGCCTCTATTTAAAAACGTTCATATATTAAGGCAATGACAGCTGAATTAAATGGCCCGTAGTTGACCCCCATCTTCATTAAAAATGAAACAAAAAACTTCTTCAATTACGTAAATATTTATAAGGTTATATGACACCGAAATTTCATTTCAAAACCTCATTAACTTATGCCTAATATACCCAGACAAAGAGATAAGATAGTTACATAAAATCAATTAAATTTCCTCGATTTAAAACACCTAAAAAGCCCTTTAATTTCTAACCTCTTAATTCACCGACTTATATATATGCAGATATATAACTGATCACATGGTGATTAATTATACTGCATTATTTATAATTAGTTCATTGATTGCATAACCATCAATTGCTATTTATTAAAGACCTTCTATAGATATCTACCTATACCTACCTAGATACTGCTATAAACTCTCTCTGTATTTTGTTGCTTTCACGCCTTTTACTCATTCTCTTATTTCCTGTGTTTAGCCTCAGCTATAAGAGTTGTTGTTTTGCTGTCGGCCAAAGTTCAATAACGTTTGCATTGCTATACTAAATCGAATTGCATTTATACTACGTACATGTATCCATCCATATAGACATAATGTATCTTTTACTGTAAAATATATTCCTATATCTATAAAGGTATATAAATCGCTACACAAAACAATATGTATATATATACAAGCACACGTGTGGGTGGACTACATATAGGAATAATGTAATTAAATTTGGTATTAGCTAATGTTATACAGTTGCACATTGATCAATTAACAAGCAATATATTCATTTGTCAATGCATTATTTATAGTCATACACATATATACAGCTAGTTTAGTTGATAACACAAATTATACACAAATAAACTTATCCATATGAATATAGTATGCAACATAGACAAATAAAGTATATACACAGACAAGATGAAAGAGGCTTAACGCCAGCCCATCCGTTCGTCCCAATATCAAACAAACATGGGTCAAACTTGCATTCTCAATATCCGAAATGTATACCCATCAGTATATATTTTATAAGGGAGGGTAGAAAGCGAAGATTTTGTAGGGTATAAGTGGTTGGTTTTGTGCGATTGTACGAATGTCCTAAGTTCTCGACACTCGACTCCAATTCCTCACTCTTAATATTATTGCTGCGCACTGCATATATTCACTCTTCTTGCAACTTTAACTTCAAATATTCAATCCAACCCCTAAACTGTATTTCACCTACCCTATGCTATAGAATGGGTGTCTCAGTTAGGGAGGGTGGAGGCTTTAACGTGGTAAATTGTGCGGGTGAAGAGACAGAAGGAACCAAACACGACAGGTGTATTTATGTAACCTCACTTTTGCCCATCACCCTTAAAACTCATACCAATTGCCTTAAATGCATAAGAAAAGTGTGAGTATGGGTGAATTAAGGGCTATATCGTGTTCACGGTTGGAATTGACATAAAGCAACTCAAATCATTGTATTTATTTCCAAATCGAAGAAGCTCATAATAGAATACGATTTTTTTACGAATTAAGTAAATACATTCCACAAGCTTCCAATTTACAAAAACATCATGTTTTTAAGAAGTAATAGTAACTTTTAACTGGGAAAACAATCAGGCACTATGTGAAGTGGAACATTTTTGTCAGTCTTTAAGCAGAACTAGAAAAAATAGATGTGGAACGTAAGTTATAAAGTTTTGATCTTAATGAAACTATTTGTTTTTTGTGGAAATACTTTCCCGTAAAATTATCAGATTATATACATACAACTTAGACTTGGACTTTAAATTTTCTAATAAATATATTAAGTGCCTTAGACTGTCATGCTAGAGGTCTTGGGTTAAACCCCTGCCTTTGCCATCTTAAATTTTTTTTACGGGCACTGCCTCTTGCGAGGAATTGACAAACCTTCTAAGAGTAATTCTTGTCATGAAAAGTGCTTTCTCAAATTAGCCGTTCGGATTCGGCTTAAAACTGTAGGTCCCCCCCTCCATCCACAAGGAATGGTTGAGAGTTATAAGTCACTAGGCCCTAGTTCCCAACGGACTGTTGCGCCACCTTATTTTTTTACAAACATTTTAAGTTCCATTGCAATTTTTGTGAAGAATGTGAAAGGATCAAAATAAAATGACCAATTCTCAAAAGATCGTAATCAGTATTGATTTCAATCTTTCCATTGATTAAAAAAACGCCGTAGTCCCAGTAGTCAATATATAGAATGCCGTCTTTAAAAACCTTGTTAAGTTTAGATTTTCTTTAAATTCCAACCAAAACCGAAGGCATTTTTCGTTAACCCTGTTTTTGGGGACAGAAGAACTTATTTCTTTTAAATAAGACATTCTCTTAATTCTGTCAGTAAGAGAAAAAACCACTCCGCTCCTGGAATAAAGTTAAATTCATTGTTTCAAAGTGAATAGCAACATATTGCCTGGATGCAAACAAAACAACCTTCAAATATACAACAAGCTAAAAGGGGTATACAATGCATAGAGAAGCTATGAGAGAATCCTTGAACAAGGGTTGTATGTGCACTTGTAACTCTTTTAACAAAAAAAAAAGCAAAACAACTACAAGAACAACAATGAAAATGAAAGGCCGACACGAAACAAGTGAATGTATAAAAGCATAGAAGTTCGACATACATCTCCACATACGTTATACTATATGGGAAAGGGTGGTATGTGTATCTGAAGGAAAATAGTAAAGTCCCTCATTGCACTTTTCACTTAATTCAGTGAAATGGTTTATTATTGTTTTTTTTTTTAAACTTTTCTTTGGGGGTCTTCCTTCCTTCCTCGATTCATCCCTGTTTGATGTATCTTCTTTACCTCTAAGGCAGTAGCTGAGATATAGCAATAAAAACGTTATTGTTCTGCAACTTTTGGTTAATTAACTGGCATTAGAAATGACGACCTTTGATATTTGGGCGTTCGTTCATTTTGCCCCCTGGGATATTGCCTAGAAGGACACATTATATGGTCATACTCGACTATACCAAACCGCGCAATCATACACACGTGACATACATATGATTTGTCATTTATATATCTGCAGGGATTTCACATAAAATATCTGTATAATCAATCAATGGCAATTTAATGAAAATCCCGTTGAGGCAATTTATGCCATCGTCGTTGGTCGTTGTCGTCGCTTCGGTTGTCGATGTGGGGTTAATTTCATCCCCCACCCCAAACACAGCTTAAATTATTATAGTCTTTGACACACATGTGTTAGCCATATGATGCGATTTCTAAAGGCCCATCAAGCTGGCGGCCCATTCTCTGCTTCTCATATACATACATATATAACACATCAGGACTTGTGTCACTTGATTTGCGAAACATGTGACCTATGGCGCAGTCAGGGTTTCTACTACTATACTATATATAGTATAAAATGTAGGTTTATGCTGCATCAGGAGTGGGAAAGATACACACACCTTAAATGAATATAGGGGCTCCCGTATAAACTAACCAACCGATAGAATATCAATCCTTGTCTTTACAAAAAGCTATATGTAGGTATGAGTAGGTATGTTTGATAGTACAAAGTGGTTTATGTATGTTTGTTCGTTTAGGTATAGTTGGGGAGTAACATGCACATAAAATGTTTTACAATGGCAGACGTATGGGAATTAGATCTGATAGTAGAAAATAAAGTAATATAAATTTAAGTGTAGAATTGAACAATTTAAATTAAAGTTAAATTCGTAAAAATTGGAAAGAAGATTTGAACAAAAAACGAGACACACAGACATTTTTAGGATTTAAACAGAAAAGGTAAACTAACATAACTTTTGTACCGAAATAATTCATATACAAATTTAAAAAATAGATTTTGATAAAAGGTGCGAAACAGCTTTTATTACCCGTGTTTTCTTGGAAAATTTATCCATAGTATAGGAGGATTTTACACGAAAAACAAAAACAATATCCATAGTATGAATAACACCGATAAAAGTTAGAGTAGATGGGTTTTTGACATTTATACGAGTCTCGAATGGATCTTATGTGATTGCCTTCTCAAATGTTGTTTTGTATCTCGATGGCTGTGTTCGTTGAGTAGTTGTGCATTTGGAAATTTTTGCAAGAGAAAACAATAGAGAAGATTATAAAGTTTTGCTATGTTTTCACCAAAGGTTTATCTCAGTTTAGATTAAATAAATCTTCATGGTGTTTCCACCGTACAAGAAGATTTAAAAATGACAGCACTTTTAAAATGCAAATGCTGCTTCGATGTGTGAAGTGAAATAGTTTGATTCGTGTTAAACAATGAAGAACTGATTAGTTCAGAACGATATAAAAATATGCTACCTTCTCCGTGTTCAACTTTCTTTTTATAATTTGATTACAACAAAACTAAATTTTTTGTACACAAACATGCAAATAAACGGACCATAATGCATCATCTGTTAAACCAACTCCCCAACAGGTTTTTCTTCTTAAATTTTGGCTTGACTCCGATCTTCGACGGGAAACGAGTCAAATCAAGCTCATTTCAACTCGATTCAGATACATAAATAATTGAGGCGTTTTTCAAGCTCGCTACAACACAACATGTTAATTTAGTAGTCTACGAACAAACCCCCTCCTTGAGGCAATTGTTAAATGAACCTTTTTTTATAGAATCTCAATTTTCAGATGTTTTCTTACCATTTCTTCTTGAAAATTGTCAATTGTATTAGTTTTAGTTAGTTTCTTTTTCCAAGTTAATTAAAACATTTGATTTTCACAAAATTTTCTACTATTTGTGTGTTTTTGATTTTATTATTCTGACAGATCTTCTTTCAGTTGTACCAATTTTTAAATACAAAAATCTGTCTACGCGGATCGTTTTGTTAGCAATTTCTCACTTATTGATTTTGACATTTACTGCATATTGTACTGAATTGAGCTTTAAAATGCAAATACCTTGTTAAAATAATTAAAACAAAAATGTTATACTCTCATGGTTTTTGAATTTTTGACTTGGAGAATTGCTTAATGGCTAACAAAAGGAAAAAATATGGTAAAAACAAAAAACTTAAAAAAAATAAATTGTGAAAGGTTATTTATAACAAAAACAAAACTCTTGAAAATAAACGAAGATCAAATATTGGTTCGCTAGGGCGCAAATATTTTTTTTTAATTTTAAAGGGCTATCCATTTTGCGGTTTCAAAATATTCAGCTGGAATTCGAAATCTTTCAAACTAAGTTGTTAACCCAATGTTTTTTCAGTCGAATTCTGACATGTACCTATACGAAAATGGATAGATTAACTACACAACGCATACAAATTTTTAGCAGCTACTACAAAAATGGTGATACTGCCACAGTTACATATCGTGCTTCAAGAGGAGATTAGTGTTTACATAACCGTTCAATCATGCAAGCAATTGGCAAAATTGTGATGAAATTTAAAAAGAATATATTGGTTATAGATATTGTAAGGCATGTGCATCATAGTTTGCTTGTACTGTAAGTCAAAGTGTTGCCGAAGACCCGTATGTGTTGATTCCTCCTCGTTCTCAGGAATTAAGACTGCCTTACGGCAAATTATGGCAAATTTTGCATTTGGATCTACACCTTTATTCATATAAAGTCCAATTCAAATAACAACGAATGGGTGTTTGAAAAGCAGTTTTTGGATGGCGACTTTTCGAAAGAAATTTTCTTCAGTGAAGAAGCACATTTCTTACTAAGTGGGGTATGTTAATAAACCGAACTGTCGTATTTGAGGTTAAGAGAATCCTGAAGAAATTGAAGAGAGCCCATTATATCCACAAAAAATCACTGTCTGGGTGAGCTCTTAGATCCGAAGGTGTGATTGGACCTTACTTCTTCGAAAAATACGATGGAACGACTGTTACTGTCAATTTGGAGCGGTTTTTGAAGAATACGCAGTTGAAGAATACGACTTGGAGAATATGTGGCTTCAACAAGACAGTACCATATCTCACACAACTCCTGCGAATATGGATTAATTGCAAGATAAATTTCCTGGCCGCGTAATTTCTCATCGTGACGATATCAACTGGCTTCCAAGACCATGCGATTTTTTTGTGAGGCTACGCAGAAGTCAAAAAGACAAAATCACATTATTTTATATCCATAATGCCACGCCATAGAATCTAGAGCTTTAGAAACAAAGGCGTGTCAGTGGGCGGGTCTTAAAAATAGTCATGTTTTTAAACAACTTATTGGTGAGACTTTTAATTGAAAGAGATGGAAAATTCAATCAAGACGTTTGGTAAATATATCGATAGTAGGTATAAGTGAGTCACATCCCCTGTAGACCTAAATTAAGTTTAAGATTATTTTTCAATTTAGACTGATTTAATTTTTTTCCTGATTTGAAATAAATCGAAAGCCTTAATACTACCAATTACACACTCAACTTAATAGTAAAGTTTAATACAAAAATCCCCCAACCAAACTCAAAATTTCACATATGTCTTCGAGTCTTCGAGTTTATGGCATCTGCAAATAAATTGTAACCTCGTATTGAAAAATAAAATAAAATTCAAATCTTTTTCAAATAGAATTTTTGCATTTCTTCGGTTTTATTGTAGATTTCCTTACCACCCCCTTTCCTCTTGAAAACCACCCTTGCTTTTTTGTTGTCGTCGTCGTATGGTATAAATTTAGGAAAACGTTTTTCTGCTAATAAAGCACCATCCATGGCCTTAATTTATTACAAAACAATACCTAACATGTAAAAAACAAAAAAAAACAAATTTATTTTCGTAAATTTTGTTCTTTTAGTAGATTAAAGTCCCGACAAGAGGGCGCTGTGTCTATCTATGTTTGTATGCATAGAGATCGACATCAAAATGATAAGAGAGGCGAACAAAAAAGGCAATTTATTGAAATTTCCAATCGATTGATTCGTATTTGTCAGCATAATAAACTATGCCAACAATCCATATTTTGTGTTGTATATTTTTAATATTATTTTGCTTAGATGTACAACAATGTTTTTGTGACTAATCAGCAATGTTCTAGATATTGGATGAATATATAAAATACATATTTTATAGGTATTTTTTCGCACTCGGTGATGTGCAACAATTTTTATCGTGCAGTTTATATATTTTTGATTTTTTTTTATCCTTACAGGGAGCAAATTTTAGAGAGGTTGTAATTTTTAATTTATTATATTAGATTTGTTGTGTTTTTGTTTGTTGATATTTATGTGTGCGAGTGCAGGAAAAAGGATTCAAATTACAAATACAAAACAAAAAAAATCATGAAAACATATAAACATCCCTACAATCCCCAATGCGGGTGATGTAAAAAGCTATGGTGGATGGTGGAAAAAGGATGGCGGGATGAGGGTGAAAATGTGTATGTATCTATATCCTTTTAAATTGCGCCTACGCAACCATTATTTTAATTTATTTATTGGTCTTTCATTGGTGGATTTATGTGCTACGAATGGTTGAAATAAATTCACACTGAAATGTATAGCTTTTATACTATAACCTACTATACATAGAGCTACTGTTATTTTGGTTGTTTCATACAAAAGGGATTATTTCGAATTCGGTGGCAGCAAAAAGATTTATTTCCCCAAAAACGAATGCAGATGATTTGATCTTTCTCTCCACGCCGCGCCGCCATGCTGCCGTTCATCGTATTCCTACTGACTGCATTTGGTAGGTAAAGGAATATAGTTAGGGGTTGAAACGGATATCATGGTGTTTCATGTTTCATACCATCGAATTGAATCCATATCACATACACAACACCGGCTATTAACAATCATAAATCGATGGAATTAAAATCAAAATTTATTGATCAATTTGTTGATTAACTGGTTCGATATTATTTGCACATTTTAAATATTTAATTCGGTTGCAAAAGAGCGATATGGCGGGAATAATTTGGTTATATGTCCTCGCAACCAGTACACATTATGTTGTAGGTACTGATAGGTTTTTAATGTATTTTTTTTAAATTAATTCGAATTTTATAAAGTATTCAAGATGAGTTTTTTTGTAGAATTTAAAAAACAAGTACCGAATTTGACAATATTTTCTACTTCATGAGGTGTTTAACTTAGGTTAGGTTAGGTTAAAGTTGCTAACCGTGATGGAGTAGCAAACTCTCAGGCCATTGTGGTACCACCACATGAAACTTGAAGCTTTCTTCTAAACTTAATAAAAGCAGTTCGAGTTCCTTACGAAACATGAAAGGCTGATTATGTTACTATGATTGAGATCGTAATAAAAAATCCTCCTAGGTAATTCCTTCGTTTTTGAGTATGTGGAGGTGAAGAACTGTTTCCTCCTCTTCCTCATCCATACCTTAACATTCTGCAAGTCATTTGATAATACTCACACGCTTAACCGCTATTTATCTATTAGACACAGATTATCGAGCTTATATGTGATGTGCTTAGAGATAGCAAGAACCCTGAGCTCTTGAAATCTAATGCAGGCCAGATGTTTTTCGTGACCTGACGTGGTGACGTTGTTCAATATAATGTTTGCCTTCTTCATAGCGTCTTACATTAGCAATAGTTTACATGTTGCGATTGGGATGCCAGAACTAGCCAAACGTGGTAGTAGGTATGGGTTGTTCGGTTCCGTTCCATTCCTTAAACTTTTCTCGAATGTCTGTATGGCACGGCACCCAGCAAAGGTGAATATTAAACTTTTGTTCCAATACCATTTCAGATGATCGACAGTAATGGGCTTTTAAAAAGAAAGAGTACAGAGATTTGATAGCGGCCTGACTATCTGAGAAAATACGGATATCAGATGTTTATATCAGGTTTTCTCTAAGCCAAGACAAGTCTTCCTTTATCGCCAAAAGTTCCGCCTGGAACACGCTACAACGATTAAGAAGGTAGAGTGAAATACGTAATTCAGTCGTTCAGTGTACACCTCCACCAACTCCTTCATGGGTTTTTGATCCGTCTGTATAAAAGAGGACTCGTCTTCTAAGAATGCCTTATCGTCCCAGAAAGATCTGAAATGTATAGAAAACTGGAAGTTTCTGTCGAATTGCACTTGATGTAGTCTGTGTGCGTTGAAATTGATTCGAAATTCAGTAACCAACCAGCTTCCAGCTATTACTAAATACATCAAGAGGTGTTAAGTTGATTTGGGTGTCCCCGCAGATGGAGTCGTGCGAAGCGATCCGCTTATACGTAGTAAAGCAAAGGCGTTTAACTCAATTCATATAAAATTAGAAAAGGATCCGTTTTTAGTGATTAAATGGCTTTTAATATAAAACTGAAAAGTTTGTTTTCCTTCATAACTCATCTTTAATTGATTGTGATTAATTTGCAATGGTTCCTATGATTTTGTTTGGCAATTTTTATGACTTTTCAAGAGATAAAAAAAAAACACACACACAAATGTCACAACTAACTAATGACTTATTAGCTGAAATTTATTCACTATTTTAAAGACTGCATATAATATAAAATAATAAGCCTCATTATATTTAAGTTCAATGATTAATGAAATATCTATTTAATAAATCAAACCAACACTTCACCTATTCCTCTAAACTTTACCCCCTTTTTAAACTCGTTTTCTTTTTTCATAGATTACATATATTTTTCATAAAATGTTTTGAAGTTTGTTGTCTAAAGTTAACTACTCGCATTATAATAATTCAAACAATCTTTGTTTTCCATCATCTCATTAATTTCCAAGTCACTCTATGTGTGCTTGGCCTCTCAAGTCATAATTTCTTAAACAAAAGCCTAACCAACTACGCCATTATAATTTCTACTAAGTACACATACCCATAGATTAAACCGCACCAGCAAAAGCCCCCACATTTGCATTTTTGCAGCGATTTCAAATTAAAAACGCATAAAACAAATAAAATAACCAAAAATGACGTACAATCTCAACACGTTCCAACTGCAATCACATGATTTAACCACCAACATACGCCAGGCTACATTTTTGATGCTCTTTATATACATGTAGTTATGGTATCTATCTATAGCGCATATCTTGCCCCCGAATGCGGCCCGATCCTATCCAAATCTATGGCCCATCACTTCTGCCACTGGTGTTCTTCTCAAAAGAGTCTCGCTCTCGCTTTATTTGCTTGTTGCGCTTATAGATACTTGTAGATACTTACAACTCGTCGTACTTTAGCCAGCAGCAACATTGCAGCATGCTTGCCTGCCTGCCGTCAGTCATCACCATTACTCGTCACGCTCGCATGCGCCCAAAGATTATGAATGCAGCAATTGCTGCAAAACTGCATAGCATAATATAGTATATGCATGATGTTGCATAAAATATGCACTCGCATCTAGATAGATAGGTCCCTACTTATATATGTGTATATGTATAGGCAAAACTATGACGTTTCATGGATAGACAATATCCAGAGGCTAAGTGCATACGATGAGGTGGATCGTCATCATCATTTCAGCCGCTGCCGCTCTGCCACTGCCACCGCCGCCGTGTGTCGTTTTCATCATCGTCGTAGTTGTTCGTTGTTCGGTTACCGCCATCCCTGTCTAAATATCGCCATCATCATCATCGTATAGTCATCATCGGCACGTCGTCAACTTTTAAGTTTACTTATTACATCAAGAATAACAACAAGAACGTCACGGTGACGGCGGCGAAGGCGGCGGTGGCGGTACGATGGTGGTCGCGGTGGTTTCTTCTTCAGCCTGCAATCGTCATTCAATCTTTTATGATGATTTTTCACAGATCATGATGGAAATAAGGTAATGAAGGGTAGGCGTTACATGTCGGGTCGTTTTATGCACTCTTTGCAAAAGGCTAATCCAACAAACACGATTTTGATTTAAGCTTAGTTTGGTTATGTTGTTATAATGTGATTTTCATATGAACAGTTGATGAAGAAGAAGAAGCAAGCAAGAAGCAGCGGCGCGCACACTCTTACCACTCAATGCGGTATATTATTACTTTATCCGCGGCATAGAAAGTGCAAGTTAAGCGCCACTTTTATTATAATAACTTTAGATATTAATCTAAAAATATACCGCCCCAGATAAAAATCTTTTATGCAGAGAGATATCTTTATTCAAGTTGTCAGAATGATTTTTTTTGAAGATTAAGAGGTTAAAGAGTGGCTGCCACATATTATTTTTATATTTATATTAAATGCACAGTACTGTGAAAAAAAATGTACATAATTTAAAATAAACAATCTTCTGTTGGACTGATGTTTAAAATATGCGCCACAATTATTGGAGGTTTGTACGAAACTTTTGTTATGAAGAAAATGGTTGTTAAAGAGAAAATGGTTGAGACAATCAAATTAAACAATATTAAAAACGTTATATTGAAGAGCACTCAATATTTAAAGAAGACAACCTAAAATACACATAATACAGACAGATTCAAGCCATGGCATTAGATTTGCAAATTTTAATAGTAACTTGTTTTTTATATCAACTTAAATGTAACCTTTTAAATCACTTGCTATCCCGGTAACAATTCTTTTGCGAGGAAGGTAGATTATCCGGGCTAATGCAAAATAATTGCATGTAAATTAGGGGTAATGAGATACAACTGTTTTAGAGGCCTTTTGCATAGGTTCATAAACTGTAGAAGAACACCAATGGCCATCATCTCCAAATAATCTTCACAGAGCTAAGAAAAGATATGCCAAAATGAAATTTTCAAGTGAAAAAGGATCTTAATTAATCAATTAAGTGTGTGAAATTGATGGAAGCTTTATATAAGAATCCAGCTATTAAGAAGACAACTATTGATAAGACCTTTGTTTTGTATGTGAGCCATAGATATAACTCTAGTAGACCATAACTGGTATGAGTCAGTCAGTGATAAAAGTCTTGAGAGATGTGCAAACCTTGTAAGTGAAACATCTCAATTTATAATTGATTCTTAGGTTAAATTGGGTTAAAAAAGGTTCATTGTAATACTACATGAATCTAGAGAGTAACTTCTTACTAGTGGAACCATTTTGAAATTTTTATAAAGTGAAGAAGAATAGCTCACTATGATTATCAAAAAGGTAGTCTCCCAGATGAAGTCTGTGTCTTCGTGAAAGAGCTAAGCAATTGCAGAGAAGGTGAGAGATTGTTTCCTCTTCTTTCTCATCCATACAGCTCCTGCAGAAGTCATTTGAGGTATTGCGTGTCTGCCTATAACAATATTGACTCTTAGTGCTTTTAAAAATAAAAATAACCCAAATATCTCAGAATAATAAACGTCTATCATAATTCTGATCAATAGCCTTACTCAATATCATTAGTAGTTTGCTTGCATAATTTTCCAAAAAGTGCATTTATATAGGTTTGGAGTTTGATTATATTTAATGTATTATGTAGGGCATTGTGCTGTCTATTGGTTTAAGCCTTATGTTTTTTTGACACTTCATAATTGTCAGCTTATAGAAAGCGTCACACTACGATCAGTGGCACATCATAAGTGAATGTGTTGGTTGTTAGTAAGAAAATAATACAATTATAGCCTAACACACCCAAAAAGAACGAAACATAATTACCATTTAATAGGAACTATTACAGAACAAAAAATTAAATAAAGACTTTTCGATAGTGAAACACTGGTTCTAAGCAATGATTTCAATTCCACCTTATTTAGATTCAAATCTAAATACGATGAAGAGTTTAAGTTGCATAAAATGCTCAATAGACTTATAGCTTCATTCTTCCCATAGTTTGTTTTATGGAAGTCAATATGTTAAAAATAAAATTAAGGCAGGTATGAGTTCTGCCTCTGTAATTGAAATTTACACAAGATAGCCAATAAGGAGCATTAATTTCACCATTAATGAGTTGATGAAAAAATATTAAGTCCTTATTAACAAGCTTTTGATGAAGAGATTGCATTTGAAAAATTTAAATACGTGTGTTTATAGGCAGGCAGATCATAAGGATCATCCCAAGGAAGACCCTTTAGGGCAAAGCGATTGAAATTATGTTAAATTGGTTCAATACGTTTTCTATAAATTTCGTAATAGGAACTTGGGGATGAGGACGAACATCGCAATTGTACAAAGAAAGAGTAACATAAAGATCTTTGAACTCCTTTGCCCAGCGTTTTATTTAACCAATCATTGAACTTGCCTTATTAACAATAAAATAATGTGATGTGTAAATTCTTAGTTGGAATATAAATGAACACTTAAATCTTTAAATACGAATACGCGACAGTGTTTTTGCTGTGATATACAATCATCAAGTAACCTACCGATTAGTTTTTTAGTTAAAGTTATCGTCTAGAATTTTAAATCGTTAAGGTCAAGGCTATTTTTTATACACCAAAATGTAAAATTATCAATGTCGGCTTGTAAAAGATTATGATCATGGGTGGACTTTAGTAATTAAAAAATCTTCAAGTCATTAGCAAAAATGATAAATCACTTGAGCGTAGACATGACTATACATCGTTAATAGACAGGATGAACAAAAAACGGCCAAGATGGCTTCTGTGGGTAACACCAGATTGAGCGACAAAAGGTTCTGAATGACCAAAACTTGACTGCTATTTAACAAAAATTGATTAACTAAATATACAAGTAATATTCCCTAGTAAAACATTATTTTCGTATAAAAGAAAATGTTGGAACACTCAAGACTATACTTCACTGTTTCGCATTTTGTCAGTAATTTCCTATCTGGTGTGACTAAAACTTTACTAAACATTTTATCAGGTGTACTCTGTTTTGGATTTATCAGTTTTTTAAGTTCCGATTGAAAGAAATCTTTAAGAATATTAAAAATTATGATAAACATTAGGCAATATTCGACTTGTTAAGTTAAAACTGGATTAGCAAAAATTAAACAAACACACGCATTTATTTGTTTAACATTTTTTCTTCACAGCACTGTAATCCATGGGTACGATTGTTTATTTTTCGTCATATGCTTCATGCAATAGATTTTCTAAAACTATAAACAGTGACAGTTGTTAAGATTAAGACACTAAACTTTGTCGTTGCCCTTGCGATATCATATCTACAAACATTCAACATTAAGCCCAGGCGCTTGAATGCGGATCCAAAGCCGTTTGATGGCGACAATATAACTACTACATACAATACATATAGTATTTTTATTTACATGAATATGTACGAAAAACAATATATAATATATGTTTGTCCATCTGAATCATCAGTTTTAACATGCAAATCACGTTCATTCTAAACGCCTCTATTTGTGGTCTCGCCGCATTAAAATTGCAAATCAAGCGTTTAAGTCCCCGTATACGTCTCCCGACGGCATTGAAATATAAACATACATATGAATATGTGTGTTTTTTGTATAGCTATGTAATATAGTGTGTGTGAATGTGAATTTAAGGGAAAACTTTTTCTGCACCTTCAAGCTTTTTGAAGTTCTACCGCTTAAGTCGTTTAAAAAACAAAAAACTGCACAACGTCTGAAGTGTATATACCTATATGACATCTTATTTGTCAATCAAAGTCTTCTCTTGTCTAACAAGCATAAGTCTTGATATTTCTTTATTTTTCTTGGCACCATATCACAAAGTTTAAATTCAGTTTTCCTTAACGAATCCTTAAGCAAATGAAATTTGAAGCAGCACCTATCCTTGCTTGTTTGTTTGTTCTATGCCATAATCTACAGAATAAGACTTTTTCTAGCAGTGCCTATAGTGGCACGAAACGGTCGTCATATCATCATATCGTTTCGTTGGTGTCGTGTGGAATAGTATATACACACTCAGCACCAAACAACCACACACAGTTATAATATGGTGGACTTATGGTAATAAATAAATCGCGAATCACATAAATCACCTTGAAGTCCGCATTTCTTATAAATGTGCGCAACATACAGGTTAACATTTATGATGCATTGTATCTTTAGGTTTTTTTTTGTGTCACCTTGTAGGAGAGCGTGCGATTGTTATACGCAAATAGTACTCTTAACTACTTGTGTAGAAACGTATTTGAGACATTTATAACATTAACTTCCTCCTATATTACTCGCTTATAGTGGTGGTCGTAGAACGATGTGTGATTATGCGATATGCAATGGCACGGTGGCCTTAATTTCGTCTTTTACTGCTGTAAATATCGTTCTTTTTTTTTTGAAGAGTTGTTTTTGTGTATTTTGTGAAGAGTGAAGTTTCATTCTGTTGATTATTTTAATTCTTCTAAGTGAAGTGTCCATTTCCTGAAGATATTGTATCTATTGTACTTATGTATTTCATTTTAACTAGTTTAAGCTACCATCACACAATATCGTAGAGTGAGAGTAACTATGTACATATGTATGTTAAACAACCGAAGACGCCGCCAACGACATCGTCTTGATAATCGTCTCTGGCGATGTCGTGTCACATAGCTTACTTTTTCGTCATTCTTGAAACTGACGTATTTTTATACTAAGGTACGAGCATGTGGACGAGCAAGAAGATATTGTTGTAGTTATGGCTATCACATCACATCTTAGAGATGAAATACACATTCATAAAGTAAATTGCAAATTAGTGGAAGTTCAACACAGTTGACTGCTGTTGAAGATAGTTACGTGATAGGTGAGCTTTGTATAAGATTTTTTGTTTCTTGAAACTTCTTAAAAATAAAAGGAATTAGAAACACTGAAGTGATCTCATCTACCTTTAACTTAAAGATGTCATGTCAGATCAACGATGCAATGTTTGACCAAATTTATAACGGGTTATCCATTTTGCGGTTTCAAAAGTAAAGGTCTGAAATTCGACATCTGTCGAACTAACTTGTTAAACCTACTTTTTTTCAGTTTAAAGTCTGATTTTTATGAAAATGGATCATTACACTACCGCCACAGCCACATATCGTCATTATCGTCCAAATACTTAAGCAATTTGCAAAATAAGAAGAAACTGAATTGGTTACAGATATTTTAAGGTCTGTGCATAATAGTTTTGCTCGTACTCCTGAAATTATTGCTGCTGTAAGTGAAATGTTTCCGAAGAGCTGAAGGTGTCCAGTCTACGACGTTCTCAGGAATTAGGACTATTAGAAATACTTCTTCGAAAACGACGATGTCAATTCGGAGCATTATTGAAGAACATGACTTGGAGAATATGTGTTTTCAAAACGACGGTGACCCACAACTCAAGCGTTTAAGGCTTTATTGCAATAGACATTTCCTGATTGCGTTCGTAGCAATATCAACTGGCCACCAAGATCATGCGATTTGAAATTGTTGTGAATTAATTTTTTTACTCCTGATTTATTGTAAAATTTGTTTTTGTCATAAATAACCGTACTCGAGGTGTGTAAACTTGAGTTCTAAGCCTTATGAGTTCTTTTAGATCAGATGACGAATTTGTTAGATTATTTTGACTTAAGGTTATGTTTTAGGAGTACGCTGGAAAAATATGCATTTCACATTTTTAATACATACATTTCTTAGAACTCTTGGATAACACCAACTTAATGGCTGGAGAAACGTCTTTTTCGCAAAAAATAAATTCCCCTCTTAGAAAATTCTTTGCCATAATAGTGTATTGTTACTTCTTCTGCATCTATGTTTTAACTTGTATCCTATTAGCTTTTGTTAAAGTGATCATTATAGAAGAATTCTCATACGTAATTCTTTCGTGCTTTAGCTAGAGCAGATCATGTTCAGAGGACGTGAAGAACTGTTTCCACCTTTTCGTCATCCATACAACTTTTACAAAAGTCATTTGAGAATACTCCTAGACGCGTGGCGTACACTGTTGACAATCTCTTTGCTAACTTTTTATAGAGCGTATATAGACATATTTGAATGCCTTTCCTTTAAGTATTAAAATCAAAGTTTCTTACAATTTAGCTTCAACTTTTTCGCCAAAAGTAGTTTTTTACACTGAAAAATGTTAAATCTAAGATTACAACTTAAATACAAGAAGAGTTTAGATTTAAGAAATGATCTTTAAGGCATCATTAACAATCTTAATCTGCTAGTTATCCCAGGTTTTTCGATTATTCAGTCACATCTACGAAACTTTATGAAGTCTAAACCAAGAAGTTAAAATCCATAAGAAAAAGTCAGAAAAATTAAATATGTTGTGGCAATCACTTGTAACACAATCTACTTTAACCAAAAGTCTCAAGTCAAATGAAAGAAAGACAGGAATCACCATCCATACACTCATTCCCATATAAATATATATACCTATATATTCATTCTGAAATAAGAAAACCAAAAAAAGGGTTTATAAAGTCGGAGTTTCAAGTCTGAGTCTTGATATCCTGTGTGCCATTCAGAGGCAGTATACGTTTCAACGGTTGTATGTGTGTTTAGTTCACGTGGGGCGAGGAAAAGCCTCGTCTTTTTGACAGCAAGAAAGAAAATAATCCAACAAATAAAAAAAATTTAAAAACGGCCTCACATTGAAGCCAAGCCAGACAAACTGTGTCCAAGACATACTATGCGAGATCCAGGCTGAGCTAGCGCGTATTCGAGGCTACTCCACCATCACCATCACCAACGACGACTACGAACGTCTGACGCCGGCCGCCACCGATCGTTCGGCGAGAGTGTAGGGCGAACAACAAAAAATTAAATATAATCTCGAAAATGCGAGAACTTTTTTGACAGATACAAAATTGAGTTAGTTAACAGTTTTATATGCGCGTATGTAAATTGTTTTTCTTTTTTGTAAATTTTATTTTTATTTTAATATATCTGTGTGTATGCTTCTTCGTCCCTTGGGGGCATTCTTTTGTATTTTTCTTATAAAATTTTGTTTTATTTTTATTCTTGCTGTGAGTTGTCTCTTGACAACTGTCGTGGCCGCCTGACCATAGTGCGCGAAGAACGCGCGCACGAATGCTCCTCACACATTCCACTTTAGATAGAAGATAAGCGGATATATCTTCTAGATGTGTTTTTTTTTTTGTTAATTCTTTGACAACTTGTGACAGTTTTTTTTAGTTGTCATTTTGCTAACATGCGATGCATGGTGTAAAGTTCCATTTATAATACAATTTTTCTTACAATTAAATATTATTAATAATAAGATCTTAAACTAGTTTTAGATATTTTGTTTCAATTTTTATATTTAAATTAGTTTCCTTTTAATGCCTTTTTATATTGATTTCATATTGAATTTATATTAAAAAAGACTTAAAAAATCTTTTATTTGTGCACGATCTGTTGGTGGTAACATACATATATTATCCATCCGCCAAAAGTGTCATGTTACGAAGATTTACGATGCGTCTTTTCGTATGTTTCGATCACGCCCAAAAATCCAAGTTAACACAAAAATATAAAATACAAAAATCTAAAAGAAAGACATTTTTGGAATAAAAGTGAAAACATTCAGTTGTTTCTTTGTTTGGATTTTTGTTGTTTTTTTTTTATTATCATTTTGGGCTGAGAAGTATATTTTTTGTTTTGTTTTTGAAATCAGAAAATAAAGTTGCTTCTCGAGATATAGAGAGTAAGAACGACCGACGACCATTGATCTTAGCTTGTTGGAGGTGGCACATTTACAAAGAGAGAGGTATATTTGTGTTTGTTGAAAATTGAATCATTCTCACATTATAGAATGTAAACATGACTAATAAACTGATTTGCATATTTTATTGAGCCCTATATTGGATGTAGTGTCAGTACCTACAGATATTCTTTTTTTAGCTGCACTTCATGAATGTGGAATATTTTAAATAAATAAATAAATCTTTCACTCATTACAATGTGCAGATATTCCAAACCAATTGCCATTTTAAGGATATTCATAAACCTTTAAGTGCGTAGGAGTCTAAAACTTGTATTTTGCTTAGCGTTCGGTTAAAAGACTGCGCAGACTATCAGAAATAAAAACGAAATTCACTGAATTACACAACGTTTACTAAACACAATGCTTCAAAATGCAGAATAATGTCTCGGCCAAGATCAAAAATTGAGAAATGGTCTATAAAACCGCTTTTTTTTGGAAGAACTTCAAATATTGTATAAAATTACCTCAAGGACCCAATGAGGCATAGAAAAACCACAAAGGAAGAGTCAAGAAAGCCACATAATTTCAGAAAAAGCCGGCGATAGTGAGAGCTGCTTCAAATTCAAGGCTTTCCATTAGTTAATTAAAGGCTAGGGTAAATTCAAGAAGATCGACTTTTGCTCGGTGAACAAAAGGCGAACCATATACGACATTAAAAATGAAGAAAAAAAGGTGGAATCGAGCTTGGCATACTCTTTTCTTATTTTCAAATGGCACAGTAAAGGAGGCAGTAATGAAATAGGGAGGAAGCGCATCTATTACGGGACCGTGGAGCTGGATTTTTAAAGCTCTAATATGACGGCAAACACTCAAAAATCGATTTTAAAACGATCTTATCCGCAGTTTTCTGAATTATCTGGTGTATAAAGATGGACTTTCCAACAAGATAATGCACCAAACAATACCGCACGGACAACAAAAGCCTGGTTTCAGGGGCAAAATGGGAACCTTTTACCAAAAAACCGAAGAGATTATTGAAGCCATAAAACGGCTCTGTGCCCAGGTTAGGTTAGGTTAGGTTAGGTTATAGTGGCTGTCCAAGATGGAAACGGACACACTTAGGCCAGTTTAATGGCCCATTGTGATACCACATGAATGTTGAGGCTCCCTCCTAAGCTCAATGGAACCAGCTTGAGTCCCTTACGAAGCGTGAGAGGCTGATTATACCGATATGATTTGGATCGTTTAGATCGTTGAAGAAGAATTCTCCTAGGTAATTCTTGCGTTTTCGAGCTAGAGCAGGGCATGTGCAGAGAAGATGAAGAACCGTTTCTTCCTCTTCCTCGTCCATACAGCTTCTGCAAAAGTCATTTGAGAATAAGCTTAATCTCGTGGCGTGCTTTCATATTAGACAGTGTCCGGTTATGACACCTATTATCAAGCCCTACACTCTTGCCGATCTGCTTAGAGAGAGCAAGCACCTTGAACGTTTTAAATCGAGTGTTGGCCCGATGTTTTTTGTGACTTGACACGTGGTGATGTTGTTCCACCTGGTGCCTGCCCTCCTCACAACGTCTTGCATTGGGTCTGTGCCATAATTTAGCTCAAATATCTGACAGCACTCTACGAATTACGAACAGTCAGGACGAAGCATACATTACTAAAAATTATTTGAATCTATTCAAAAAAAAAAACAAGTAATTACTTTAAGAGTCTAACAGTAAAATTAAGATCTTATCCTTATCCTTGTGACAGGAAGTGTACTGGAAGTTTAATTAACGTTATTGAGAGTGATGGAACAGCATATAAAAAGCCAACAAAAATAAGCCACTTTTTTTTTAATGGTTTTTAATATTTGTTTTAAATAATTTAAAAAAATGTAAATTTACTTGTATTAAAATGTTCAACACTTGTTTTTTTCAAATTTATTTCAAAATTCTCCTACCGATTTTGTTACATTTTAAATCAGTTTAAAATTCTGAAAATTAATTTATCTCATCTCTTTATTGAAATAAGACGTGCAAATGACGTGATTCTCAAAAATTGGATGATTTTAAGGAAAAATTGATAATATTGATGATATTTTGAAAAGAGCATCTCTTAAATCTACAGTATTTCTTACTTCTAAACTGATTGAATAGTTCTTAAAGAAAAGAGCTCTCAAAAAAGAATTTTAAATAGTTTGAAAATGTTCTATACAACATATTGAAACTCAATGAATATGAAGAATTAAAACAAAATTATAAGGCTTACTTTAAGAGCATAAAATTTCAAAAATGTTCAAAACAAGGGACAATTTTTTTTTTAAAGTGTGCTCTTTTTCCGAATGCAGAAGTATGAACAGCGTGTTAAAATAGAAATTAAGAAACTTTGTAAATACTTTATAGTTAAGTAATGACGCCACATCCATTAAGGACACCATTCACTGTATCTTATATATAATTAAATATTTATTACGTATAAAAGGATTCTATAAGAAAATACAAATTTGTATCAATTCATGCATCAATGACCATAGTCACTTATTTTTTAACACAACACAGTGATCAGCATACATTTTTTCTTCCTATAAAACCTCAAAGGTGTCTGCCTACCTGTCACAAAGAGATGCAAAGTACAAAAAATTTATCCAAAAATATTTTCTTAATTTTTTGTATTTTTATAAATTTGTTGTGACATCTTGGGATGCACTGCACACACTGCACAGCATATGCACATGATGCGGCTTCACTATTATAAAACATTTTATACCTCTTCGAATGATCTATTGCTTTTGATTAAAAGATTTATTTCCTAAGAAAAAAACAAAAAATATAAACCAAACAGGTAGGTTATAGGTATAGAGGTACTCGTTTTTATTTTTTTATTTTAGAACCTACCTACCTATGTTGAGAGGCACTTATATTCTAAAGATACGCGAGAGATCTTGAGATTAATCATCCGGCACTATAATATACACCAGTGATATATGTATGTTAGATATATTTATAACAACAACAAATAAAAAACATTATGGCTTGTTAGTTCGGCCATGTTTATTTGTTTCAAGGTGATGGTGGTGGTTTTTGAAGGTGATAATCATAATGGCTGGACGGATTATACATATACGTAGACGAAAATGAATATACATATAAATATGTGTCGGTAAATGTGACTGTAGATACCTATTATTGTGATTTAAAGATTTATTGCATAAATGCCTTTTGTATCAATTGATTCCTATTTGGTTTTTCTTTTTTATTTTCTTCCACCATGATGATGATCTTGAAGGATTGTTTTGGGGTTTAAGGCCATTTTTGTGTTATTCAAACTTCGAAGGTGGTTTCTTGTTTACAGGAAACAAAACCAAAATAAAAAAATAAGTGCGGTTTTGATCAAAGTCAAAGATTGTAATGGAACAAATTCTAATGTCAATTTATGTGACATAAATCATAAACAAATTCTCAAAGATTTGAATTCAACACTATTGTTCGTTCGATACAACATAAGTGAATGAAGGTCTCAGTTGAAAAGTTTCTTTGCAAAAAAAAAAGATCAAAACAAGTTCGATAGAAGCAAGAAATACTATACCTTGTGTACCAGTTTAGATGCGCAAACCATTGGAAACACGCAAATGGTGACTACGGAGCTTGAAGATCCTATCGATATAGTATTTGATTCAGTTTTTTTAAAAAATTCACAATTCGTCCAATATTAAGCATCATCCTCTATAATGCAATATTCAATATTCAAATATTTCCTCTTCAAAAGTCAATTAAAATAGCTTCAATTTATCTTCTTTAAAGACTTGTATCAACTATATTATTCACAGTAGCTCTATGGAGCTCGGATTATATGAAATCTCGAATTATCAGAAAAAATATGCGTCAAGACAATATGTAATGGTCATCTTCTGATGAGCCCAACCATTACATCGGGGCGAAACTCGTATATGAACACTTATGCTGGTTTATACTTATTTTCATTTTCATGATTTTAAATCATATTTATTAATATTTATTACTAGGTTTTCAGGTATCTTAGAAGAACAACACATTGAATAACCCCAGAAAATATTTCAATATTTCATCATATTAATCTGCAAAATGTGTTAGCCTTTCGAAAAATATTGAAAAATCATTAAGTCAGTTACTTCTTATATATTTTGGTGATCCTAAAAATAAAATAAATAAAATGCACGACTGATACGCACGAACTTGCTCATGTATCCAAAGTGTTTTTTGAAAATATTTCCTGGTGTTTTACAATTTTAAAATGTACCAGCAAAAAAATTTTTTGTTCAAAGATATGCTATTTGATTTTTTTATTTAAAATTATTTTTAGTTTGCATTTACTAAGAGCTTATTAATATACGTTTACTGCTTCAATTTCGTAAAAAATTATGACCCATTTTCAAGATATTTAATTTTAAAACAAATTTTCTTAATATTTTTTAAAAACTTAAAAATTAAAACAATCATAGTTGTGATCATTGAATATTATTGAGACATTATAAGAGGTTGTGCAAAAAATCATTGAAATCGGTTCATTAGTTCTTGAGAAAACTTAAAAGCAAAATAATGTAGGTTACCCCCCCCTCTTCATTTAATAAAAATAAAAAAAAATCTATTGGTCTGTTTTTGAGAAAATTCGAAATTTCGACTTTTGACCAAAAGATTTGTATGGAGGCTACATGAAGTCAATCGACGCAATGCTTTGGGCTTGAGGGGACAGAACAGACAGACGAACCGAATTGGGGGACCCACTTTTTTGGACTTCGTAATGTCATGGTAAATTAAAATCTAGATGTTCGAAATTTTCTTAATCCTAAGTTCACACCCCTAATTTAACATCTCCCTAGCGACACTGACCTAGTTAGCAGAATTAAAATCCAACTGCTTAGATGGCTAGGTCATCTATGGCTCCAGCCCGGAAGGTCTTCGAATCCAATCCCGAGGGACGGCGCCGTAGAATAAGACTGCGACTCAGGTGGAACACTCAGGTGCGAGAGGACCTCAACCAACTTGGCGTGGGAAACTGGAAACAGCTAGCTAGGGACCGAGCTGGCTGGAGACGCATGTTGGTTGAGGCCCCAGACTGTAGCGCCACCTTAAGTAAGTAATTAAGTGTAACAAAAATATATCTTAAAATGCGTGTCATTGATTTTAAGTGAGACACTAAGTGTTTTAAAATGTATTTCCAAAATTCACTTTATGGAAAAAAGAAAACTGGGAGATGGATTCTAAAGGTGTTAATTGAGGAAATTCAAAATTATGACTAAAACTAATTTTTACTAGAGGCCCTGCACCCTTAACTTGAATCCTTTTGTTTAAGCATTGGCTTTTCTTCGTTACTTTATTACCTAAACAAAATGAATAAATGGCCTACATGCACCGTCTATAATAGGAAGTTAAATACACCTGATAATTTTGTATGTTCTATTTTTCGTTTAATAGTCTCAAAACACGTGCTAATTATGATACATACCTAATTTTCCACATATGAACATAAATTAACAACCTTTTTCATAAATTATAGGAAACTTCCAAAACTAAGGTTTGGGTACGAGTAAACAAAATCTACTTAGAAGAATTCAAAATCAATTTTCAAATCAGAATTAACACATTGGTGTCTTCTAACCTTAATTCTTATTTATTTATTTGATCTCATAAACATGCCATTTTAACCAAACCCTAGAAAAAAAAAGAATCATTATCCACACTCCGAGTTCCGATAAGCCAAAAGAATGACAACAAAAATTCCCTCCAGCTTTCAACAAACCTATAAGAGTCTTACTATATACCAACCATTCTGCCTAAGAGTAAATTTCGCTCCAAGAAGCAAGAAGAAAACAAAATATTACCTTCCATCACGAAACAATCTAATTAGATTACCATTTTTATCCATCACCTGGAAAAAGAAAATACCAACCCAATGGCAACACTTTTCCTCATCCAGGTAAAAACGAATTCGCCTTTGGTTTGAATCTTTGATATTTTTGATTATTTATTTTTCCTTCACAACCAAAAACAAACAACAAAGAATACAAGAAAAAGAAAAGAACAATAATAAATGATTAATGTTCATAACTTATAAACATAAATTTTATATATAGAATATCAATTTTTGGCAAGCAAATGGATTTTTTATCACCTTAATTCCACCCTTTTTATTTCTCATAAATATTCGGATAGATAGGTTTTGGTAAGGTAAGGTACCTTATAGCTTATATTGGAACTTCCATGTTTGCTGGTGACTGCGAATGAGAATGTGTGCAGTGCAGGATAGAAGAGAGAAAATATCTGTGTCAAAACGTGAGCAAACATAATTAATTTTAATATTTTGTATTATTATTATTGTTTTTATTTTTGTATTCCTTCATAGTCCATCTTTTCATCCACACTTCCACAAGATGGATGGATTATAGAGAGTGTATCTGATGGTACGAGGTATAGGAATGCTAAAAAGGAGGAATGTACAAATTATGAGGGGAATAAAAGTGCGGTACGTCATCCTATCGGTGAAGTTGATGGTGGTGTGTTATGACTGATACAATAATAAAAACCTCTCCCTGTTTATCATACCTGTACCTGCAAAAACAACCTCAAAGATACACCAAAACTGATGACTGACAGCTCACAAACGCAACGCAACAGTCATCCAAAGAGGAATACAATCCACCAAATCCAAAATGGGAACCTTTTCAATATATGAATTTCAAAAACAAGAAAATAAAAACAAGGTGATAATGAAGGCTGTGTATAGATAGACATGTAGTGGTGGTGTATGAGAGGATTAGGTTACATAGAGTTGTAGTGGTGTATGATGATGGTGGCCAAGGGACATGAAGTGATATGGGAATGGCGACGACGACGATTGTTAATCTCCTTCCATTACTCATCCTCAAGTGAGGTTTTGTTGGCATTTGGACGGACGGGCAGTCAGTCTGTGTTTAGCTATCCCAAGGTTCAAGCTTTAAGGTTCGCACGCGCTCTCATTCGAATTCAGATATAAACTTATTGGAGCATATCTATCTATCTTCATAACTTCTTTTTTTTTTTTCTTATTATAAGCCGAGTTTTAAGTTGTATCTTTTGCTTTGAATTTTTGTATCCATATGCATTCATTCATGAGGCTTAAAGTAGTTAAAGTCTCGAATCTGAAAACTGGATCTGACAAAATTATAGGTTTGTTTTAAATGTAGGATACCTATTTTTTTGTTTTTTTGAAACAATTCTGTCATTTCAGGCAATAAGGCAACAAAAACCTCTTCCAAACCCCTATATTATCTTCGTAGATAGATATGGGAAGGTAGAGAGAGGTGTATATATGAGCGGGGTGCATTTTACGATGTGCGAATATTATTTATCACCGCTTGTGCTTGTTTGTTTTTAAATGCGGTGAGACGATTTCTGCTGGTTATTTCGACAACGAACGGTCGGTCGTTGGTGGTGGTGCACAAAACTTAAGCTCGCTCAACAACTCATAAATAACTATGCTAAAGATCTATAAGCTCCGTTATTTGTATGTTCTTATTTTTAAGTTCGTTTTTGGTACAAATTCTATTTTTAAAACAATTCTTACTTTTTTGTTTTGTGGACCGAATGAATTGCCGGATATAGCTACACACGGTGGATATTATGTATCTAGAGCTACTCTATACCTATGTATGTGTGTATGCCTTCAGCTATCCTTTAGTTAAGTTTGTGGCGGGAACTTGAATGGGTGCAACAAAGTGTGTTCTGAACAAATTTACCGTCGCTAAATGGACTTTGTGAAAAATACTTGCATTGCGCCGCGGCCGTTGCGTTGTGTTGTAGCTATACTTGCCTCCTGCACTAAAATTGATTAATTGCTAAAAGTGTACTTTTAGCTCTTATAACTGCAACATTCTTGAAAAGAAATATTTATACACATACAAATTAAATATATATTCAGGTTGCTTACAACGAGTATCTAGAGAGAGAGTGAGAGAAGGTGTAAACGGATTTAGATACTTTTTGTGCCAATATTTCTTACGTGCGGATTTTAGTTTCGGTCTTTGAATACCTATCTAACTTAATTTTACTGTGTCGCCCGGGTAAAAATCATCATCACAAGTGGGTTCCTCTACATATCTACTTTAAGCTATACCCAAAATCTATATCTTAAGTGTAAAATGTGAGATGTATCTACACATGCTGGGTTATAAAATATCTCTATGGATTTCACGTATCTATACAAACTTTTCATATGAGCTAAAGCGTGATGCTTAATGTTGTTTTGTTTTGTGTGCTTTTTTTTTTGGTGCATCATCCATCCGCGCTCGCGTATCTCCAATTTCTCAATTCGAATTCACTTTGCCATAAGCTAAAAATGTTGTACCTCAACCTATACTACACACGGAATCTGCTGCATCAAGTACCTACTCACGGCGGCCGGGGCATGGGGAGGCTCACAGGGCAGTGGGGACTGTGAATTTTTTCAGAATGCAATTGCTGGTTATATTTTTCTGTGTGTAAAGCGTCATTTTATTTTTGTTTTCTTTTTATTTGTTGTTATTTTGTTTGCAATTTTTGTTGCGCGCATTAATCTTTTCAGGTGATAATTAACAGGCGTTTTGCCTTGTTAAGTGCTTCTGGAAAATAGTAAATTGAATATCACTGCAGTTGTGGATGTTTTTTCTTCTTTTTTTTATTTTATATTTGTTTCAAGTTTGTTGTTGTTGTTGTTGTTTTTTTATACCTATATAGTGTTATTACATGGAGACCAGGTTAAGCGGTGACACTTTGTTTAAAAGACAGGAAAGATTTACTGATTAGAAATTGTACTATTTTTTTATTTTCTTTGTGTATAAAGTTTAAATCATTATTTTACGTTTTTTTTTTAAATTGTTTTGTTTTAATTAATTGATGTTTGTGATGGCGAGAATATTTTTAATTGAGTTATTATTTTGTTTAATTAGGGAGATGAATGTGTTTAATTGTGTTGCGTGTCATATTTAATTATAGTTGATGCGTAGATATAGTGTATAATGTGGAGGCAATTTGTATCATCGGAAAATACAATTTTAATTTATTATTATATATGTAGTTAAGTTATATTATAATGAGTTTTAAGTGTTAGATTATTCATTAATTTTATATTAATTGCAATTGATCTTAACCTTATTAAGCATGATGACATAGTATAGGTCATTAATAGGTCAGTAAACATTATATTAGTACTTATTTACTTAAGTTTTTTTTCATAATTTAATTTCTTTTAAGTTCCTGTTCGAAACAATTCACAAATTTAATCAGTGGGTCAAATAAGGGTTGAAACGAACTAAGCTACATATTTAACTCTTAAAACAAAGTAGATTGCAAATATTTTAAGAAAATTGAATTAAATTGATACAAATTAAAATCTTAAGTATATTTAAATACAATTAATAGAAGGTTTCTATGACTAGAACTTAGCTGCGTTTATTGTATAGGAAAACCTTTTTAATATTACCCAAAGGTTAAAGATACCATTTTCAGGAAAAAAAAATAAATAGATTTTTAGCAATCATATTATTGTATCATTGTTCGACCAAATTCAAATTTAACGCCAGTAGTTTTGGAATATGGCTTTAAGGATTCTGTATTCATAACTATGCTTATTTAAATGCGCTCTTAAATAGTTTGGCGTTAATTGAATAATGTAGTTACAGACTTAAACTTTTGAAGCAAATAGCTTTGAGTTTATAGTAAGGGCCAAATAGGAAACAAAATTCCAGATCTAATTTTTCGAAGACATGATCGTCGAGTAATAGAACAATATTATGATAAGTAAAACGAGTTTTTTTCTCAAAACAGTAGTATTTCGACACTGACAGTTGTAAAATGAATGAGCAGAAAATTTAGCAGCTTTAAGCTTGAACAAAGTACCTTGTACAGGTTATTGTACCTTGTACGATTATTTCAAAAAGTAATAAACGGTGCGGGGGGGGCATCTGGTGTCATCGGAAACAGTGATCATGGGGATTTCTTAGTCACGATGTAGCACTGGTCAACTGATTAACACGCGTTTGCGTGATCGGTACAAGACAAATATAAGTGATGGACAGAGTGTCAATTTAATTCGTTTATGGGTGCAAAGGTTCCTAGCAACTGCTTCAGCTATGAACACTTCACGGCCATGGCCCAGTCGATCTCCAAAGACTACAGAAAATAATGAAGTATTTGAAGAAAATTCACGACTTTTCATACGGAAAAGGGCAACTTCACTGAGACTTGCAAGAGGGACTATTCCCGAAATGAACACTTCACGGCCATGGCATAGTCGATCTCCAAGGACTCCCGAAAACAATGAAGTGGTTGAAGAAAATCCACGACTTTTGATACGGAAAAGGGCAACCTCAGTGACATTTGCAAGACGGACTATTCCCGAAATTTTAAAAAAGTATTTAAAGGTCCATCTATTCAAAATTTAAATCCTTTAAATAGTGATTTTTTTCTCACCAACATTGCTGTGAGACGATGCTAGAGCTGTTTATACAGTGAATTCCATTTTTTGGAGTGTTGACGGTGATTTTCTTTAAAAACGGGCACGTAAATACACAAAACTATCGTTACTGAGCTTCAAGGAACCATAACCCTCGACTGAAATACCAAAAGCCATTGCATTGCCCCAGGGTAACTGTTTAGTGCGTCTTATCTATACGCATGGAATTATTGGACCATTTTTTCGAGAATGTACCGGTCCAGGCGATAAATGTTAATAGTGATAACAACGACGTAAGATAACGGATCTCTTACTGTAGAACATGCAAGATTATCCATCGTTTGAATTTGTTTTGAGAGACTTGCTTCCAAAAACTTATCAGTCGCTTTGGGGACATCACGTGGCCACCGTGGTACCCCGAATAAATTCGAACTGATCTGTTTTATGAGGCTACCGCAAAGAGAGAGTTTACAGCAACAATTCCCGAACTTTGGTGAAACTAAAAGAAAACGCAATGGAATCAACGTGTTGCGCGTAACACAAGGCTCCGTTTTGAACAGTGCGTGCATTGTGCAACTTGACGGAAAACATTTGTATGACATATTGTTCAAATATTGTAATCCGAACTATTAGTCTATAGGACACTGTGTATTAGATTTTGGAATTATCTTTTTCCACTAGGCGCTTTTTTATCTCGAAGCGGTTGCCCTAAGAAACAAATGTTCTTACTTTGAAATCGCAAAAAAAACTGCTTTATTGTCAAAAAGCCCGGATTCTGAATTCTAGAGGACTACATATAGAAATGAGTCGGAGAACATGTTAGATGACTTTTTGTGTATTAAAACTGTAGAAATAGGTTTATGCAAGATGTTGAACACAGCCAATGCCACAACATCTAGAGCAATTAGAACCTCAAAGCTTTGATTTAACTCTTTTGCAATTTCTATAACAGAAAGAGTGAAGATGTTATGTTATACGTTCGAATATTACAGTGATAGGATGCCCTCTTCAAAATAAGTCCAGGATGCCGTTTGAAGGGAATAGTTTTTCTGACTTGTAAAACTATAACAAAATGGACACAAATTAATTTATATTCAATGCTCTCGACATGCTGCTGAGCTGACTTGTCTTCTGATTTGACAAAATATTTCTATCTTATTTCACAACATCGTTTCTTATTTGTTAATCAAAAAAAATCTTAGTACTAGTTAACGAAAGTATAAAAATAATGGAATATAAACAAATTTGTTAAATTTTAATCAAAACATAAAATTATCGTATGTTTTAATTATGTATAATGTTCTTCCTGTACTATAATTTATGTTAAGTCTGATCTTATTATACGAGTACTCGTACATGTGCCCAAATTATAACCTTTATATATAAAACATATCACTATAACTTTACTATGAGTAAGATAATAATGTCTTTTGTAAGTCATTGAATTAACTCCAAAAAGAACAAAAGGGCAAATTTTGTACGGTATTTAAGCTGTTATTTAGGCATATATAAATTTATACGTAGTTAAAAATAGATAATACGATACACTTCTAATGTCGGCATCAGCTTTAGAAGTTCAAATACCTCCTTCCTCGTTATAATTCACGCGCTAATGACTTTAAAAAAATAATAATAATTGAGGCAATTAATATACATACGAACAGAACAAATAAAAAAAATAATAATAAAAAGGAACACACAATAAGTTTTTTTCTAACCAAAAAATAAAAACAAAAATTGGAGTGTGAAAAGATAATGTGATGTTTGCTTCTGAATTTAATTGTTTTCTTGTTATAAATCTTTAAACAATTTTTAACATTTTGAACTTTTCCATCTAAGCTTATCAGTAGAAGAAATTCAATTTCACCAAATGTTGAAATTTGTAATTTTAATATCAAAGTATGATAACAATAAAGAACCTTTATGACTAATATGGAAAGGGGAATAATTAAAAAAATCTATATTTCTTCTTATTTTTGTGTATGGATTTTTGACAGGTCGAAGCTTACTCAAAACTAACTATTAAAGTCTGCATTACAGCTACTTAGAATACTTAGAAGAATGAAGCAGACATTTCTTCTTCTGTATCTATAGTCAAAAAATGTAAACGGTTTGGGATTTTCACATCTTATAGTACAATATGAATTTTCATATAAGAATATATAAAAATGCTGGGAATTTACACGCGTTTCAGCAACGATATCCGGATGAAGATAGTGATGAGGGGAGTATGTGAAAGAAAATAAAACTATCTCATCCAGATTCAGCTGCATATAGGTATGTCTCAAAATATAAGCTCAAATATAAGGTAGATACTGTAGAATTAAGCTATTATCCAAAAGAGCGTTCAAGTGATATTTTGTTATAGAAAATGTATCTGCTCTTTGAGTTTAAATAAAATCTGTATTCTCAAAAACCAGCACTCCTGCAAACCTCTATGTTATTTCTATAAAGAAATTGAAAACTATCTAAAAGAAAAATATATGCACGGATATAAATACACACGTAAAATGAACAAAGCAAAATTCTTCATTTTCATGTACTATTCATGGAATACGGAGGGAGTGGAATTAATAAATATCTTGCACAGATACATATTATTAAGAGTCATCATTACTCAATATAAGCACAGCGGGAGCATCGATCTGGTTTTATCATCAAAGAGTTATAAAAATATTATCTAATTGTATTTGCAACAAGTTGCTATTTTGAATTAAAATAAGTGCGAGAATCGTTGTGTAGGTACTTTTGTAGATACAATTGTATTTTTTTGCTTTTAGCAGATACAAAAATGTACTTAAAATGATGAATGTATTTTATAGATATTTTCAAAGGAATATAAGAAAAATTTTTTGTTTGAAGTTAAGAAGTGTGATTTCAATGAAGGATTAAAGGGTTAAACTTGACCATAAACTATTTTTTTAGTGATCAAAAAGGGTAAACAAATTTCATTACTATCGTATTTGAACTCATTTGAGAAGGCTTTCAGACTTAATACGCTTGAAAATAGTTAAACAAACTATAAACTTAGATCTTTTGCAAGTTTTGAAAGATGATTTATAATGAAATAATATTTACTATCCAAAATAAAGGCCGCGGCATTTGGACCAAAAATCACTCGAAGAATTTTTCTCTCGAAGCATCCTAAGACGCTCTCATTTTTCTTTGACAGAGTCCAGGCCTCAGCGCCATAAATGAGAACCGGGATGATGATGATGAGTATCTTATGGATGGTGATTTTAGATGCTCGAGAGAGGACTTTACTTTCAATTGCCTTCTAAGTCCAAAGAAGTAGCCATTTTCAAAAGTTATTCTTCGTTTGATTTCAGCGCTGGTGTCGTTGGCAGTGTTAATAGCAATGCCTAGGTAGACAAAGTCCTTAACTACCTCAAAGTTATAGCTATCCATGGTGACGTTTTCTCCAAGACGTCGTTGTTCAGTGCCCTTTTTTGATGACAGCATTTACTTGGTCTTGCCCTCATTGACCACTACACCCATCTTCTTCGCTTCCACAGACATCACGCTTTGATCTTCCAATTATGTCAATATCATCTGCGTATCCAAGCAATTGGATTTACCTTTGGAAGATTGTGCCTGTAGTGTTGACGGTTGAGTTGTGCACAATTCTTTCCAGAACGATATTGAAGAAGTCGTATGACAGTGCACCGCCTTGTATAAGACCTTTTTTGACATAAAATGCATCGGTGAGATCTTTACCGACATTGATAGAGCAGCGTGCATTTTCCAACAACATTCTGCACAAACAAATAAGTTTGACAAGGAATCCAGAACTAGACATTGCTCTGTAGAGCTCTTCCCTACGGATGCTGTCATACGCGACTTTAAAATTGATAAAGAGATGGTGGGTATCGATTTGAAGCTTCTGGGTTTTTTCCAAGACCTGCCGTAGTGTGAATATTTGGTCGCTAGTGGACTTACCTGGTCTGAAGCCACACTGATAAGGACCTATCAGGTTGTTGAGGAATGGCTTCAGCAATCACATAATACGGCAGAGAAGATCTTGTATGCAATGTTAAGGAGACTGATGTCTCTGAAGTTGGCGCAATTAAGAGGGTCTCCTTTTTATGTATTGAAATTTATACTTCAAACAAAATTGTGCTCTTCTAATCATTTTAATAAAACAAGGTTCAAGGTTCTTTTTTTTCCTTACACAACATTAAAAAGAATTTAATACAATCTTTTACTAACCTAAAAAAATGATATTTTTGTATTCTTAACCGTTTTTAACATCTTACTTAAGATTTAATTATAAAACGGCCACTCTAGCTGAGAGAAATATCAAAATATTAGGTTCATTCTTGAAATTTAGGCTTGTTTGCTATTTTTTATATATTTATTAGTGTCGTAAGGATTATATTTAAAAAAAATGAAATAAATGGATTTTGGTAACGGAAAACAATATGAGGAACACGAACATTTTGTATCACTAATTTTCCATTAGTGGTACCCGTGGCATGCCAGAGGTCTTGGGTTCGATCCCTGCCTATGCTATCTAAAGGTTTTTTCCACGGGTATTGCCTCTTTTGAAGAATTGACAAACTTTCTAAAAATAGATTTCTCAAATTAGCCGTTCGGAATCGGCTAAAAACTGTAGATCCCCTCCATCCCAGACAACAGTACTCGAACATAGGAATGGTTGAGAGTTGTAGGTCTCTAGGATCTAGTTCTTAAAGGGCTGTTGCGGTACCCAATTTATGTTACTTATTTTATTTTCCATTACCAATTATAAAAAAGTTCCGATTGTAAGGTTGTAATTTCACTGTGAAGCATTGACACATACCTTGTATTTCATGTGACCTCAAAGAAAGAAATAGAAAGGTGTTTATAAATCACAAGTTTTCAATGTCTAGTTCTATAATCATTACGTGTATGCTTCCATTCAAGTAATGGTGTATAGTTTCTTAGTTGTCAAATGTCAAAAGATGACAGTTACAAAATTGACACCAGTTCAAAAAGCTAAACTACTCATAAAAGCCAAAAGTCCTGAAGTGTTTAATTTTGTTTAGATATAATGTTGGTAATAAAATCGTATTAATTTTAATTAAACTGACAAAAATTACAGAAAAAAAACAAGTTTTTTTCTTTTCTCTAAACATAAAAGTCAAAAATAACAGCTGACTTTTAAAAAACTATTGTTATAAATTATTTAAAGATTGATTTTTTCCTGGAAGTGACATAAATCGCACCATTTAAGTCAGGCAAATCAAGAAAAAAGAAGCCATGATCCAATCTAACCCACCATAGTTGGAATGCCACGCCCACTTTGCTAAGATGGCAGGTTGGAGTCAAAAAATTGTTGAAACTGAAATGAATTCGGCAAAAAACCTATCAATTAAAATATTCATGCTGAAAAATTCATGCGATTGTAACTTCTCCGGTAAAAACCGGTTTGTTCCTTGGTTCTTCAGGAAAGAAAAATATTGTTAGTAATAAAAATGATTGATTTGGAAGACTCTCGATATACGGGTTGGTAGGCTTCAGATATCTGTGTTCATAGAATTTATCTTTTTGAAGGAATTTAATATAAATTCTTCGAGAATAGTAGTATATTGTAGTGAAAGAATTTGGTGTACAACTGTAAGTCCCCTCTCTAAGGCCTGGGTTTTGTACACTATTGAGATACTTTGTATAGAAAATGTGAAAACATGTTTTACTTGCCTACCCGGTTTCTTCTGTTATCGGGCGGTACTTATTTGAAAATGAGGTCCGCTAAGCAATTACCGTCAATGGCGTTTTCTTTGGAGAGCTGATATTCAATTGTCATAATGAATTTGGATTTGGACTATATGCCAACAAAACAATGGCTTTTGAGCCATAAATTAAAAAGTCATAACTTAAGAGTACCACCATTATTTGCAAAATTATAACTTTTGACATATTTTTTTAAAGAATCCTTACCGTACGACCTCACTGTCACTTAACCCCACTTTATCTGATCTTGGCAAAGTCTTAACTCTGTCACAATAACTGTTTCTCTTCTGATTACTTTCATCCACCAAAACATCAAATCCTATCCTATCTTACATCTCCAATCCATGTATCTAATAGTTTGAAATCGTGCTCTCAAACAAAAACTATGAAAACTATTAATTTGATTTACTGACTTACTGATGAATAAGTTATAAATTATATCGTATAGCCTCAACAATACATATTCCTCATCTCATATCGGTGGCACAGCGTATCATCTTAAATTAATCTGGAGTTGACAAATTTCACACACACCAAATACTTTATGTTTAATTTGAAAAACGTGATATAGCACCACCGGAAAATGCTCGCGTATAGCCATCATCATATCATATCAGTGTTATATACAAAATATCCCCCTTTCAAATAAAGGACATTCCTGATGTACCTACAAAAAGGCACGCTCACTTACAATTGGTCTATATGATTTATTATATTTAAACTTGTTGTGATGTGGTATGGAATTTTCACTCTTTAACTCGTGTCGTCTCTCCACGTTTTGCTTATATTCAACAAATCGTTTTAAATTCTACCAAAAACTGCGAGAAGCTTTTCGCATTCGAATATTTACCTATAGACCTAGACTTGCCCATAGGATAAAAGATACAATTGTATATTTCTATGAATATGTGTGTAAACCATGCAAATATGAATTATATCCATTTCAATAAATTACAACAAGTGTAACGACTCATCTTTTGACTGTCGCATTGTAGAGGTAGGTTTGTATCTGATATTACGCTTCCTCTCTCTATATGAATTTTATGACTGTATACGGATACGGATAGCGAGATGAATAGACAGACCTACTGACCTGGTTTTAAATTATGAATGTCGTTGGTTTTTCATATTTTTTGTTTTCTTTTTTTCACAGATACAAGATACAAAAGTACCTAAAACTTCCTACACAAAAAGTAACCAAGGGCCTTTTTTAGTTGTATATATACAAGTAGAGCATGTTGCAAGAGCAGAACGACAAAATGTATTGATTTATATTCTTTAAATTTCTAGGAAAAGATACAGTATCTTTTTTTTTACTACTGCGCGCCATATCTATGAACTAATAAATCATCAAAATCTCACAAAACCACTAATTAACTATGCCTTCCTTTGCCTGTGTATGCGAGGGTATTTCAGAATTTAGATTTGGCAACAAAATAAAAAAAAAATAAAAATTACACGTGATTTTCTTTCGCAAATTTATTCTCGTATTATGTATGACCTTTGCGTATTTCAATTTGTATTTTGTTGCTGTGATGATGTTTTCTTCCCTGTAGATACAATAATAATTTTTATTACGTGTTTATGTGCGATCACACTCCGACCGACCATCATTGAGAACAAAAAAAAAGATAAACGCGATTGAAAATAAAAATTACCTTAAAAAAATGAAGAAACAAAAAGTATCTATAGATCACAAGATACTTCTAAGGCGGTGAAACCGTTTAAAAAGCAATTTTGATAAACCTATATGTTTTAAAAAATTTTGTTTCTTGTTTATTATTTTTTTGTTTGCAGTTTTGTTGCTAAGATATGGGTCTTAGAGGTAGCCTCCGATATGATGGTAAGGTATATGCAACATACAAACTTTTTCACTGATAACCCTTGCTTGATATAAAGAATAAAAAAAGGCAACTTAAGAACTAAAAAAAGATAGTTATTTTCAGATGCGCATCATTACAGCGAGAGAGATGAGAAAAAAAAAACTACAGCAAAAATATTGAAATATACAAAATAACAGAATTAACAATAAAAAGGAAAAACAAGATATTGTATCTTATATTCTTCATCGCCATATTCATCTGCATGATGCGTTGGATGATGATGGTAAGTTACAGATGCGGCTTGACGGATGGCGCAACCTTAATATGCTCTCTTTCTTGATATACCAGCTTAAGATATATACAGAAAGATATGTTTTTTTCAGGTTCTTCACTGATGCACTGATGATGATCGAAGTGGACTCTGGAGGTGTGCAAGAGCCGATCAGACGAGTTTTTTTTTCTTTTTGTAATACCTAGGTATGTATTTCTTTTTGTTCGAATTTTAGTCAGCTATGTTAGCCCACTTTTGGATACCAACGCAAGTAGGTATGGTTAAACAAAAAATATAAACATGAAACAAAAGAACACAACAGACAGAAAATATATAGGAGATAATAAGGTGAAGATACATTGAGGGCAATAAAATCGATCTTTTACTATGAGTCCATCCGCATGAAATCAATCATTTTCTTCGAACGGTTGGTGATGGTGATGAAGCAGAGTGATGGTGGCCGGTAGGATCGATGGTGCACTCTGTATTTAGTTAACATGAAATGTGAGCAAACGATGTTAAAAAACAATTAAAGAAGCTTTCAGTTGTTTATCGAGGAGATTCAAGATACCCTATGAACTTGTAAAAGAAACATCACAAAGATCATAGAAAAGAAACTTTTTCTTTATATTAGGCGGACAACTATAAGTAAGTGTGACATAACTGAATTTTTTTGTGATTTTCCAAGTTGACAACCTCAAGATACTTAAAATCACAAAATATCCTCTTTTTTTTAGTTTATGAGTGATTTTAAGCATGTTCAGTAGTAATCTCATGGTTCATGTCACCGAGCAACAAATCTTTACATCGTTTTAGAGATATAAGATTATTGCACTTGATGATATTTCAAAGGTATTTCATCATCTTGCTCTCTTATCGAAAACGCGTGGTTTTGGTATTGACGAATCTCTTCTTCGTTGGATTAGAAATTTTCTTCCCAACCGTTCAATTCAAGTTGTTTTAGACGGATTCAAGTCTGAAACCCATAAAATAAAATCCTGATCTGCCGCAGGGCTCCGTTTTGTCCCCGATGCTTTTCTTCGTTTCTGTCAATGTTCTCCTGTCCTTAACTTCTAATCCAATCAATTGTTTCGCTGACGATATCACTCTTATTTTTTTAATGGTCGTTTACAGACTCACAACCTTCTTCTTCGGATGTGGAGCTGCAAAAGCAAAATAAGATCACATCATTAAATTCCGACTTATGCAGCATTGTACAATCGGGAATAAAAAACCCTGTGGAATTTAATGCTTCGAAAACCCATTTCTGTCTTGTATCCTTAAAACGAGATATACCCTCTTTGCCACTATCTATTAGTTGCACTAGCATTAACAAAACTGAACTTCTCGGAATCCTAGGAATGGTCATAAGCAACCTTCTCTTGTGGAGCAATATCGCCAAAATGCCGCAAGATGTCAAGGTTTTTTGAGACGGTGCAAGAAATTTGTATCGCCGTTTGATCTATCTACAATCGACAAAACCTATATACATATGTCCGAAACTTGAATATAACTCTTATCTCTGATCTGGTGCTCCAGGTACTTATTTAAGAGTCTTGAACAGTATTTAAAGAGCTTTTAAAATGATTTGAGAGAGAGAGACTATGCTCTAGTGAAAAAGTTGCATTCCTTCCCGTACTACGCGAATGTGGAATGCCTTGCGACGCTCTTTCTTTACTTAGTTTTTGTTTGTTTAAAATTGTTTTTTATTATGGAAGCCTTTCTAACATGGAAGCCTTTCTAAAACCATTATAACAAAGAAGCCTTCTTACATCCAACTTAAAAATTAGTATTCATTCAAACAAAAAAAACGGAATTTCAAAACGTTTGTACAAACAAACTAATCATACCTTATATTAAGAACCTATTTAAAAAAATAAATGAGGTGCTTGAAAATACGCGACTCCACTATATTTACCTTAGGTAGGTTAGGTGTATACCTTTTGAATTCAGCTTCTGAACAGAATTATTTTACTATGTAATAGCTTTTTAATATCAGTAGATCAAACTATTTACTCTATGATGGTATGATCCTATAAGCTACCAAGGTAGTAGGTAAATACATACATACTTAAAAAAAGGATTTTATAGTTTGTTGATCGAATTTAAAATTATTAATTATAAAGGAGAATTATTGAAGATTATAAAAGGAGGTAGGTACCTAATTAAGGCTACATCAACTATAAAAAGATACAAATATGAAAAATTTTGTAAAAAAAAATAAAATCTACGTTGTAAAAGATTTCATTAGATTAGGTGCAGTTCTTACCGTTGTAACTGTTATGAAGTTCTTGCTGTATGGTGTTGATCTTACCTGAAATTTTTTTAGAAAAAAAATAAATAAAATAAAATAAAATAAAAATTAAAATAACATTTTTGAAAAATAAAAAATAAAACAAATTTATATGCCAAATAATAATAAATAAAATTAAAATAAAAGTTAAAAGTATAGGATCAATAATGCTACCTTGAGGAACCCCATTTTATTTTCTTGTGATATTGTTTCTGTTCTTGTTATCATATTAAAATATAGTGTGGGCAATAACTAGAAAATACAAAGCTACGTGATGCTCAATTCATCTCAACGATGAAGCCTACACGTTTCTCAGAATCTACCAAAACCCTGGATAACAACTTGAAACCCTATAAAATTTGTAATTTAAATTGCTTAATCCGAAAACCTTTGCAATAGTTTTCATTTAAGTCGATTTTATTATAGTAAATTTCAACATTGACACGCGCTTAAAAGCCATAAAACTTTCAATATCAATATTATATTACAACATTTTCATACCTCAAGTGTGTCCTTGTAGTCTTTTGAAAACAAAGCAAAAACCCAGCTTATGGCATGCATGGCAAAAGATACCTCTGCATTGTTTCGTATCTAAAGCCATTAATCTCCAATTATTATGTGTGTTTATTTCATAATTACTATTTGCTCGTATATTTCTATGACCGCAACAGCAGCAGCAAAATAAAAAATCTAAAACCAAGAGGCGTCCTTTTTTTACAAACCGTATTTCCTTACTTCAGAAAAATCCAGATAAAAATGCAAAACAAACTATCATTAAGAAAGTAAAAGGCAAACGAAACCTTTCTGATTTTTATTTTTTAGTTCTTCTTTATGCTATGTATATGTCTGATAGGTATGGAAATCCCCCTTCTATCTTTGTATATCCATAAAGACCATGGAACTTGAAAGTATCCCAGCCCGCAATATTAAAATGATGCAGTGGCAGATAATAAACACTCATGTCAACAAAACGTATCCTTAAAAATGTGTTTCTTATAATACACACTATCGCTACCGCTCTCTGTCTTTCTCACCTTATTGTTGCGCTGGCGATGACGAGGACGAGTACGACGGCGAAGGACAAGCCGGTCGTGGCAGCGATATGATGATGGGGCTTTGCTTTTTGGTGGGATGATAGTGTCCTGGTTGTGAATAACGCTATGTACCTCCAGAGTCAACAAAAACACCGTCAATTTTATACAAAAAACATTTACACCCAAGCCTCATCGCACAGCGCACTCTTTCATCCAAAGTATCTTTAAATGCCGTTTTACATTAAACGCTTTCATACCTTAACCCAGAAGCAGACTAAAAAAGTAAAAAAATATAAAAACAGACATAAGGACAGACATAAGGACACTCTAGCGGCAGCAATGCAATAAAAAGAGTTGGAACGTGGGATTTCCTACGTTGGGCGCCACTTTTTGCGGGTGGTGATTACCTTCACATTTAATGTACCTGGTTGAGGTAGAAAAATTATACTTTCTTTGTATATTTTTATATTCAGATAATCTACACTCAAGGCAATAGATACAAAACTTTGATGTACGAACATTATTTTGTTGAATTAAAAATATTTGTTTAGAAAAAATAGGAAAGAATTTAGTACGAGACTATATGACTATGGGATGCGATTTTCATAGAGACGGCAAAACCAAAGTGAAAAAAAGGACGACAAATGATTTAATGGCAGCGATAAAACACGTGTGTATTTAAATACTGAAGCGATGATGGTATGCTTGTGTAAACGTAATTTTCACACAGTTTTCAATTCTGCTGCCGGGTTATCCTATCCTTATGGGAGTGAAAATCAGTTAGACACTCAAATTTAATATACACCCATCATACCCGAAACTTTTCTCTGCACTTTTACTGGAAGGGTGGTCGACTGCCTTGTCTTTTTTCTTCACCCAACTATGCGGCTGAATAAATGTTTACCTTTTTTGTAAATTTTTATTAAAATTAAATTTTAAATTTATAGTTTGAGATTTCAGTAAGTTCGTGGGTTTAAGGTTTGATAAGTGAGAATGAGAAGTATTTAGTAAATAATTTTATCTCATTTATACTTGTAAAGTTTATCAAAAATTCGTAATCTTTCTCAAAAGTTAAGTTCAATATCCGGAGACTATCTCAGGGAGAACAACACTTGATGCACTTTCAACAAAAACTTGACCGGATCGTTTATTCCCTAAGGAGAAGGATGACTGCCATAAAATGGACAGAGTATCTATTTCTGTATAGATATAGATTAAGTATACGAATGGAAAGCTATTTTAAAAATTATTCGTTATGGTTCTGTGGACAGTGTGCATGAGAGAAAGAGGAAAATGTGCGATAGCCCATGGAAAGTCATTAGGGAAACATTATATTGACATTAAATGAAGGAGTTTCTTTAAGATTTTTTTTGTTTTATATTTATGTATTTTATTTTTACTCTTTAAAATTTTTAAAATGTATGAAAATGAAAACAGAAACAAATATAATCTATATACGAATAAATATATTGAATATTAAATAATTTTTATAAGTTTGTAGTTCAATGGTAATAATATCATTGAAAACAAACATTAACCGATTTATTTGTATATTGATGTTATTTTATGCTTCTGAAATTGGAGGTTTATTGTAAAGAATATACAAATATTGATTTTAATGACCCATATTTTAGTGGTTGGAAAAAAAATGCAGTTAAATGCATTTCAAGAAATTGAAAGTGGTGTAGCGAGTTTTGTAAAGGAATAGAAAAAGTTTCTTAGGCAATGTGGAGAAATGAAGAATATCTGCAAATTTCAATTGTATTACATTTTTTAGCAGATTCATTTCAGCGACACCTATTTTGGGTTCAAGAGCAAAAATTGAAGATATAAATGTTTACTATTCGAGAAAAAAGTGTGTACACACCCGAGTTAGTCAGAGTCAAAGTAGTTTTAATTGAAACAAAGACTATTTTCAAAAACTGAAAGTTCTTGACATACACAAATCAACTTGCCCGGATATTATTCCTGCTATTGTTCTTTAGAGGTGTTCTTCAACTGGGTAAGCTTTTCTATAATGTCCTATTCCACAGGTCCCTTTACGAGTGGATCGAAAAAAGGATTTGTCTAGCTTGTCCATAAAAAAGGCGAATCATCCTCTCCCATCTTATTATCGTCCAATTTTACTTAAGCCTCTTCATTTCAAATTCATGGAAACACTGATCAATTTCCAGCTTAAGAAATATCTTGAAGAAAAAAAGCTTCTTAATGACCGTCAGTATGGCTTTCGTAGCAATAGGTCTACCTGTGACTTCATGGTTTATCTCACCAAACAGAGGAATAAATTTTTAGATGGTTTTGGAGAAAGTAACCTGTTGATAGAGTTCGGCATCAAGCGCTTATCGAAAATGCGTGCATTTGGTATTGATGAAATTTTCCTTCGTTTTGTTGGTAATTATCTTTCGGAACGTTGAATGCAAGTGGTATCGGACCGGTTCAAATCTGATATCCACAAAATACATGCTGGTGTGTCCCAGGGCTCCGTATTATCTCCGATGCTCTTCCATATTTTTATAAATGATATTTTGTCCCATGGCATGATAGTAAGTGCTTTGGACTGTCATGCGAGAGGTCTTGGGTTCGATCCCTGCCTGTGCCACCTAAAGTTTTTCCACGGGTACTTCCTCTTGTGTGGAATTGACAAATTCTCCAAGAAGAGAATATGAATAGTGCTTTCTTAAATTAGCCGTTCGGATTCAGCATATAAACTGTAGGTCCATTCCATCCCTGCAATTACTCGCACACAGGAATGGTTGAGGGTTGTAAGTCACTAGGCCTTGGTTTTCTACGGACTGTTGAGCCACCTGATTTATTTAATTTATTTTTTTTTCTGAAACTTCTTACCCTTCACATTGTTTCGCTGATGACAATACCCTCAGCTTTTCATATTTGTTTTTAGATTCTCATCCTTGTTCTTCGGATGTGGACTACCAACGGTAGAGTATGATAAGCTCATTCAATTCTGATCTTGACAGCATTGTTCATGGAGAAATCAAAAACCGCGTCGAATTTAATGCTTCGAAAACTCAATGATGTGTACTCTCACAAAAGCGTAACCCTCGGCCAATGCCACTTTCCATAAGTGGTACTGGCATCAACGAGTGTTTCGGTTTTCTCCAACGATGCAAGAAGTTTTTGGCTTCTTCTGATCTGGTTATACAAAGCTTTTATTGGTCCGAAACTCGAATATATTTCTCATATTTGTGCTGGTATCTCAATAGCATACCTGAGTTTTTTGGATAGAATTGAAAAGAGAGTTCTTAAAAAGATGGGAGATCGTTCTCTTACCGAGATTTTTACTTCACTTGAACACCGCCACAAGTTCTCATACCTTTTATTTTTGTATTGTTCTCTAAATAAAATATGAATGTAACTATTCCTCCCCTTACAAAATTCAACCTGTTCATCAAGGAATGCTTATCAGTTCACTCCTGATCCCAATTTCGGATGTACTGTCAACTATACTGGGATTCTTTCTTAATCCGGACTACACGAATGTGGAATGCTTTACCCGACTTAATATTTCTCACTTCTTACAATGTGCAGGTGCAAGTGCTGATTTATACATGTGTTGGTACAATTTTTAAGCAAGAAAATTTTGATTTTTGTTTATACAGTTTCCGAATTTATTGAATGAATGAGGATTTTATGATTTTTTAAGGCCATAAACGGAAAAAGTTAGTATTTTTAAAGTCTTGTCGTGTAGTTTCTAAAAACCTAAAAGGTAAATCTTTTTAAATTATTTGCCATGTTTAGAACTACTTTTTTTTCAGTTAGCTGTCTCATTAAAGTCTCATAATTTAAAACAACATTTTGTCAACAAGCTGGTAAGTTTCATGTACATAAATACACACATGAACCTACATTATGCAGGTTCATACTGATATGTTTCAAACAAAACAATTTTTCCATTTAAAAACATTCATATTTTTATAGTTGACACGCAATTTACAAATAGCACATGCAATCGAAATGAATTTTTTGTTTCAAAATGCACTTAAAACATTCCTTCCAGTCACAACAAAAACGTTACAAAAATATTTATATGCATAATATACCAACATTCTTCTATTGAAAACAAAATACAAAAACGCCAGAAACAACAACAACAACAACAACAACAACAACAACAATATAATAATATTATAAACACTAAAATAAAAACCCGTCTAATAAATTAACAATGCAAATCAATTTTGACTTCGGTTTTTATTTTTTTTTTTATTTTCATTTGTGTCTGTTTATTTTTTAATTGCATGTAAAAAAAGTAAAAAACAAAATATCCATATACATTGTCAAGCCCATGTCAGCCCTCGCACTCCATTAATTTTACCCTGATGGCTCGGCTTCACTGTTCACTGTAATTTAGTTCGACCCAATTATTTTCGGTTCATCAAATTATGAGCTAAAAATATGTTGCTTTTTTTTATAATAAAAAACGAGGTAGAAACAAACCTACATACCTACACAGAGATACCAACTTTCCCGAGAGTTGCAAAGGATTCCTATACTATATTAACCAAAAAACCACATGCTTACAAACAAAACTTCCATGAGGGAGTTAGCGAAAGTGGGAATATGAGTCTGGCCGAAATTTATAAATACAAAAATAATTATAATCATAACACCGAATAAAAATTAAAAAAAAATAAAAAGTATTTAATAAAAAATGAAAACAAAATTCCAGCCACCACACGTTATAAAGTATAAAATCTGTCATTTTTGGCCATTCGAGTGAGTGCGCCATGAGAACATTATAAAACAACAAATCACCCGTATTCTATAGTTACCGTATACTCAAACTGTACGTATGTAGTAGTTTGTCGTTACGCCGCATCGCGTCTGTCCGTCCGTCTGAATTTTGAATATCCGTTCCCTACGATATACAACACACTATCCACAACACAGTGAAGCCATCGGGAAAATCTGATTTTAATTTTGATTTATTTATTATTAATAAATTCATTGGTGGTCGATATGCATCTGATGGTTATTTTGTGTTTCTTTTTGTTTTATTTAATTCATGAACATTTTCGATACATATACACGCATCGCATATCATCTATACCTACACTTAATTTTATACTTTAGAGACTACTTCCAGTTTTTCTAAGTTAGTGATTCAGTTGTTGGAGTGTTTCTGAGTGTTTTGTTTGTTTTTTAGAGAGTGGGACTTACTTTGGGTATTAAGAAAATATTTGGGCCAAAATATGTCTGCAAAATTGAATAATGATTTATGTAAATTATATGTGACACACAATTTCGGTTTACGAATCTGTAGAGAAATCAGAGACAGACAAAAAAATAAGATAATAATTTATCAAGGTGGTATACACTGAAAAAAAAAGGTAGTGATACCTTAAAAGTGTGTTTGTTTGATCTTCAAGAAGTAGAAATATTGAAAATGTTTGAATATTTGGTATTTAAACGAATAACTTTGCTAGAAACTCAAACAAGCAGGCCACCATTTTTCTTTTACATTGAATCGGGGTTAAATTTTTTAAGAACTCTTTAATAATTATTAAAATAATCTTTAAGGCAAAAATTAGTTTTAAATCAAAATTAATATTTAAAAATAAGAATAATATTTGGAATTTCAAGAACTTAAAAACAAGTGTTTTATAATTTTAAACAAATCAATACAAAAAGCAACATTTTTTAGAAAATGACGCTATGTTTTTTTTTGGAAGCTTTTTTAATTTATATTAATTTTTTATTTAAACTGAATTTGTGTGAAATTTTAAAAGCAGTATAAATATTTTAGTGTCAATTTTTGTTAAGTAAAAACAAATACGGGATTTGACGAGAATTCATTTGTATATATAGGTTTTTTTTAATAAGGGCGGGTAGTTGTTGAAATGGAATGGCGTTTGTTCATAGCGCCCCCGTCTTGCTGGAACCACATGTCGTCTAGGTCCATTTGGTTCAATTTGGGCCATAAGAAACTAGTTATCATCGTTATTTAGTGCTCGCTGTTGACAGTGACTGCCTCACTAACGTCGTTTTCGAAAAAAGTACGGACTAATTACGCCGTCGCGGCGGCCCAAATTCCACACCAAACGGTAACTTTTTGAGGATCATCACCTGGTGCACCTCCCGTGAGTTGATATTGACGCATATAACGCCAATTTTGCTTGTTAACATAGCCGTTCATCCAAAAATGCGCCTCCTTACTAAAGATGATTTTTCGAAAAAAAAATTGATATTCTCTTTCAAACGATCCAAACGATTCGAAGCCTATTTAGCAAACAAAGGCGTTGTCTATGGCTATGAAATGTATCCTCAAGTTGGATCTTGTACGGGTGTAGGCCCAAATCACGACACAAAATTCGAAAAGTTGACATCTAGAAATGGCCGAGTTCTTGTGCACAGCGAGGAATCGACTGAATCGGGTTCTGCTAAACGCTTTCACGTACCACGGCGATTTTCTCGGCCGATCTTGCGTTACTTGAACGTGCTGGTGTTGGCTGATTGTTTACTTTTGCCACCAAACGTTGACGAGTCGACTGTGAATGGCTTCCACGTGTGCCGTAAAATGGGCGCAATCAATGCGACGTTTGCATTAACGAACACTCATTTTGATAATAAAGTTTTATCATTTGGACGTGCTGTTTAATAGTGTAACTTGCAGTGATCATTTGGCAATAACTGAACAATATACAAAATATTTGACAGATGTAACCAAAACAAAATGGCCGCCACGGGGTGCCAAAATCTACCCGCGCCAATTGAAAACTCTTTATAAACAAATACAAATTAGATTTATTTTTAAGAACAATATTTTACGTTAACAATAAATATTTAGCACAGAATGAAATCATTTCGAATTCAACACCTTTCTTTATTTACGAGATATCGAGAATCGAATATTAATTTTTAGCAAAAAAAACTTTATTTTCTATAGGATGAAAATAGTTTAAAGCCAATATTTTTTGAAGTAGATATTTGAGTCGAAAATCAATTTTTACCAATTTTGGGTAATGTTTTTTTAGGTTTTATTTTTTGTAAAAAAAAGTTAATTCCATTTTTTGTTGAAAACAATATTTTTCAGAAGATAAAATCAGTTTGAAGGTAAATTTAAAATTTTTGAAAATATATTTGAGTTGAAAATTAATTTTTTACAACTTTAAGTCATTTTTTTTTTACATTTTAATTTTTTGTTAGAAAACTGAAAATTTAATCTTTCCAAAAATTTGTAGAGACTTTGAAACGAGAAACGTCAAAATTTCAATTCGACAAATCAGAGCGATTACAATAACTTCGTGTGGGAAGTTAAAAAAAATAAAAAATACATAAAATAAATTTAAAATAAAATAAATACAAATAAATGGTATCAAATATATTCTTAGATCTTTTTAAAAAAAGTACAAGATACAAAATACAAAATACATAAAATAGATTTGAAAAAGGCCGACAAATTTTGAAAGACTGGTAAGAACATTAAAAATGGTATCAAACATAGTTTTAGATCTTTTTTAAAAATAACTACAAGATGTTTTTGGAAATATTCTAAATCAATTAAAACAAAAAAAAAACAGGATTATAGAAAATATATTTTAAGGATAGTTTTGACTTTTTTTGCTCCCTAAAATATTTAACAGTGTTCTTTAAGTTAAGCCTAATTTTGTTAGTTGGTTTTGAAAATGTTTGGTATATTTTGTTATTGTATTTTTTAAAGGCGTTAAAGGAATACCAAATAAGGCCTTTTGAAATCATTGCAAAAATCTTGGCTTTAACATTATGTAATTTGAAAATGTTGTTTGAAAACTGTATTTTAAAAATAAATTCTTATGCACATAAATTGTTCAAATCTCTTATAATTCTTTAAAAACCTCATTCCGAAATGACACTTGGTATAATAACTCGTAATTTTAATGTCATTTATTGCAGTAGGTACATTTTGAGTATACAGAACTATATCTTTATTATGTTGATGGACATGAGCACGATTGGGACGGACGTGTCCTTGAGTTTTTGTGTGTGAAAAATTTTAGACACATTTTGAACACATTATGATTATGTTCACACACAATTGTCTCAACTTTATGGTCATCAGTCTATTATATGTGTGTGTGTACATAAATTTTATGACATGTCTCATCTTTTACTGATGTACGTGCCTACCCTCAATTTTAAAATACAATAACACAAAACAATTAGCATTATATAAATGTACAGCATTGTGCATTCATAAATTTTGGGATAAAACACCAAAAATATATTTATGTCCTCATTATAATTGCATAACGTGATTCAATTGTGATGATGTTATTTGCCATTATTGACAGGTACCTTTGGTACATGTTATTTTGAATTTAAGAAAAAACGAAATACCTGTACGTCAATCCCAACATGAAAATAAGTATCTTAAATCTTGACAAGTTATCGACGGTTTTTTTTTGTGTTGGTCACTTTTCAAGGTCACTTAAAGCCAAAAAAAGGTGGGTACCTTACCTCGGCCATATAGAGACTGAGCTGATGCGAGTTATGGGCAGTTAAACGGTGTTGAGGTTTATTTGTGTGTGGGCATTGGGCACGACTAATTTGCAATAAATTAATGCGAAACTAATTCATCATGATGTAATTCCCGAAATTTCTTGTCTTGTTCTTATTTTCATCTCCTTAAGGAAAAATAAAAAAAAGAGATATAAGCAGACCCACTCTAGATGGCAAAAGGATGAATAAACAAGGAATTTGTACCACCATCAGAGTGAGGCTGCTATAAGAGATCGCGATCCGAAGAATTGAATATAAGACAGAAAAAAAATATCGAATTAAGATTTATGGGTATTTTTATCGATAATGACTTAAAAGCCTGAAAGACAATGATTTAAAGCTTGTATCACGCTGGAATTTAGGCAACATTTTATTTGTATCTGGTCTTAAACGCATAAGTGCCATTCTGTATGTTTTGACTAATAGGAACTAATTTTAAAATTTTTCCACTTGTTTTGAATAATTTTGAAGATCGATTTCATAGTTTTTGGTTGATTTATAAAATTCAAAAGTTGTTTATATATGTAACGTGAATTCAGCTGGAAATACGTATAGGTACATATATGAGTATTATTGCTCAGTTTCTCTTCTTCGGTGTATAACCCATCATCCATCCAAGCGCATAAGATCATCGCCGATAGCACGAGAAACTTATAAATTAAAAATTTCTCACATTTATTACAACAACAACAAGGTAAGCAAATAAAAAAGAAATGAAAACCAAGAAGCTACCAGTACCACCACCAAACCACCACCGAAGACGACGCACAGTGTGCAATTTTGCCAATCTAGCGGAACTTTAATGAAAAATAAAAGTCTTGCGAATGCAACAAAATTGGTATCATATGAAAGGTAAAATCTCCAGCTTTAACTTGGCAAAAAAAAAATATAGAAACAACTGTATTTACCGTTTTACAGCATCACAAACATCAGGTTGGTCCAAGCGAAAAAAAAATTAAAGCTCATTGTTTTTCTTGTGTCAAGTTGATAACAGCGTGGTGAAGCAAATTATTGGTTGTGCTTTTTTAAATTATTTAATTTATTTTTGTAGATATTATTAGACATTTTCTGGGTAAGAAATTTTTTTGTACACTAACAAATAAAAAAATAAAAAATCGTGTAAGAAATAGCCTCTAAAGTGATTTTTTTTTTGTGTTCCTTAACTTTGGGAAGGGTTTTAAAATTGTATCCTCATGTATCCTTCAAGTTATTGTGCTTAAAATGTCCGTTGGTATATTCTGTGTTAGAAATCGTTCACTTTTCTTGCTTCTATTTGCTGACCCCATACAATTTTTTTTTTTTCATTGGCCTATGTAGTAAAATGAAGAATTCGGCAATATTTGATATATGGAGAGCCTCTACAAAAGAGGATCGCAATCGAAAAATTTGTGTATACATTATGCAAGAATTCGGTCTGGCGGACACAGACAATGTCCCTAGAGTGCTACAAACGTATGTAAGCTCATTAAGTAGTAAAATACTGCAAAGGTGGGATCGAAGTGGGCGTAATATTGAAAAATTTACAAATTCAAATGAGGTATGGTTGAATAAGGAAGCAAAACTACCAGAAAGATTCGTTGAAAATGCTCCTTCAACCAGCTCAATTGGAAAAAAAGGAAGACCTGAAAAATCATTCGAAGAATGCACTTTAAAAGTACAAAAACGTAAGGTCCAAGAATTGGTTAGCTCAAAAACTCCAAGTGAAATCGCACTTGCGGCCGAAATCAGTATAAGGTCAGCTGGTAAAAGGGATGCGGCTAACTTATTAAAAGAACTTTTAAATGGTTCTCCTCAAAGAGCGACGAACATCAAAAAGGCTAGATTAAGTCAAGAAAATAAAAACAAAATAATTACAGCTGAAGAAGCACTTGTACTTATTGTGAACACAAAAATGAGCACATTTCAATATAAAGCCATGCGACAGCAACTAAAAGAGCTTAATTCTAATGTTTATCCACCTTATTACTTAGTGCAAGAAGCAAAAAGAGAGTGTTACCCTGAAGAAGAAGCATTCACTGTCACTGATGTTTCTGCGCAAATTCAATTACAAGCATTACTGGATTTAACAGTGAAGCGGATCATTAAAGCTAAAAATGATCTTGCTGAGCATTTAAAATCCTTTAATGCGCATATTTTATCTCTGCGACTTATATCAAAGTGGGGCTGTGATGGGAGTTCTGCTCAAAGCAGATATAAAATGAATATGAACGATGCAGAATATAGTGACGAAAATCTCTTTTCGGTAACTTTTGTTCCACTTCGGTTGGTTGACGATTTCTCTAAAAAAATATTGTGGCAAAACCCAACGCCAAATTCAACAAGGTATTGCCGATTAATAAAATTTGTTTTTAAAAAAGAAAACACTAATTTAATAAACACTGAGGAGCAGGAAATGAAAGAAAACATTACTAACCTTCAGCCAACAAGCCTACAGATAAATGGTGTCGTAGTCCATTGTAAACATGACCTTCTTTTGACAATGGTAGATGGCAAAGTATGCAGTGCTTTGTCCCAGTATAGTTCTTCTCAAAAATGCTATATTTGTGGAGCCACACCAAAAGAAATGAACAACAGTGCATTAAGACAATCAGATCAGCAAATGTTCAACTTTGGAATTTCACCATTACATACGTGGATTCGGGCTTTTGAGTGCCTTTTGCATATATCTTATAAGTTAGAAATAAGAAAGTGGCTTGCAAGAACAGAAATGGAAAAACAATCGGTGGCAACAAGGAAAAAAATCCTACAGACCCAATTTCGGGAACGAATGGGGCTTTTAATTGATATGCCAAAGCAAATTGCTGGAAACACCAATGATGGCAACACTGCCAGAAAATTTTTTAAAAATCCTGAACTAACAGCAGAAATAACAGGTCTTAATCTTGATTTAATCAATCACTTCCGTGTTTTACTTGAAGTGATATCGTGCGAATGTGAAATTGATGCTGAAAAGTTTGGATTATACGCTAACGAAACAAAGGATATCTATCTTCAAAACTATTCCTGGTATTACATGCCACCTTCTATACATAAAATCCTTATGCACTCGAAGGATATTATTGAGGCTTGCATTTTACCTCTTGGGCAGTTGTCTGAAGAAGCCCAAGAAGCAAGTAATAAAGAATATAGGCGTTTTCGAGAGCATTTTAGTCGAAAATCTTCACGGCAAAACTCAAATCGAGATATAATAAATAGATTTTTACTTTCCTCTGATCCTTACTTATCAAGCCGAAGTATAAAGCTTAGTAAAAAAAGAAGTCCACTAGCTCCAGAATGTATTGCATTGCTAAAAACTGAAGATTCGGAAACATCAAGCTCAGATGGAGAAGATGATTAGTCTTATAAATGTATTTACATAAAATTAAAAAATATTAAATAAACTTTCATACATATCATGTTTTAGAGTTTTTTTTTAATTCTTTTTGTTCATTAGATGCTGTCCTTAAAATAAAAAAGAAGAAGGTTTTTCATATTACTAAGTGTGTCCATCATGGACAGCCACTTTAACCTAACCTAACCTATTACTAGGTTTCAAAACGAATGCAATAAAATTTAAAAAGTCACTTTAATTGTTTAAATAATGACTTTTAAAAACTTAATACGAATGGAGTGCACTAACTTTACCAAGTTTATTATTCGTTCTAAATGTAAAGTTACACTTTTTTTAAGCTCAGGTTAGCAAAATATTTTCCAAATAACATATTATTACATATATAATCGATTTTATAAAAATAAAAAAAATTTGAACGCACAATGAATAAAGTTCCGCTAGATTGGCAAAATTGCACACTGTGCGACGATGACGATGGCTAAGACAGCAGCATTGGTGCGGTGCGGCTTTGGTAGACGTAGCTGTAGCTGGCCTTCTATAACCATCCGAAAAGTTGTGGTTTTTAAGAAGTCAAGCTTTATGGTCACAACAAAAACAAAATAAGTAAGAGAATACTTTTTTTAAAGTTATTTTTTAAAAAAGATATTAACATTTTTATTTGTTTGAACTAAAGTAAGTTAACATATTTTAGTCTTAAAGCTAGGCTTACTATGCTTTGTGTTGAGATATTTTTAAACTATCCACACCTACAATATATCAAACCAAAACAAAAACTCCAATCTAATTTAAATTTAATTATAAAAATGATGAATGATTACTATTTTATTTAAGTTAAGTCTTGCGGTAGGTATATTATGGTTGAGAGGTTCTATTTTGTTGTTTTTGTTGTTTAAGCTTTAGTTCTAGCTTTCATCTTATACAGAAGATTCACAAAAAAAAAGAAAGAAAAGATAAAAAGTGAATTAACATAATTAACTAATTAGTATTTTGTATTAGTAGGTGACTACATATGTTATAAGCTTATAAGCTTTTGTACCTAATGCACGAAAATTATATGCAAAAATATTTTAATTCTTCTGATTTGAGAGATTTTTGTTTTGGTTAATGCTTACGTCATAATCGGTAGCCGTGTTTGAAGACATTTCTTTGTATGCAAAAATATTCATCCGAAGAGTTTTTTACCGGATTACATATTTTCACCTTAGGCAGGTATTTATATATTTTTGTATTAAAATGAACTCATAAATTATAAAATAAAACATTTTAAATAATATTAATAGAAACATTTGTGAATCTTATAGTTAACTATTTGCTAATCGCATTTTATTGGTTATTTGTTTTTGTATAGGTTTTCTTATAATAATAATTTTTGTATGCATATTGATTTTTGGCAATAAATTACTTTTTGAGATGTTTTAAATGACATGCATATTAAATAAATTATATGCAGATTGGTTAAGACAACAGCATTAGATTTATGTAATTTTTAACATGCTTCGTTTGATATTTTTGTTTTTTTTTTGTAAAATTTTGGAATTCCGAGGGAAATTTGAATATGTTTTTTTTTTTTAAATTATTGTATCTGTTTTCAAAATTTCACTTACCTATGTATAGTTCAGAAAAGTAAAGTAAAATTTATCTTAAGAATGTGGTAACTTTTTATGATTAGGACGTTCAGCTATTTGTATTTTGTTTCGTTTATTTTATTTATATTCAAAACTTAAATTTAAATATGTTGATAGGTATATAATTTTTTCTATAGTTGCCGAATTTTACTGTAGATAAAGAATTTCACTGTAGATGAATTGCAAAAGTTGTGTCGCGTAATTAATTTTTACATACGATATTTAGAAACTAAATGGCAAGTTCTGTATTCGTAATAAATTTGGAACTAGAGGTTTTAATCAAACATGACACAACGATGGTAGAGAAGTAAAAAAGTGGGTTCCCTGATTCCCTCTTTCCGTCCGTCTGACTGTCTGTTTTTGCCCCTACAGTCCAAACCATTGAGATAAATCAGTTCAAATTTGGAAATTAAGCTCTTGAGCTGATTCGCTTTAGGCGTTTTTTTTTCCTTAATTTTTTTTTTAAGACTAAAAATACATACAACAATCATCAGTTAAAATTTTCTTAAAAACAAACCAAAATTAAACTTTTTCTTAAATTTTGTTTTCTTTTCTTGGCTTCTTTTAATAAAAAAAAAATTGTATTTTACCAGAAGGCTACAATCCATAGAACCGTAATATTGCTTTTAATTTTTCTCAATAAGTAATCAACTGATGACTGCATGAGCTGTAATACTGTCTTATCAATATTTGATGATCAAAAATGTCATTGTTTTTTTTTTTGGATTTTTAAAAATATATTAAACTTTTGTTTTCAAAACCTCAAAAAAAGATAATTTCGTACGTTACTTAAACGTAAAACATATAATATTAAGCTCGAAACAACTGCACACTAACATTATTTTTGAACTCAAGAAATTAAAGAAATTAACGACTTTTTAAAACAAATTTTAAAAAATTAAGGGTTTTCACATGAAGTTTTGTACATTTTTAAATTTTAAAATACAAGAAATAATTATAGTTTTTTGTTTACAAAGCAAATAAATAGTTTGGTCTCGAAAAAAAACTAAAACATTTCTTGATTTTTAAAATAACTTCAATTTTCTCCCATCATCTTGTCTCACGCACCCCCAGCATTAATTTTAAAATTCTGGAATTTACCGGGCCAAATTCTGGGATTATACATTATTTTTAATATGACATAGCGCATGTGTATGTATTAAAGTTAATACCATGACTTTTATCATTTTGGATTAGCTCTACCCACTTGTCAATCTGAAAATCAAAATGGCAGATCTGTCATCCATCATCATTTTATTCATTTTTACGGACGTCTGAATGAAGTAGTGGTGGATATTTGTTGAGTTTTTTTCCTATTACACATTTTGTATACACACATGCACAATACGTGCGATATAAACGGAACCGTTAAAAAATTAGATTTGCAGCCTTGAAATTCTTCGGGGTATACAAGAACAAAAGTTATAATTTAAAACAAATTGGAACAAAACAAATAAGCAACCTATTTTTAAGGTATTCTTATTCTAATTTTCCAAATCCAAACCTTAAATTTTTCTATTCGTCTTGCTAAGTTGCTATATCCCTTTTATTAAACCATCCATACTTGTCTTAAAGTAACAGTTCTTGAAATTCAATAAAGCAAACGCTCCTGAATGGAACTATTTATTTGAATTCCTAACTTAAGACTCGACCGTTGCATCGAATGCTCTTAAAAGATTAACTGTTGAGTTGTCATATGTATTTAGCAAATTGTTAAAGTTAAAGGAGCCATTTCGTGGTGTTATAACTTTACCAAAATGTTAACAGATAAAAATATGTTAAAATGTTTAAAATTAGCTTGATCAGCTTTTAAGTTTAGTAAATTGCTAAAAATGGACTAAACATCAAAATGCATCATTTAAAATTTTGCTAAAATAATTTTATTATCGTGATGGAAATTTGCTGAATGTTTCATTTATTTTAAATTAAAAAATCATCCATTTTTGCTCATTTTTTCTAACTTTCAAAAAGTTTTTACCAAACTTCAAGACCTTGTCGGCCAAAACATTCATTTGATATAAATTGGTTATCTCACTTTTCTGGATTAGTAAGCAAAGAATAAATGTGAATTTGGTTTCAGTTTCGCTATTTTTACCATAAAGTGAGGCGCAAAAGAAAATAGAATCGCAATAATTGACTACCATAGGCAAGGGATGAGTTCTGGCGAAATTTTAAAAACCACTGGGAACCACAGTATTGTTCGGCACTTGGGTTCTTCTAAAGTTTCCTATATCTTAAAGAGAAGATGACTAGCCAAAAAGAAACTGTCTTCGCGTTGTCCACAGTTGAACGCAGTTCAAGAACGAATACCACTAAAATCATTTCGGAAGAGAAAGATAATGTCCACAGAATTGGATATATTCACCAGCTTCATTTCAATTCGGATTAGAGAGCATCTACATACGAAGAACTTTCGACATTCTACAGATCATAATTAAACACCTCGACTCCAAAAATGTATTGTGGCAAGAGGCAAAAGGCTTTTACTGTGGCACGCGAGAAATAAGCATCAAATAATTATTTTTTTCGAATAAAAAGATTTTTAACGTTGACGCAAATTAAAACAAAGAAAACGATACAATAAATGCCAAATCATCATATCAAACGAAAACTACCATTCTAAGGGTCAAAACTTATTATGACCACCCTTCACATAACTTGGGAACAAATGTAAAAACTTGGGAACAAATGTGAAAACGTTTGACAAGTTATGCTACATAGAAGTAGTAAAGGGTTTGGTAGGGTAAAAATAGTATAGGTTTTAAGGAAGCTTAAGATTGGCTCTTGGGAAGTCTATATATTTTAATATGTACCTTAGTTTATTTTTTGTGGTCAGAATCTTAGAGCTTGCCTCAAAGATTTCTTACAGGAATTTTAAAACTCTTAAGATAGATTTAACGAAAGCAGTGTTAAAAATATCAACCGAAACCGAGCATGCCACTATAGTTTGATGGCCATCACGTTTAAAGGCTTGCATTAAAGTTATAAGGTCAGTCATTCTGCGTAAAACTATTTTCTTAATTGAACTTATAATATAACCAAATTAATAAAACAGCAATGAAAAGAAAATATTATATAATTCTTATCTTATGGTTTTTTGCACTTGTAGCAGAACTTATGGCACGGCTACGTGCATGACATTAAATCGAACAAGAATTAGTCTTCTAAAATGTATTTAACTTCTTATATTATTTATTTTTAAACGTAAATAAATAAATATATCAAAAAATTTCTTCAAGAAATTCTTTTCCTTAGTTTAGGTAATTATGTACCATTAAAAATACAAATTTACTCTCAAATTTTCGTATATACATTGACAAAAACCCGAATTTTACGAAATTTTATTTTTGAAAGTGAAGAAAGAATATAAAACCTAAGTTTGCTGAACTACTTGATGAGTGATACCATTTCTTACAAAAAGGAATAAAGTGTCCTTTCCATTGTTTGAGTGCGACAATACTAATCCAAGGTACTGTTACTAGCTATTTGTACTCAAAACTTTAACACCACAAAATTGAAAATTCCTTATTTCCTAAAGGATTCTACTTTATACTAGCATGGTGCTAAAGCTTATAAACTATTTCATCAATTATTGTCCCCTTAAACATCCGTACGTTTGGCATGCAAGAAACAAAACACGTCACCTTATAACACGCGATTCTTTTTCAAAACACACTTATGTATCATTCTACCTCAAAATAAAAATAAGAATTAATACACATATCTACATATGTATATCTACTTCATAAATGTATCCACTTTAATATTTTAATTTTTCAAAAACAAATAAACATTTTGAATTTTAAATTTTAGAATTGCAACTTTATAAAGCGTATTAATCTGCAATAAAGAAGGTACCCAAGTGCATTTAACAAAATTAGCAAATTATCTTTATTTTGGTATAAGGGGAAAAGAAAACTGAAAAAATATCAATTATCTTCTTTGGCAACCCTAATTTTTGCAATGAAAAGAACAAACAATCGAAGAAAGATAAAAATAATAAATGAATAACAAAAATTAATGATATTAAAAGAAAACAAATTAATTAACCTCCTCAATACAAAAAAAACAACAAAACATTTTTTGAGGTGTCGTTAAAATTTATTGTTGCACGGCGAATTAAAGAGGATCGAATATTGTGAAATAATAATATAAGATCAAATCGTATGATTATAATAAAACAACAATAATTTGATAATTTCTTTTTCAATGAGATGAATGACTAAGACAAATTCAAAAATAAAATATTTCAAATGTACGTCTGCGTTTTGAGAGAAAATACACGAGTTTGCAGTATGTCTCGAAAATGCGCTACCGGATATAATTTGTGAGTGGACAAAATTGGAATTAAATTAAATGTAGAAATTTAGAAAACATTCTTTTCTTTTTCAATATTTCCGTACAAAATTTAAACGATTAAGTAAAATGTTTAAGAACATTTTAGTTACTTATAATGAATAAATAAATTGGCTGGCGCAACAGTCCTTTGCGAACTAGGGCCTAGTGACTAACGCCTCTTAACCATTCCTGTGTGCGAGTTATGTTGTCAGGAATGGAGGGGACTCCGATTTCGAACGGCTAATTTGAGAAAGTACTTTTCGTGAGATGAATTACTTTTAGGAAGTCAATTCCTGGAAAGAGTGCAGTACCAGTGAAAAAAACTTTAGATGGCACAGGCAGGGATCGATCTTTTTTCGATCAGACGAAAGTATCTAAGTGCTTAAGTTGAATTTTGATGACTTCGTGTGTTAAAGAGTGGACGAAACTGGCAAGTGAATGCTCAACTACTTTTTCAATATCAGCAGACGAAAGTATCGAAGTGCTTAAGTTGAATTTTGATAACTTGCTGAAAAAAGTACGATAAGTTTATGAGTGAAGCTGAAGCAACTATTTACAGATCTGCCTACAGTAAAGTTGACAATTTCTTGAACGACAACACCTTCTTCCTAGACAAAAACAGTACACAAAAAATAAGCTTCTTATTTAAAGTAAGAGGTGAACTTATTATTAATTTGAACAACATTCCTCACCAATTTATGCAATCGCGAAAAACGCGAAGATGTATTTCATTTCCTGAGAGTTTGTCCAATACTCAAGGAGTTCCGAAAGCGCTACTTTGAAATTGATATACTCGGTTACGAAGAATTGATCAACATCTTCAATGGAGAACTAAGTTGAGACATTTTGTATGAATAATATCATTGGACGCTCTTCGCTATAGAACACGAATAGTTAAGGACATTTTTTAAGGTTTTAAAGTTTGATTTTTTTCCTATATATAAATTAAAAAAAAAAATGTCAGTCTAGTAGACGGCCTTCGGCCAAACCATTTAAGGGGTTGTGTAATCTTACAATTAAGAATATAATGTTTTGTTCTTTATCTTTTGAAGTCAATAAAACTAAACTAACTAAAACTAGAATATTATTAATTATGTAGCGAATTTGGATAAGACTTTGACAAAAGGTTGTTTGAAATTTTTCACCTTTCGAAATTTACCTTTCTAAAGATCATGTAGTTATTATAACTTCTATGGAAATTTTATAGGATCTTAGATTTTGATTAAACTTTGTTTCTATAGACTTTAAAATTATTCCGACTACGTTAGTTGTTTTCCAGATTTTTTAAAGACAACTTTTATAAAAAAAAGTTTGAAAATTAATACTGAACTTATTTACTCATATCGAAGTTAATCTTATATTAAAACTTCGGAAATTTATGATAAACACGGTATTTGTGATATTGTTGATTTTTTAAGGACTATAAATTAATTAAAGAACAAGCTCATGCGTTCAATTTTTAATATGTATAAAAATTAGTTTGTGTTTCCCTTTAAAGTTTTTCAAACTTCCTCCGTCAGAAAATCTACTTACAACAACTAATAAATATACTTTTACAGTTAATATAAAATAATTTAAAATTTTTCTTTCTTGTTTGTTTTGTTGTATATATTTCAGTATTTTCTTTGATACAAATACAATTTTTTTTATAAAGTAACAACAGAAAAATGTGGGTGTACTGTAGCGTGAATCTTTTGCATGTTTTTTCCCAGTTTTTTTTTTGTTTATCATGTTTTATTTTTCGCTTTCCCACTTTGTTGTTGTTGTTCCTTTTATTTTGTTTATATATTCATACATATACAGTATTTAGATATATATATATATATTTTTATTGCCTGTTTGATTTTAAACAATTTTATTGCTTCACTTTTTGACAGTTTTCAAGGTTCAGCTGTTTGTTTCTTTTATTCATTTCTTCATTTTTATTCGTATATAGATATGGAATAATGGTATAGATATAGACATACCTACATACCAACTTCATTATAACCATAACAATGGAAAGATAGATTCTTTTATGTATGGCATGTTTTGGATATTATGTAGACAAAAATTCTTTTTAAAAAAAGAACATTTCAATCCTCATTAAAATCTGTAGTAATGGTTGGAAATATTTTCATCACACAACATTTTAATTCGCATTTAAAAGTACCTTCGTAATAATATTTTATTTGAAAGCAAGCCAAAAAAGAAAAACTGTCAAAACTTTGGAATTTCTCAAGGAACACAAATTTTACCAAGACATGGGATAGTTCTTTGCAGACGAAAGTATCTACTTTATTTAAGCTGTAAGTTATGCAGGCCTGGATTCAATTAAATTAATTGAAAAGGAAAACAATTATGAGAAAATCAAATTAAAATGTGCTTTATTGAAATCCCTTGACTTAAAATAATTGAAAGCACACTTCATAAATAATGGACTTGGTAACACTATTTTAAACACTTTTTGTTTTTGATGCCTGCTCTTTAAGTTACATTTTTTAAAGAACAAAACTAGAGGATTACCACTTTGGTAGTTGTCGCATGTGCTTCATTTAATCTATTGGGAGTACTTGGCAACCCTAAAGAAAAGCAAACAGATCACAATGATCGTTTTTTTTTGTATATTGGTCAAGTTTGGATTAAACTCTAAATACATCACAGTTCGAAAAGTTTATTTGTCTCTTCTTTTCCAGTGTCAGAGGGCTACGACCCCCCTTACCCTCCCCTATGGTTCCGCATTTGTCATTTTCTCGGTTTTTAGTAGCAGCATCATCATCATCACCTTTGAATGTTCAGCTGGTATAGAAGTTATCAAATTCTTTTTTTTTTGGGTTGCCCACAGGATTTGTTCGCCGTTTTCACCCATCATTATCGTTGTGAGTGCCTTCTTTTGCGTTATTTACCCCCTGTACGTCCCTGTTTCTTTTTACGTGAATATCAAAAGGAATTCAGTTTCTTCATCTTTTCCGTTTTGCGCGTAAGAAAGATTCCTACAAAAAAAATTAATAATACAAGAAAAATAAAAACTAAAACTTTAATCTCAAACGAAAGGAACTCCAAAAGACCCATACAACTCTTTAGGTTGTTAAGAAGGACAGATACGAATTACAACAACAAAATCAACATTGATGATGGTGGCGGTTGCATTGCGCATCTGCGGCGGCGGCCGGCGCAGCGTTCGTCGGTCCGCGTCGGTGGCCAAAAAATAGTAGATGGCGCAGAGGTCTTTCTTAAGTATTAAGTCTTCTGCAACAACAACAACGATAACAACAAAAGACGACCAACAACGACCACCATCATCCAAAGGAATGAAGTGGGAAAATTTGAATGAATTATTGGCGGAAATCGTGTGCGTATGAAATTTTTAATTTATATGCGAACTTCTCGAACTGATGCGTGTAGGTAACCTCTCTACACACAATCGAATGGCACATCATAAAGATTCGCAGTAATTTTGAAAATAAAATAAAAAAATAAAAAAAGGGAATTCTCCTTTTTGGATTTATTTCGAAGTTTTTAATTTTTGATTTCTTTTTGTAAGTTTGTTCTCATTTTTTCATTACAGAAAAGAAAAGTGGCAACACTATTTGCGGCGAATTGAATTCATAGTAGGTTATTATTTGAATGTTTCGTATTGGATTCTTTTTCAGTCTACCTATGACCTGATTCTAATGGGTATAAAGGTTCGTATTCATAAGATTGATATTCTTATGATTTATTCCTATTGATGATCAGTGATTATAGGTATAGTAGTACGAAATACCGCCATGTAACACTACCATGTAGAATAAGGTTTAAAACAGGTCTTTTTCCAGGTAAGAGGTTCTTATGGGAATTCTCATTTGACTCATATTCGAATCAGATGGAGTTTACCTGTAAGGTAAGAACTTTTTCTGATAAGACAGATAATTGGGAATAAATTTAAAAGGTGCTATAATTTTTTTCTTCAGATTCAAATTGGGTACAAATGCTTATGGGTTTTTTCTCAATATTTTATCAAACGTTATAAGTTTTGTTCTGAATTAGTTTATTTTAAATACAGATTTAAGTAATTTTTAAATCTTATCTAGTAAGATGTCAAAAATGTACTTAAAGTATTAATTTTCTATCATCGTAGATAATATTTTTTGTATCATTCATGGCCCAGGGATCATTACTGTTGCATTAATCCAAAACTTATTAATTTATGACTATATAACTTCTTGATTTCAATCAATTCATCATTCTCAAAGTCAATTAAATAATGTTAATACATTAAACTTGATTAATTTATCATTTGATGTTATAAATCAATCAACACAATAAATTCAAATCATTAATCCCCGCAGTAGGATTAATTCAACAAAACAAAACAACTTAAGCGCTATAAAAAATTCCATTCAAACACAAAAAATAATAAATTAATTTATTATATCTACGTATAGAGCTTTTGCATTGAATACCATCAAACCTATACTAATTTAAACAAAAACAAAAACCACTAGACCATACTAATTTTAATCGGTTTTCTTTTCAATAAGTTATTACCTATATCAACTTTATACCAACCTAAATTTGTCTCCATTTTGTGGTTTTTGTAAAACATTTTTATTTGGTTTCTAGCATTTTATTTCTCTTATTTAATTTTCCAAACACAAAAATGTGTCTACTATTATCATCATCATGAAAGTCTTAAACATCAGCATCAACAAAAATAAAAACAACAACACCAAACCCCAAAAATTATAAAATCACATATCAAAGTCATTGAATAATTTATGTCTTTGCTATAATTAATTTGAAATAATTTTGTTTAAACGAAATATTTCTTTCCCTTTTTTCTCGTAAATTTCAAAATTTTCCTCGAAGAAAAAAAAACATTTTTTCTCAAAATCACAACAATTTGTTGTTGTTAAGTTGAATCGAATTTACTTGACCATCAGTTCATAATAAAATGAAGATAACTGATAACAAATATCATAAATTCAATCGAACAGAATATCTAAATCAAAATATATGAATACATATATTTTATTATATGACGCATAAAACACTAAGACTGAATTATTATTTTTACACATAAAATATAGTCAAAAATAAATCTGTTTTATGGGAATTCAAAGATTTAACTATAGTTTTCAATACAATTTTGAGATATTAGTAATCGAAATTATTTTGAATTTGTTCAAGATATTTAGATAATTTTATGGCTTGACAATTTTTTCTGGGGCAGTTTTAGAATTGTGTATTCAAAAATGTTGGTCTACTGAGATGAAATTATTTAAGTGTCTGATGAGTGTCGTTTAAATTTGCTTCTATAATATTTATAATATTTTCATGAATCTTTTTGAAAAATACGACGTATTTTATTGTTTTTAAAATCGTAAGTATACCTTTTTATTAGTTTTATCTGAAAACATTAGTGAAATAAATTAAACTCAAAACATTTAAAAAAAAACTCTTAGAGTCACGGTTCTTTAAAAAAAATCTCATAAAACACGCTTTCTGGATTTTCTTGTTTGCAGTTGAAATTTTTTTTTTTCGTATAAGCTTGTTTAATTTTGAAAATGTAAAAATTCACAACAAAATATTAAAAACGTTTGCTCAATCAGTCGCATTTTTGCAAGAAAATGTTCATGTTCGCGTAATTCCTCAATTTTGTGGCGGCTATTAACTAATAAATGAACTTAAATAAAAACAATTTACAAGTCTTTGACAAGTTTGAAGCCAATAAGTTGTGGGCTTAGAATGGATTTTCAGATGTTTAGCTATTTGTATTGAAATTTGTATAGACTAGTTTAGTTTTGAAAAGCACACTATTTATTTATACATGAAAAAAGATTGCAATTTTGACACCCAACCATTTTCTAAAACAACGCACTGAAAAGGTTAAAATTCATAACAAAATATTGAAAAATGGTGGTTATAATTTTTGCAGTCGAAATTTTGCATGAAAAATTTCATGTTCGTGTTATTTTCTCAATTTTATGGCTGTCATTACTAAAATATTGAATTTTAATAAAAATAATGAAAGGCTTTGACAAAAGCTGATAATAATTGTTGACTTGTATGAACATTTACCGATTACAATTATTTTTTCTGGACTCGAGATTCAATTTAAAAAAAAAAAAAACAATTTACAAGTTTTTGACGAGTTAGAAGCCAATAAGTTGTGGGCTTAGAATGGATTTTCAGCTGCTTATTTCTTTTAAAGTTTGTTTAGACTAGTTTAGTTTTGAAAAGCACACTATTTGTGCAGCTGTCAGTTATGTATACATGAAAAAAATTTCAATTTTGACACCCAACCATTTTTTCAAACAACGCACTGAAAATGTTAAAATTCACAACAAAATATTGAAAAATGGTGGTTATAATTTTTGCAGTCGAAATTTTGCATGAAAAATTTCGTGTCCGAGTTATGTTTGTAATTTTATAGCAGCCATTAATTAAATTTAATGAATTTTAATAAAAATAATGTACAAGTCTTTGACAAGTTTGGAGCTTATATGTTTTGACTTGCTTGAGTATTTACCGATTAAAATTCAAGATTCAATTTGAGCATTGAAACAAATACAAAAAGTAACATTTTTCGATTTTAAATACATTCTTAAAATATCCGTATCAAATGTTTAAAAAACGTTATTTTGTCTATAATAGTACATATTATATATTCTGGAATAGAGTTCAAAAATGTTGTTTTTTTAACTTCGATTTTTTAAAGACATTTAGAAGAATAAATTCAGCTATAAAAGTTTATTTTTTATGAACTAATTACTTCTTAAATACGTTATGAAATTTTGTCATTTTAATTAAAAAGATTTTCTTAATAATTTGTCATTTTATTTACACAAAAAGGTAAATTTATTTATTTTGTAGTTTTAAAAATTGAAAAACTTAAAATTTTTGTATTGTTATTATACATATTTGTATATACATAAATTAAAAACTTTTAAAATTTAATCAAACCAGAGTATTAATTATTATGACTTCCAATTTATTTATTTTCTAAACAATCTCAAATTATTATCAAAACGGCGCACTACAGCGCTAATTGTATCTCAGGCTAGGTTCCCTTGAGATTGCCATTTCTACCAATCTCAAATTAATAAATAAAGCTCTAAAATTACAATACTGTAAATGTATTAATTTCTATTAAAATCAAGGATCGAATGATTAATATTTACAATTTCTTGATAACACATTTAGGTGATCTGTGATTATAATTCATATAGGTATAAGAGTAGTACCCGTGGCATACCCGTAGGGCGTTGGACTGTCTTGGGTTGGAAAAATCTTGGGTTCGATCCTTACCTTGTAATCAAAAATTGCTTTCTCGAATTATCCGTTCGGATTCGGCATATAAACTGTAGGTCCTCTCCATTCCTGCAATTACTCGCACACAGGAATGGTTGAAAGTTGTAAGTCACTGGCCCTGGTTCTCTACGGACTGTTGCGCCACCTTATTTATTTGTTTTTATAAGAGTTTAAAAATAGTGGTTTTAAAAGCAATTACAAATTTTTGGAAGAAGACTTTAGAAAGTAAATCGATATCGCTTGTCATTTGCAATTATGTTATGGAAAATTTAACTTTCAGACGTCACTCGTATTTCATTTTTTTACTTATCTCAAAATAAATGCCAAATTAAAGATTTTTTACAAAATAAAGTCATGAGTTGAAAAATGACTGGTAATCAAAGCAAATTACATGTTTTTGATTTAAATAAAAAAAACATAAAATTTTATCATATTGAATCTTCAAAACTTATTTCATTTTATGTTTTTACTAAAATTGATATTGAAATTATTTTAAAACTTTGAAAAACCGGCATACATTAGAGGGTGTGTGAAAAATTAAGAGATCTGCTAACTATTCTTAAAGTTTTTGTAATATTTTGTAATGATCTTAAGATAAATACTTAACATTATTTTGTTTGTCTTATCTTTCTCCTTTGTTTGGCGTTTTGTAACTGTTATTTTATTTTCATTAAGGTTTTTGGCATTACATTCCCTAGATTTAATTTTTAAAAAATCTCAACAAAATTCATACAAAATAATACTATCAACAAGAAAAAACCATAATATTGCATCTGAAGGGGCACATGAATGCGAGATTACAGATTTCGCCCCCCAACTGTGATATACCAATTATGTTCTGGTATTTGTATCTAATTTGTAACAATACCTACTCGAATAGAAAGACAATATGATAAATAAAAATACATACCTACATAATAGAGGGGCACATCATAAATAGAGGGATGAGGGATTGGCTTGAATATTTCCAGAACTTATCAATGTGAATGTATATACGATATTATGTATATATAAAAGTATCTATAAGATACATCTAATACCTATCCTCCTTCCTTGTGTACTTATCGTGTATGTATGTATATATTTCGTTCGTATTTTGTGATAAAACTGTGACTAAGTGCAGATGTTTTATGTCACCATAACCATTGTCTTAAGAGAAAGAGTATAGATATAATAATATATAACTATATTTGGGTTGACTTTGTATAATTCATCTTTCTTTCATTTTTGTTTTGTTAAGAATTTTCTTGTCCTTTTGAAAATAATTGTCAATGAAATCAATTGGTTGAGGAACCCTTTTTTAAGAAGTTTTTTTGTTTTATAATTTCCTTTATGTCATATATGTAGGTACCTACTTGTTGTTAAGAAATTTTATAGAGGTATGATATTTTTTCCCGGCGGGAAAACAACATTTCTTATAGATATTATACAATAAGTCAATTCTATATTACAAACAAATGATTTATGACTCTAAAATTTTATAATCAATAAGAAAAGCAGTGAAAAGGGAAAGGATTGTAGTCATAAAGGTGTTTCAAAATAATTAGTATTTTATTGTTGGTAAATTAAGACAAAAGATTTGATATTGGCACCTGCTTTGGCAAAGAAATAGACCTTGAAAATTGTTCATAGTGTACATAAGTATATCTACGTTATGTGTTTGTTTAAAATTAGTGGGTAAACAATTCTTACATTATTTTTAATAATAACAGTAAAATAGAAATACAAAATACGAAAGACTGATAAACGGGATACTCAAAAATATAAGTTTCAAAATGAAAATTATTGCCATTTTTGTGTTATGTTGCAAACTTAAAATGTTCGCACTTAAAAACTAAAAATATTTTGTATTTGAAAATTTTAGATTTGCATTTTAGTTAAGTATTTTTTTCTAACAATTGTAATTTTCATTAAGTTATAGTATCCTTAAAAAAAATCGGTTTAATTTTTTAAACAACAAAATTGCTGATTTTACAATTGGTATTTTTGAAATTAATTTTAAAATATTTACAATTTAATTGTTAAATCTCGAGGAAAGACAATGTATACAATTTTCAAATAAATTATATTGAATTTTCTCTGAAAAACTTAGCGCTAAGTAGCCGCTTTCTTGGTTGCTCAATGTATTTGAAGAATGGCTCATTTAGAATCCAAGTTTTGAAACTGGCGAAATATGGTTTACCCATTTCGTGTGTTGCCCTAACGTTACGTTTGTCAGATTATCGAAACACTATTCAAGATATATTTTTTGTAATTATGAGTTTCAACAGAACAAAATTTTGATTCGAATCAAAAATGAGACTTCGAATAGCCTCAAAGAAGTCAAGCATTTTTTTGTTTTGAAAAAAGTGAAATTTCGAACTTCCTTGTAGGCGGATAAATTTTTATTAACCGTCGAAAAATATTTGTATGTAGTTTTTTATTTGAATGAAAATAATTGTATATCTTTTTAACTTTGATATTTTAAAATTAATTAATTCTCTAAATATACAAGAATGTACTAAAGGCGACGTTTTTCACATATTTTTAGTAATTGTTAAAAACTAATTTTTAGTACCATTTTTGAATAATTATGTTTATTATAAATTTTCACTCGAATTTTTTTGAAACCAAACATTTTAAAATAATTGTTTAAACCAACAATTAAGTTTTCTTAGGGTGAATTCACACACATAAGTTTTTTTATTTTAATAAGTTCTTAAAAATTCTACTTCACTCTCAGGTATAAAACCTACAAGTAATTTTTGATGATATCAAGATAAATTACTTAAAAGGATTTTCAGATATGTTGTTTTCTTTTAAATACTTAAACTTGTCTTAAAAAAATCGAAATGGAATTGTTTTTATTTGATGACTTTTCTTAGACGTTTGATTTGCCAAAAAGAAAATAAGTCTTTTTTCCACTTTTTTAAAAATGTATGACAATATAAGTAAAGCTTCTTCTAACTTACGGCGGTATTTTTTTTACTGCATAATTGACTTTTTTGAATCAATTTCTCATAATGTCTAGACTTAGGTACCTAACATCAACATCATGCTTTAGAACAATTATAAAATTCCATTTAAATTAAATGAATTATTCTATTCAATTTTTGTTTTTAGTCTCTTTAAATTTAAAGTTTTACTAAAGTTATGGGGTTTTAATTAAGTTTAAGAAAAATTAAGTTTTCATTGCTTTATCTTATGGGATTCGAACATAATTTCTAATTGGAAATAAATGCAGTATATCTTCATTTTTTTTTAATTTTGAGCATTTAATACAAAATATAAGTTTAATATTTTGTCGTTCAAACTTGAACCACCTTAAAATGTATTATACCTATTGCATTATTTACGACTTTGGTAAAGCTGCTTTTCAAAAGATTTTAATTTTAAAACTCCTATAAACCTGCCTAGGTATGTTCCTACATTTATTTCATTTAAAATAACAAAGCAGTTAAGAATACCTAGGAATTTTTAAAATTCTTAACAAGGCGTCTTAACCTGAAATATCAAGGCCCCTTTAAAGCAGGTATAGTAAAAAGGTTTACATAGGTACTCTTGCACACTTAATAACAAGTTTCATCTGTAGAAAATCACAGATATTAACCATTAAGGAAGCTTCGATCTTGGAATGATATAAACTACACCTTGCACAATAAATCCACAATCAGTTTAAAATAGCTCCATCATGGACCAAGGCAGAAGATGAAACAAAAAAAAAATCATATAAGAAGCCTGAAGACGACTCATGAAACGTAGGTAATTGATTTAACCACAAAGCCCATCAAAATCGCAACTTCAACTCGATGATTTGATTCAGCATGAAGCATGTAAGAAGTTTGCATATTTCCTATAACCTGAATTACGCTCGAAGCACAAAATAATTTGATTGATCTTGGACTCTTTTTTTTCTTTGACCATCTTTCTTTTTATTTTGATTCCCTACCTAAGTCGACTGTTTGACATTAAAAAAAATTATTTTATGTAGATATGTAGACTCACCTGCTATAGCCATCCATGGGTAAAATGTGTGATTGCTAGCTTGATGTAAACTACTTGCTGCAGTTTGTGCAGCAGCAGCTCCCGAAATTGTACAATTCGCATTCCATGCACTACCCGCTGCAACAGCACTTGCTGCTGACCCGCCACCACGATGGCTAACCGGACTACCACCAGACGTATCTAAATAGCCGCCAACTCTTGAATCTGGTGTACACGCCGATGGTCGCACTGGTATCGAGCTATTTTGTCCTGCTCCACTGCCTGCACCACTGCCATTGCCGGCGGATCCACTGCCACCGCCACCTCCGCCACCACCCGCACCACCTCCACCGCCATTCGCACTTGTATTCCATATATCCTTATAGCCATTTGTATCGCCAATCGAATTAACACCTTTAAGGCAGTCTTGTTTGTAGGCTCCGTCATAGATTTTATTGCAGGCTGCCGTTATACTGGCATCGTAGGGTGAATCTTGGGTGGAACGTTGCAGATGATGATTGGCATATGGTGACATACCCAATGATAATGGAAAGCCTCTGTATGCGGCTGCTGCCGCTGTTGCTGTTTGATCGTGATGGGCCGCTGAGCCCATACCCATGCCCGTCGCCTGATGCGGGTGGCCATAAAAGCCAGATTGCTCAAAATATGAATTCATACTGCTTGTGGTAAGAATTTTGGCGGCTTTTTTAAAAAACACTTAATGGGGTTGAAAAATTTTTAATGAATTTAATTTTTTTAAGAAAAAGAAACTTTAATTCTTTTTCACACTTGTTTTTGTGTTAATAAGGTTTTTTTTTTGTTTTATTTGGTTTTTGATCGCGAGGAGTTTAAAGTTTAAGCCGAGACACAAACCAATTCACCACACTATTTGTTTTCGTTTTTATTCTTATGGTCACTTTTGGAAGGATATTTTTTTCTTTATTGGCAGCAGAGAACAAACTGTTTTGTTTTTATTTTTTTTAATTTATTTTATTTAATATTATTTTAATAAAATCATATTGCACTTGATTTTCATATATTTTTTCATTGAGTAAAATATTTTATTTAAAATTTTTCAAAAAAAAATGTTGAAAATATTTTGCACTTCACATAAACTTTAAATGCTTTTATTTTTGTTGCATTTGTTCACATAACCGTCAGCTACAGGTTTAAAAACTCTTTCTTCTATGTTCGCACTTCACTGTTAATTTTAAATAATTCTTATTTATTTAAATTCATTGTTTTAAAAATAAAATAAGTATTCAAAAAAATCACTATTATTTTTTGTAAATTTTACAAACAAAAATTATTAAACAAATTAAATTATCTCAAAATATTCACCGTTAATTTATGTATCTTTATTAAATTTGTATACCTATAAAGATAGATAGATATATTTTTTTCAAATAATAACAATAATAATTGCGGTTAGCGGTTCTTATTGTTGTTGCTTTTGTTTGATGTTAATTTATATATATTATTGTTATATTAATTTTTATTTTTATATTTATTTTTATTTGGTTTTGGCAATGAAAATGAGAGCCACAATAATAATGATGATGACGATTGTATACGACGTTGATGATGATGATAATAGGCAATAATAGTAATAACAATAATAATAATCTATAAAAAGAGCGCGCGCCTGATCTTAACCGTTGCCATCGAACGAATGTGATTTGGTTTCTCGCAATAATACGATTTTGGTCTGGTTAAAGATACAAAAGCGACCAGCAGCGCGACACACAGCAAAAATACGGCTACGGCTACGGCGACGAAGATGACGATGACGACCTAAAACTGTGCGATAAACTGAATACTGAAAAACTCGATTTCGTTTCGATTCTATGGTTGGCTTGTCTGTCAGTCCGGCCCGGTTCGGTTCGGTCTCGGTCTCGTACTTGTGCGTTGTTTGTGCCAGTAGGTACTAAAGTTTTAAACTCTCAGATACAATATACACGTTCTAATAGGTGAAGGCGACGAGCGACGAGTCAGAGTGGTTGTATCTCGTAATTTCGTTTGTTCGTATCTCTATCCACCAGATACCGTACTCGTTTTCGAGAGCTGAGCTGTGATGTGGTGGTGGTGGTGGTAGGTAGTTCTGGTGTTGGTAGAGAATTCGTTCGGATGAACTTTGATGTTGTGTTGTGTTGTGCCTAAGTTGCATTCTACTGCTTGCTGCTGATAGGAAACATTCAATTCTCATAAGGAATGAACTTTTGGTGTTCATTTTTATTCCAACTCGGTGCTGTTTGTAGGGAAAATCCTTTTCTCTTTCGCTCTCAAGTGTTTTCTGGTGAAATTTGTGGGGCGAATGGAGTGAATCTATCACTTTTTTTCATCTTTTTGGTGGTTTGATAGAGCGCAGATACATTTTCTGATACCAATACCATCACAATTGAAATTCGAAAGATGAATTTGCTTAAATGAATAATTTGAGAAACATTGAGTGTAGTTTTTTTGAAAACTTGAGTGGGTTTTCAGTATGATTTTTTCTTTTGGGGTATATTTTCGACGAGGTACTGTTTAGTTGTATCTTTTTTGAAGTTGGAATAAAAAAGAAGTAAAACTAACCATCATGCTTTGCTGTGAGTCTGAACTGAAGAGGCGAAAAGTGTTTTAACCTGTGTGCTGGTTTGTTTGTATAGCAGTAGTATAAAATATAAGAAGGATCTTTTTTTATTCTTATAGGTTGAATTATCTACGAATAATTTTTAAGTGCACATTCGGGCAATCGCCGAGACCACATTAAGGGCATTGTAAAATCTTCCATTAAGATTAATAAATGAACTCATTTTCCGCGGACTATAGATACTTGTATACTTATAGAGGTAGAGAGTTGAAGTGGGAGGTTTGAAATTCGAGAGATGTTGGTGTTATTTGAAGAAATCTAGAGACATCAAGGAAGGAGTCTTGAACGGGGGTTGGAATTGTTGGATTAGAAGATAGTTTTTCGCTGATTTCAGTATAAATGTACATAGAGTAGGTTTTGTGATATAGAGAGAGAGGGAGGTAGGAGTAGTTAAATAGCTAATACAGTTCGATTTTTTGTATTTCTATTTTTGATTTTTTTTTTTTAACTTGGACAACAAGGAAGCAATTTTTGTTTGAAGTTGTTTATTTAGTAGATTTTTGTTATTTTTTTCTTTCTCTTAGTTTGTGTGCTATGATGTTGTTTTGTGTGTTAACATTTTTAACATTATTGTTTAACTTGACAGACGCAATGATTTAAAAGTTTTTTTTTTCGGTGCTGTGATTATTGCATTCGTGAGAAAGAAAAGAAGAATTTTCTTAGGTAGGTTGTATCTAGGTTGTTTGTGAATTGAAATCGATTTTGGATGTGTTCAAATGGTGAATGTTGTCAAAATGTATGTTATAGAAATGATGAATTAAATTTTTACTGTTTTAGTTTCTGTATGAGTTAAAAATTACTAAAATACCTCTAAACGATGAAAGAATTTGTAAGGCTATCAAAATACTTTGCATTACTTCTGATAAAAAATGGGATAATTTTGTTAAATGTAAATTTGTAAATGTTGAATTTAAATTGTTAAATGTGATGCAAAAATTGTTTTCATAACCTTACATAAAGAATTGAATTGCCTTTTAACTGTTGATTATTACTGTTATATATAAGCAGCAATACAAGTAAGTAAAGAGCCTTTGGAGAAACAGCCACAAATACCTATGTACTCTCTTAATTTGTAAGTATTTTACAACCTTAAGTATGGTAATTATCAATTGGATGCATTTTCATAGAGAACAAACATAGGATTTGTTCTGATATTGCGGGAAATGTGGCTTAACATGAATCTTTCTAGCTTAAGAAACAAAGATAAATAAAGTAGATAGGCTTTTTCAGAAAAAAATTGAGTAAAATTTAAAAAAAAAATTAAAAATGAATATGAAGTGAAATGTCGTGTTTTTGAAATATAAACTATACAAAATTGAGTAAATCTTCAGGATCCTATCAATCTAATTTACTAAGACCGAACATTTTACATAATATAAATATTTAAGAGACAATTGATGAATTTCGAAAATGCTCATTTCTAAATTTGATTCCTTAAAATACATTTCCTCACATTTCTTATCCATGAAAATGTTATAACTTTAAAGAAGTCCGGTTTCCGTAATAATAATTGTCACAGAGGATATTCAAAAGGTCATTAATCGTCAGTGTATACAGTTTTTAGTGTTTTTTTTTTTATTTTTAAAGGCTTTTGATATGGTTTCTTCACTTTATAAAAATAAATCTTAAACTATTCTTACTTTTGTTTTAGTGAAGTCAATACAAAACTAATAGACTACAAGTTGGCGAACTCAATAAAGCTCTTTTGTCTTAAATAATACTGAAGTACCAATTATGTCAATAAACTTACTTCTATTTCTTCAATTTCTACAGTTATTCGTTTGTTTTTCTTTTATTCAATGTAGGTAGACTGATTCCTCTATATTATATTTATTAATTCATATTAAAGATTACAATCTTGTTATTTGTGAAGGTTTTATAAAATATGTTTAAACGTTCAATGTTAAAATTATAGTTTAAAATATATTTTTTTTATTTATAACCAAAAACATCGTTGGTCAGATGTGTTAAAAGACGATATTTGAATGTGTTTGTGTTAATTATTCTTCTAAGTGTAATAGGTAGTGAGTTCCATAATTAAGTGGCATGGCCAAAAAATGTATGTTCAGACTGCAGGCAAGCAAGTCTTGGTTGGATCAATAAAACAGTTCTTAGCGCATTAATCGGTTGTACAAATAAACTGTTTGACGAGCCTGTAGGTATAATACTGTGCAACCGAATGGGAGTTCTAAATTGTATAAGTTTATCAAAAGTCAGACCAGTTATTGGTTTAAAATAATATGAAATATGGTCGTAATATCTTTTATTGAAGATGTTAATAACATTAAGTTTTCCTTTGTATTTGAGTCAACGCTACAGCACACTTCACATCCATAAAGCGAAATAGGTAATAGATGAGATCTTACAATTGACATCTTACTACTGAAAGGAACAAACCTTTGGAATGTCCACAGTAGACGCAAAGCACCATATAAATTGCCAATTTTACTAGCTGTATGGAGATTCCAAGTTTCCAAGTTTCGTTAAAAATAATACCTAGATTCCTAGCACACGTTGTAAATTCAATAGCTGAGCCACCCAGCAAAAGTAGTGCAAAGCTTGACTTATAAAGGGCGCGTTTTTAAATACACAAATTTTTTATTTTCTTTGATTGAGGGTGAGGTTATGCTTGAAAGCCCACTATTATATAACTACTAGATCGAAATTAACATAGTTAATAACAATTCTTATGATATCTACAGGAGTGTCCAAGTATAATTGGATGTCATCAGCAAACATATGAACTTTACAAGATTTAACCAGTCGAGGAAACTCATTAACGTAAATGGAAAATAATAAAGGTCCAAGAATAGAACCCTGATAGACCCCTGCTGGTACTGATAGAAATGAAGATGTTCGATTTTCTACAGCGACGTATTGTTGTCGATTAGATAATTTAAGTTTTTGGCACTGCACAAAGTGTCCATTGTTTTGCATATATCATCAACAACAAGTAAAAGCACCGTTTAGGATTACCGCGACTGAATTAATGCACTGCATTGCCTAAACGATATCTTCTTCTGTGAAACAAGAAGCGTTTATCGGATATTGAGACTGACAACAATTTCTCTTTTTTTAAGATTCACAGAAGAACTTGCTGAAAAAATGTTTTCTTATAGTAAAATTGTGTGCCTTAAAAAAATTAACCTACTATGAACAACAAAAAAAATGTAAAACAAATATGATCGTACTTTTTTGAAAGATTTTCATTTAAAAACGTTTTTTTTTTAAGAAAACTTGGCACGGTCATGGTGCTTAAAATTGAATATTTGTGAATTTCTTGTCATTTCAATGCCAAATAAAATGTAACCCCGTTTTAAATGTGTTGTAACACCGTTTTAAATGTGTGGTTCTGAAATTTGGATTAAATATTTTTTTTGGGCGCAAAGATCTCCAGAAACCAATAATGCTCTAAAAAATTTAATTAAATTCAACTTAGTTGAGTTTTTTGTAGTATAATCAAAAACAAATTATTTTCCAGGTCGGATTTTAAACAAAATTAATGACCTTGAGACAGTCAAGTTTTTCAAAAAAAGGTGCACAAAATATAATTCTTAACATTTGTAAACATTATTTGACGAACTAAAAATATATCTTGAGAAAAATAAAAGTGTTGACTGACTGATTTTTACACAATAAATAGAAAAAGAGGCTGTTATGCTAACCACACTGAAATCTTAATACCCTGACTGTCGATTTGTCTTGCTTAAAACTTTAAGGAAATATTCATCACAATATTATGTGCGAGATAAATAATTTGAAGTCATTATCTTTCTCTGTTCTTATCTTATCTTTTTTTTTGTTTTTGGAGGTTTTCCTGTTTTTTTTTTCTTTAAGTTGTTTAAAAGATTAACTTAAAATTAGAAGCAATACTTTGCAAATGATGAAATTCAAAAATCTTTTTTGCTACCACTTTTTACCAATTTTAGTAGCATTTCTTAAAAGTTTTTATTTCTTATATAAACAAATACAAATTGGATGAATGAAATTAATTTGCAGTCAATACCTTCTTTTGTTCACGTGCGATATCGGGAACCGAACATCATTTTTTTGTTCGTCCTGATTTTGTAGATTTTATTTTTTAATGAAAAAACGGACTGTTGGATTTTTAACAAAAAATTACTGTATGTCGAAAACAATATTTTATGTACCATAAAATAAGTTTGAAATCAATATTTTTAATTTTTAAAAAGATATTTGAGTTTATTTTGTAGCTTTTTTTAGGTTTTTATTTTATGCTACAAAATTTTCAATTCAATTTCTTAAAAAAAATTATTGAATGTTCAAAACAATATAAGATAAAAACAGATTCAAGCCAAAATCTCAAAGTTTTTTAAAGTTATTTGAGTCAAAAATCATTTTTTACTAACTTGTATTATTTTTTGTTTAGGTTTTTATTTTTTGTAAAAAAACTGTCAATTCGATTTTTCTCAAAATTTGACCGAATGTTTAAAAAACATTTCTTATAACATAAAATATGTTAGAAGCCGAATTCTCAAATGTTTGAAAAGAAAAACTTTGAGTACTGTTTTTTTAGGTTTTTATTTTTGTAAAAAAATGTCAATTCGATTTTTCTCAAAATTTAACAAGTGTCAAAATTTTTTTTAGTTGCATTAATTGGAATTTTTTTTTCAAAAATATACTTGGTTGGTATCACGTTACAATATATTATATAAAATTTAATTCAAGTCTTTAGCGTTTTTGGTTCGTGAGATATACAGAGTTAAATAAAATGTGCACCTTTTTTTAAACTGCTGTGGTAAAAAAACCACAAACACAATTTTCTTAAGAGTCCTTTCTGCATCTTTCTGCATTAGTACCTGTATAACACAATTTATTTGAAGTCGACATCTCTACTAGTTCTTGAGATATGGACGATGAAAAAAGCTACAGACCGATTACAATAACTTGCTTTGGGAAAATGTAGTTTATAAAATATTATTACTTGGAACTTACATTTTTGTAAAGATATTTCAAAACAAAAACCTTAATATGTTGCATTTGAGCTCCTTTTCAATAGACTGCCATAAAGCACGTTGGTTTCATTGATCTCAAGTTGGAAAAGTAATTCCAGTTTAACCAAAATTTAGTAGACGTTTGATTTGCGTTAAACTCAAATTGGAATGAATCATACTTCTGTATAATTTAAATTATTAGTCTTAAAGTTTTGAATATTAAAATGGAAGCGAAGAACAGAGTTAAGTAAAGAATTCCACATTCTTGATTAGAGGTTAAAATAAAAATCTCTATACTTAACAGTATACGTCCGAATTTGAGCTCAAGGGTAATATCTGATGTATATTTGGACGCATGAAGGCTTTGTAAATTACAGCTAAATCAGAAGGGATAAAAACTTTCTTCCACCGTCGGAGAAATTCTAAGCACCTTCCAGCGTTTTTGGCGATATCCCTTTCCTAGTGCTCACACTGTGTCTACATAATAAGGGTAATATATCCCCTTGAGTGTACGCTTATTATAAAAAAAAAAAAAAATGTAATAATTCCATAAGAGGTGATCTGCGATACACCTGTGATGCAAGTGACACTCATGGATAGCGGCATGTGAGTGGCTTACGCTTTAACGACAGGAGTTAGCATTGAGTTTTTGAAGTATTCAATTCTACATACGGATCTTAATTCCCCATATACAATTTGTGTTGAACGGTTAGAAACGTTGTTTCTAATAAATCGAAGAAGAGATTCATCAATACAGAAGCATGCATTTTTGACAGAAAAGTTTGGTGCCAAGTCTATTAGATGCTTTTGAAATATGAAGTGCAATAATTTTACTTTCTCCAAAGTGATGTAAATATTTTTCTCACTCTTCGGTTAGATAAACCATAAAATTACCGGTGGACCTATTTCTACATTAACCATACTGCCGGTCATTAAGAAGCTTGGTCTTTCTAGGTTGTTTGACCTTATCTTGGATTTCCTCATTGGGGTTGGCTTTTTAACAACGGAAAATAACATCTCTAATCTTAATAACCTCTTTACAGCTCCAATCAAATCATGAGTTCTCCTTGAGTTGGAAAGATTTTACACTATTCAGTATGAAATTTCTTATTCCCCAAATAATAAAATTTGTAACCATATCCGCGCAGAAATCCACGTCCCTATCAAGAAAGCATAGTGACCAATTAAAGTTCCTGTAAAATTCTATAAGACCATCCTAGATTGCTTTCTCATGTTGCCAAACGGTTTTCATGGGAGTTCTTAACTTTCCATAGGAAGTTATTGTAATGGGTACGATTTGTTTAATTGAACATTTTGACATTTCTCGACGTTTAAAGATCCCTAGAGTCGAAATAAAAAATTTTAAGAAAGATGTCCGTGCGTGCGCGTGTCCGTACGTTTGCGACGTTTTTTTGTCGTCCATATAGCTCAAGCACCAGAAGAGATATCGCATTCAAATACATTTTTTTATACAGATAATAATGCAGAAAAGGCTCTCAGGAAAATTGCGTGGGTGGTTTTCTTACCATAACAGTTTAAAAAATAGGTGAAAATTTTGTGTATCCCTAAATATCTCACGAATCAATGACGCTAGAGACTTGAATCAAATTATATATATTATATTGTAAAGTGATAGCAGATAAGTATGTTTTTGGAAAAAAAATCCAACTAACTTACATTACATTACAAATTTAACGAATAAAAAATGATTTCATCTCAAAAACAATTTCGTGCAACGAAAAATAAGGTTCTTAACATCTGGTAAAATTTTGTGCAAAATCTATTCGACAGTTTTTGTTTATAAAAAATAAAAACCTAAGAAAAACATGACTCAAAGTTGGTAAAAATTGATTTTCGATACAAATATCTTTTCGAAAATTTGAGATTATGGCTTTCAACTGAATTTAATTTATAAGAAATATAGTGTTGACAACTAAGTAAGTAAAATTTTAAGAAAAATCTAATAAACAGTTTTTTTATAAAACATACAAACCTAAACAAAATATCAATATAAAGTTGAGTCGACTCAAATATCTTTTCAAAACTTTGAGATATTGGCTATAAACTACTTTTATCTTTTAAAAAATATTGTTCTCAACATTTATTTAAATATTTAGAAAAATCTAATTGACAGTTTTACAAAAAATAAAAACTTAAAAAAAAAAACAATAATAAAAATATTGTTGTCAACATTCATTAAAATTTTGAGAAAAATCTTAACGACAGTTTTTTACAAACAAAAACAATACTAAAACTTTGTGAAAATTTATTCTCGACTCCAATAGCTAGCAAATCTACAAAAAATAGTATACGCAAATTCGGTAAAAATTGATGTCGGTTCTTGATATCTCTGAAATTTTTTTGTAAAAATTTAAGAATTGCTACTTAAATTGGTAAAAATTTGTTTTCGACTAAAAATCTATTTAACAAAACTAGATTTTCAAACTAAATTATTTCATTATATGAAAAATATCGTGGTAGTTTTAAAATTTTTAAGAATAATTCAAATGACAACTTTTTTAACCCAACACGAAAACCTACAAACTTTTAAGTAAGGGAAGTTATTAGTGTGGGTCGCATTCCAGCCTTTTTTTCTTTTTAAATGAGAAATATGGAGTTACAATTGAATGGCCTGATGTGCATAGAGGCGGTTATACACTGATTGTTTACAGAAGTAAACCTGGTGTAAGAAATACAACTTAAATAATAATATAAAACATAACAATTAATTCAAAATTTGTGCCTCACGTCCTGTAAATTTGGCATTGGAATTTTTCTCAAAGCAGGAACAAATTGCATATGTTAAATAATAACATATCTAATTAAATTTATCATAGAACTTGTGAACTTCTTTAAATTCTACTTTCTGAGAGTAAGGTTTCTATCGCAAATTTTAAAAAGGTGTATAGTCGTATAAAAGTCTTTGTTCCAAATTCAGTCCAATATATCACAGAGCTCGCACAGTGTTAATCATTTTCAAGAAAAATATATCTTTTATCAAATACAATTGAGTGCATCACGCTTATCTAAATATCTTAAAAGTTATAGTTTTCCCATTTATTTTTGTTGTTACATCAAGTTCATTGGAGACTTTATCAAATACAAATTCTAGTGTTTCTTCCACTCATGTCCAACGAATACAAAATACATTCCGTATGAGATACTTATACCTTCCTGCATTGTATGGCACACATTTAGACAATTCATCATAACAAACATTTCAATGGAATCATCCACGTGTCAAAGTGTCGCCTGTCCATCTCTCTTTTACATCTTTGAAATGATCTACCCAAGCCATACGGACGGATGGACTGTACACTCGTATATAACTACCTTGGACTTTACAAGGAAAGTTTTACGAGGACGATGAAAGTTTATTCATCTGACTTGCCATAAGAGATGAGACGAGTAACCGTTGTATATCTGAGTTCCATAGTATACGGTAGGTGCTGTACCCTAAACCTTCCTATACTCAGAATGATAGATAGATCGGAAATTCAATATTATTTATCATTTTTCCTGATAACTCACATGGAAAGGCATCAAAATCCAGAATCAGACGTCAGTCGGCACAGAGCACAGCAAGGCGAGGAGCAACAGACCATAGGAGACTGGAACGACAGACACGACGCAAGCCAGTCATTAAGTACGCCCATAAGTTTCATAATGGTGATGCATAAAAATGCACAAACTGGCAATGCGGTTGGTAAGGTTATACTCGTATCTCCATGCCAACTCGAACCTAGGAACCGTGTAGTATGCAGATACATTAACTGTACCCCCGGTGTAGGTACTCTCGCCCAAGCTCATGCATAGAGCATAGGTATATAGTCGCTTGCCCCATCTCAAGCCCAAGCCCAAGCCCACCTACCCACTCATGATTCATTATGCATATGGAATTCAATCAGCAACTACATGCAGTATAGTGGTCGGGCGGCCGGCGCGGCGGTGGTGGTTGACGGGTGGAAGCAGTGGCTCTGGAAAAATTAAAACTCATTGAGGGCGCAGAATGAAGAGCAGGAGCGTAATGGGTGGGGGAGGAGGAGACTGATAGTGGTGGTTATGGCGTATATGATCGCCTTCGTCGTCATAGTCTTGGCTTGCTGGTTTTCGGTATACGGTGTCATTGGAGGAGTCATCCTAGGCACCGATGATGGTCGACAAACACCACCCGCCGCCACTACCGCCGCTAGCTACCACATCACGTCAAAGTCGACATCCTATATGGGTGGCAGTTGGGTGATAGAGGAAATATGGACACTTGGCGCCACACTTTTCCATAAACTTTGTCCATCACTGATTATAAATGGCTATAGAATTGTTGTTCCTTCTTTTACTGCTGCTGCTGTTGCTGTTTTTTCCGCTCTTCGCAATTCTACCGAAGAAATACCTTTTGTGTGAAATGTTGGCAAAGAGTTTTTATTCCTTATTTATGAGAGTTTTATGACGTTTTGATTTGCTGTGCAGACGACGACGCACGTCATCGAGACGAAACGTTAGGAGACTTTGATGGCGATTTTTTAAGTCAAAGCAGTCATTTAAATTTTATAGCTGGGCATAGGTACTGGGTAGGTTGCTATATGGCAGGATTTATAAACTTAACATTGTGCAATAAATGATTAAATGAGTTATGCCAATTGTCAATTAAGTGCCAAAGAGCTTGGAATACAATAAGTAATGGTGAAATACTGGGCATATCAAGGAATTATCGGAGTGTGGTTACATATGATTATTCATTAGTAGAAGACTTGTCATAAAAGTTAAAATGAAAGAAAATAAGATCCGCTTAAACTTGTGTTACAATAAAATGTGGTACTTACCTATTAGAAAATACTACATATGTATTTAAATTTATATTTATATTTAAATTAATATTTATATTTATATTTATATTTATATTTATATTTATATTTATATTTATATTTATATTTATATTTATATTTATATTTATATTTATATTTATATTTATATTTATATTTATATTTATATTTATATTTATATTTATATTTATATTTATATTTATATTTATATTTATATTTATATTTATATTTATATTTATATTTATATTTATATTTATATCTATCAATTTCAAAGTTTTAATTTAAAAAAAATGCATTAGTAAACTTTTCTGATTCAATGCTTCGACTTTAGCGTCGTTGGACCAAATTCGATACCTACTTGTTTTGTTTTCAAGTAAAAAAATGAAAACATATTACTTAAGAAACAGAACTCTAAAAGAAAATTATGTATGAATTTGGCCTGTTTATATAAAAAGCTTGGGATAAAACTAAAAAAAAAACAGAAATTTTGTATTCAAAACAAACGAATTAAAGAACTGATTTGAAACAAATTAAACAACTATGGAGAACTATTTTTAAAACGGCTGTAACGATCTAAAGAAAAACTTTATTTTTTTAGTAAAGATTACTTTTTTTTATTAACTTCCAAAAGGAAGTTATTGTATTGGGTCCAATTTTTGACATTTCTCGACGTTTCAAGGTCCCTAGAGTCAAAATAAAAGATTTTTAGAGAGATGTCTATATGCGTGCGTGTATACGTACGTTCGCGAAGTTTTTTTCATCGTCCATAGCTCAAGAACCAGTAGATATATCGACTTCAAATAAATTTCGTTATGTTGATAATAATGTAGAAAAATGCAGAAAGGGCTTTCAAAAAAGTGTAGTACCTACCTGTTTTTTCCCATGGCATTTTAAAAAGGTGAACATTTGGTATTTTATTTTTGGAAAAAACCCAATTAATGGTTTTTATAAAACAACGAAAAATAACGGTTTTAACCTCTGGTAAAAAAAGTACAAACCTTAAAAATAAAAAAAGTTGGTGAAAACTGAATTTCGACTCAAATATCTTTTTTATCTTTTTATCTTATAAGAAATATTGTTTTCAACATTTTGAAAATCGTTGATAAGAATCAAAATCTGATAAACAATTTTCTAACAAAAAATACAAATCTAAAATAATTCAAAAAGTTGGTAAAAATTGATTTTCGAGCAAATAACTTTTCAAAAATTTAAAATATTGGCTTCAAACTAATTTTATTTCAGAGAAAATATTGTTTTCGACTTTCAGTATTTTTTTTTTTATAAAAATCCGACAGTCAGTTTTTTCATAAAAAATAAAAAATTAAATTTTGTATGGATATTTAAAACATGTACATTTTTTAACAGCTAAAAATGTAAAGAAATATTTTCCCACTCCCAGACTTAATCAAGAAGTCTTGAGCTATAGGTGCATCAATGAGCGCCTCATGACCATACGCATCAAGGATAAATTCGGCAACATTAGCCTGATATGCGCGCACGCCCCACAGAAGAGAAAGACGACAACACCAAAGATATGTTATTGGAGCTTATAGACAAAACATATCAGTAGTGCCCTAGCTAAGATATTAAAATAGTCCTGGGCGTTTTAATGCCAAGCTAGGAAGGGAAGACATCTTTGGTGGCATAATCGGAAGATACAGCTGCACGACACCACCTCCGACAACGGATTCAGGCTGGTCGATTTCGCTGCGGGGCGAGACGTTCTGGTAGCTAGTACGCAGTTCACGCATCCTCATATCCACAAGTGGACATGGAAATCTCCTGATCAATCAACCGTAAACCAGATTGACCACATTGCGATCGACGCATGACACTTCTCCAGTACCTATACATTATATCCGAACATTCCGAGAGGCCGTTAGACGTCTACGTTAGACGGCTACAATCGCAAGAGACTGCCATGTCCTTTTCCGATCGAGTCTCTAATAACCTCTTTAGGAGTCCTATGCTGCCTGCATTAAGCATTGAAAACCAGTGGCAACATTGCCTTGCAGCCATCAGAGATGCCTCCTCTGAAGTGCTATGTTTCACACAACCACCACAGCGAAACCCCTGGTTTGACGACGAATGCCGCCAAGCACACGCAGCGAAACAAGAGGCATACAAAACGGCGCTGCACAAAAGGACTAGAGCTGCTCGTGAGCTCTACGAGCAGAAGAAGAGAGAGGAACATCGGCTTCTTAGATGGAAAAAAAGAGAGCATAAGAAGAGCGCGATCACAACATGAATGAAGTTCGTAAATTTTACCAAAAGGTAAAAAAAAACTCCCAAGGGTACCAGCCACGAACCGAAGCCTGTAAAGACGATCAGGGGAACATCGTAGTAGAACCGCAATCGATGCTGAGAATATGGAAAGATCACTTCTCTAAATTATATAACGGCGATGACGAACCGAATTCCGCTGTAAGGGAGATAGAACCACTCAACCTCGGCGACGCAGGTCAACAATTCCGCCTACCCGACCTTGACGAAGTGAAGATAGCTGTATCTAAACTTAAGTGAAACAAAGCTGCTGGAGCTGACGGCATCGTTGCCGAACTATTCAAAGCAGCAGGCATGCACCAACTCATCTGCAAAATATTGTCGGAAGAAAGCATGCCCGATGAGTGGAATCTCAGCATAGTTTGACCGATACATAATAAAGGAGATCCTCTAAATTGCGCCAACTACAGAGGCATCAGTCTCCTTAACATTGCAAATAAGATCCTCTCTGCCGTATTATGTGAACGTCTGAAGAAATTCTTCAACAACCTGATTGGTCCTTATCAGTGTGGCTTCAGACCAGGAAAGTTCACTATCGACCAAATATTCACATTACGGTAGATCTTGGAAAAAACACAGGAACTTCAAATCGATACCCACTACTCTTTATCGATTTTAAAGCCGCGTATAAAAGCATCTATAGGGAAGAGCTCTACAGAGCAATGTCTAGTTTTGTCATCCCTGCCAAGCTTATTTGTTTGTGCAGAATGGCGATGGAGAATACACGCTGTTCTATCAAGTTCGGAAAAGATCTCGCCGATGCATTTGACGTCAAAAAAGGTTTTATACAAGGCGGTGCACTGTCATACGACTTCTTCAATATCGTTCTGAAAAGAATTGTGCAAAACTCATCCGTCAACACTAGAGGCACAATCTTCCAAAGGTCCATCCAATTACTCGGATATGCAGATGATATTGACATAATTAGAAGATCAAAGCGTGATGTCAGTGGAGCGTTTTTGAGCATTGCGACGGAAGCGAAGAAGATGGGTTTAGTGGTCAATGAAAGCAAGACCAAGTATATGCTGTCATCAAAAAAGAACACTGAACAACGACGTCTTGGCCAAAACGTCACCATGGACAGCTATAACTTTGATTTAGTTAAGGACTTTGTCTACCTAGCCACAGCTATAAACACAGACAACGACACAAGCGCTGAAATAAAACGAAGAATAACTCTTGTAAATCGCTGCTTCTTTGGACTTGGAAGGCAATTGAGAAGTAAAGTCCTCTCTCGAGCATGTAAAATCACCATCTATAAGACAATCATCATCCCGGTTCTCATTTATGGTGCTGAGGCCTGGACCCTGTCAAAGAAAGATGAGAGCGTCTTAGGGTGCTTCTAGAGAAAAATTCTTCGGGTGATTTTTGGTCCGGTACGCATAGATGGAGAATGGAGGAGAAGATATAACGACGAACTGTACGGGCTGTACAGCGACACTGACCTAGTTAGCAGAATTAAAGTCCAACGGCTTAAATGGCTAGGTCATGTAGAGCGAATGGACATCAACGCTCCAGCCCGGAAGGTCTTCGAATCCAATCGCGAGGTACGGTGCAGTAGAATAAGACCGCGACTCAGGTGACTCACCCAGGTGGGAGAGGCTTTAAACTTATTTTAGATCACACAAAATATTGTTTTTAACATTCAGTAATTTTTTGATAAAAATCCAAGAGTCCGTTTTTTCGTAAAGAAATAAAATTTAAGAAAATTGTACGTAAATTAGTTAAAAATTGAAGTTCGGTTCTCGATATCTTGTGAACAATAGAAGATAATATTGAATTCAAATTAATTTCATTCCTTCAATTCGTATGTATAAAACTTTTTGAGAAACGCTAGATACTAAAATTGGTAAAAATTGGTTTTCGACTAAAATTCTTGTTAACAAAAATTTAATTTAATTTTTTAAGAGCAATTCAACTGACAACTTTTTTGGCATAACACTAGAACCTACAAACTTTTAAGAAAGACAAATCGACAGATGGGATTCGAAGTTTTCGGCGTGGGTTGCTTCCGCAGCATCTTTTTAGTTTTTCTATTCACTATATGGAACTCTCTAATATTTCCTTTTAAACATTTGTTTCAAAACATTTATAAATTATAACAATGTTTAAATGAGTTCTATAAATTTCTTAGAATTTCGTTTGCATACATTCATGTTTTCTTAAAATTTAATTAAACTCATATTTTAACTTTAAAATTCTAATGAATTTTAATAAAAGGTAAGCATTGACTGCAATTGGAATCAATTGACTTATTTTATTTTGAATTCTCATTTAATAATTATTGAAATTAGTCCGATTATATAAAATTCCAATATTTACTTTATTAAAAATTCTGATTATGGTTGATTTCAAGTATCTAACTAATAAACAGAGCTATTGACTCCAATTGAATGTTATCTAATATTAATAACGTTGTAAAAATTTTATATTAATGCAAACAAAACAAATTAAAAATTTGTATTATTTAAATTAACTAAAACAAGTTTTTTAATATAACCTTAAAAACAAATTTACATCACGATAAAAAAAAAAGTTTTTGACATCGGATAAATGTTGTATGGAAATTCAATACATGTACATTTTTTAAATGACAGCTAAAAAAATGTAAGGAAGTATTTTCCGACTTAAACCTTTTGAACCGTTTTAAATTTTACACAATTTATGACATTTTTTTTACGAAAAATAAGATTTTACCAAGAAATAATTAGAAGTTTATGGAACATGAATGCCTTCGCCGATTCAGAGGCAAAAAAGAAGACATTTTGCATTTCTAGGCGAAAACTAATAAAACTAACTAAACTAAACCTTTTGAACCGTTTTAAATTTTACACAATTTATGACATTTTTTTTACGAAAAATAAGATTTTACCAAGAAATAATTAGAAGTTTATGGAACATGAATGCCTTCGCCGATTCAGAGGCAAAAAAGAAGACATTTTGCATTTCTAGGCGAAAACTAACTTTATTCAAAATTATGAATAAATCGCTTGATTTTCCGTTAATATAAATGATTTAAGCCTTTTTATTTATTATACTCTATTGTTTTAATTCAATCACTTAGAACACATTCAAATTAAGTCCTTATAACTCAAACTTTAATGCAATGAATAAGATAGTGTATATGCTTTCTTAAGTCAGTTTTAAGACAAATATGTTTGCCATAAGCAACTCTTTATTATAATTTTTGTATTTACTCGTATTATCTGTATTCAATACCGCTGTAAACTCAAAAACTTTTTGTTCGAATATGTATTTTTTAACATTCCTAACATGTTTTATATGTCTATCAACAAATCTGTCAAAATATTGACAAATTATTATGCACGTCTTAGAAAAATATGTCTTCATGTTCCTCAACTTCTCAAATTAATGGCTTCTGCTAGCCTTCACAAACAGAATGAAAAACAAGGTGCTAGAAACATTTTTTGTAGAAACCTCATTTACTCACCGAGTAAATGCTTTGATGTTTCAGCTTTAAAAAAGAACATGATGATTATTTCAAGTTTAAGTCTAAAACGTCTGAACTATTATTTATTTCATAAATTTGGTAATGGAAAATCCAAATTTGTATCAGATCCTCTTTTTTCATTTATAACCGATACACCGACTCGAATAAGGCAGAAAAAAACTTAAAACATTCAATGCAATTAGCGTTTGGAATACCTTTAGTGGATAGTTTGAATGGAGTCGTATATCATTGCTTGAGATTGATGCTTTACTTACCTTCAATTCAAAGACGAAAATCTTGTTGATGACAGCGAAGACGACATCGATAGAGATGACAATGATGACATCGACGAACAAAGTTTAGCCAGTAACTTTGTTGCGGAAGTTAAGTAAAATGATGCTTTGGAGATAACATGTCATTGTATGCAAATTTTTGGGAAAAGATCGTTTTATAAGCAATTTCTACTGTAAATAGATAAGATCAACAAGAAAAAAAAGAATTTCTCAAGATACATATCCTCTGTTTTGCATAAGCTTTGCGCATACATTATTCATTTGCTAACTTCTGTTTAAAATCGACCAAGTGTTCGGATTTGTTTTTAATTCTTTATATCAAATGAAATAGCAGCAGTTAGGTCAGCCCACACCTTTTTGGCCTAACTTAAATTACAACAAACAAATATAAAGAGGACCATTATTAAATTTTATTAGTGCTTTGAATTAAACTGATAAAATTCATTGTTTAAATGCGAAAATTTCTTTAAGACTTTTTCGATCAATCACATCTGAATATGTTTTTAACTTTTCATGCGAAGTTTTTGTAACCGCTATGATTTGTCGAATTGAAGGTCTCTTAAATTTAAATTAAAGGTTTTTAGAGAGATGTTTGTGTGTAAGCCAGTCATGTCTCAAGAACCGACGGAGATATGGACTTTAAATAAATGCAGTTTAAAGATATTACAAAAAGATGCACAAATGATGGACTTTCAAAAAAAAATTAGTTCAAGTTTTTTTTATTATAGCAATTGCAATAAATTAAAAAAATATTTGAAAAAATGTTACTTTATGCGAGGAACTTGTAATTTTTGCCGACAACCCGTAATACTTCAGCTTCAAATAAATAAGCTCAAGTGATTTGCGATTTAGGGACTAAAAATTAATCCAGAAAAATATAAAATAATGATATTTAGGATAAAGAATTTGTCTCAAAGAAACTTGAGGACCTGGATATTAGATGGCAATACCATCAAAGTTTCTAATGAATTAAAATATCTAGGTTCCATCATTTCGAGTAATTTGAGTATCAGTGCTCATAAAAATTAAATTTCTCGAAATCTTTTGTGGACGAAAAGTTCGAATTCAAAGTGTTAAACGCCTTAATTGGCTTCTATTTTTGCTATGGTAACGAAGTTTACCGCTATCAATGGATGAAGAATATTGAACAAATCCAAAAAATTGTCTTCAAAAGAATAATACTCGTTGTTGCGCTTCGATGCGGTTATACTCCTTAAAAGAATTGAAAATCATTTGCCTTCGAACATGGTGTCCCTTTTACAAGCAGCGCCAACTTCATCAAACAAACTGCTTCATCCGCTCATACTATAGAAGCCTGGACCACCGAAAGCTTCTCCGATGATTGGAAGAACGGAATGAGCTTCAAACTCACAAAAAAGGAGATCTTACGAAGTGCGAAAGTTGGAGGGAGATTCGCGTGCTGTTGCCAAAATAGCAGAAAAAATCATATTGGAAATCATCAGAGAAAACCTCGAGGCCACACTTGATGACGGACAATCAGGATTCCGCGCTATTAAACAGTGCGTTGCATATCGATTACCACTAAACCTGCTGTTCATCGACTTCGAGAGGGTGTTTGATAGCGTTAACAGGGAGTATATCAGACAATGCTGTATTCTGTCACCATATTGTTTTTGGTGATAAGCGATGTACTGCGCTCAGCTCTGTCAGGTAGCGGAGGGATCCAATGGACTTTGACATCCTATTTAAGGCACTTGGATTACGCTCTCATAGGATCATTTATCTTCACCAATGACAACAAGTGTAGAGAGATAGAAGCAGAAGTTTGGGGGCAAATAAATATTTCGTTGCAACCGGGGGAAAAAGTGGAGAGCTTTCAATACCTTAGAAGCATTGTCTCCATCGAAGGCGGATTCGAACAATATCTGCCGCATCGGCAAACCAAAAGCGGCGTTCGGTATGTTGTCGAAAATTTGGAGGAATAACTTTATCAGCTTAAGAACAAAGCTACGACTGCTTTTCACAAATGTTGAATGTGTGCTTTTTTATGGGTTCATCACTTGGAAATTTACTTTCACCCATTACAAGAAAGCTACTAACCTTCGTGAATAGATGTCTAACATCGTAAAGATTTTTGGAAAAACCGTATATCAAATGAGATCCTTCATATAAGGACAGGGCAGGAACCTATAGACTCTATAATATGAAGGCGTAAGTGGCAATGGATTAAACATATGCCAAATATAATTGGTCTCTATTGTAAATTTCTTAGCAAGAATGCAATTGTTAACCTTTTTTTCAAACAAACTAATACTTAAAAAATAACTAAAAAATGGTTTTCAATTGGTACGATAATAAGCAGAGTTGTCGATTTTGCAGTGAATATCAGCCACAAGCATTGCAAGAGCTACCAATATATCCAGAACAAGTCTCAGTTTGGTGCGGTTTATGGGCTGCTGGCATCATTGCACCGTACTTCTTCAAATATGATGTGAATCGTAACGTAACTGTGAATGGTGAGCGCTACCGTGGGATGATATAGAACTTTTTTTTTGCCCAAAATGTAAGAGCTTGGCTTGCATGACATGTGGTTTTAAGAAGACGGTGCCACATGCCACAAAGCACGCGCAACAATTGACTTTATGAGAGGCGAATTCGGTGATAATTTTATTTCACGTTCGGGACCGGTGATTTAATGCCTTTAGACTATTTTTTGTGGGGCTTTGTTAAAGCTCATGTCTATACAGACAAGCCCGCTCCAATCGATGCATTGGAAGACAACATTGAAGCATTTATTCGCGTCATATACCGGCCGAAATGTTGGAAAGAGTAGGTATGCCAAAAATAGACTAAGCGGATTTACCATCTAATGCGCAGCCAAGGTCAACATTTGCATGAAATAATCCTCAAACATTAAATTATATGGACCGTACTTTACTTTCAAATAAAGATTTCATGCTTTTTACAATCAAATACAATTTGCATGTGTTTTTTGAAAAACTTTCCAATAGCTTTTAAAAAATCACCCTTTAAATATTTTGTAAAACTTTTGAAATTATCGGCAGACCGGCACAAATGGGAAGCTTGACTCGCATCAGGTCAGCCACTAATTTTGTTAATTGAGATGATCTCGTTAACGTTTACTTAATGAATAATATGAAATGGATAAATATTAAAGAATAAAAAAAGCGAATAAATCTTGGTGTTAAGGAACATTATAATATCTATAGCTAGAAGTGCGTAAATTTGCGTATAAATAAATATTTCTGACATACTCGTAAGTGTGATACAAAAAAAAAGTATCTTAAAGCAATGTACTTGAAAGCGTTAATGTTTCTATGGGAGAAATCTTCTTTCGCACTCGTACAGTTGCTAGAGCACTAAAAGATCTTGACATTCACAAATTCACTGGCCTGGATGGTATCTCAGTTTTTGTTCTGAAGAGGTGTTCTTCAACGCTGGAAAACCCACTGCGTAAGCTTTTTCATTTGTCCCTATTCTACTGGCCTCTTTCCGAGTGGACGGAAAACTGCATTTGTCCAACCTATTCCTAAAAAAGGTGAGTCCCCCTCTAACTTTGGTACAATTTCACTCATGTCCCTTATTTACAAGGTCATAAATACGCTTATCAATTTTCAGCTTAAGAAATATCTTGAAGAACGGAAGCTTTCTTAATGAAAGGCAGTATGGTTTTCGTTGCAATAGGTCCTCTGGTGTTCTCATGGTTTATCTCACCAAACAGTGGAACAAATCTTTACATCGCCTTTTAAAAAGTAAGATTATTGCACTCGATATTTCAAAGGCATTTGATAGAGTTTGGCATCAAGCTCTTTTATCGAAAATGCTTGCTTTTGGTATCGATGAATCTCTTCATTAATGGGATAGAAATTACCTTTCGGACCGTTTAATTCAAGTAGTATTGGGCGGGTTCAAATCTGATATTCACGAAATAAACGCTGGTGTGCCCCAAGGCTCCGTTTTGTCTCCGACGCTCTTCCCTATTTTTATAATTGATTTTTTGTCTGAAACTTCAGACATACTAAATTGTTTCGCAAATAACAGTATCCTCAGCTTTTCAAATTCGTTCCTTATCCTTGTTCTTATGATGTGGACTTCCAACGGCGGTGTCTGATAAGCTCATGAAATTCTGATCTTGATAGCATTTACCAGGAGGGAATCAAAAATCGTGTAAAATTTAATGTTTCGAAAGTTCAATGCTATATACTGTCGCAAAAGCGGAGCCACTATCCATAAGTGTTACTTATATCAAGGAGACTGAACAACTATCAGCCCTAGGTATATGCATTACAAACCACTTGTTGTTTAGTGATCATATATTTGACATCGCCAACAATGCTGCTAAGTGTTAAGGTTTTCTCCGACCATGCAAGAAGTTTTTTACCCCTTCTGATCTGGCTATAATCTACCAAGCTTTCATTCGACCAAAACTCGAGTATAACTCTCATATTTGGGCTGGTGCCCCAATAACGTACTTGAGTCTTCTGGATAGAATTGAAAAAGGAGCTCCTAAATGAGAGAAGGACGTAATCTTATTGAGACATTTGCTTCTATTGAACATCGCCGCAAGGTATGAGGCCTGTCATTGGTTTATCGATATTTTTAGAATCAATGCTCTAGCGAAAAAGCCAGTTGCGTTCCTCTCCTTCAACAATTCTTCTGTAATACATGTTCTCCTAGGAATGCCCATAAGTTTACCCTTGAGTCCAATTTCAGACGTACTCTCAAGTACAGAGATTCTTCCTTTAGCAGCAATACACGAATGTGGAATGCTTTACCAGGTTCAATATTTCCCACTCATTACAATGAGTGCGTCGGTTTCCCCCTTCCTAATCCTATCCCCCTTTTCTAATTGCCAGCACTGTGTTTAATCATTATAAGGATATTCATAACCCCTTTAGTGCGCGCACAATATAAAAATAAATGTATTCCAAAATTGTATTGCAATTGTTTCACCGTGGCGTATACGCACTTTTTTATTTGATTGATTTTTTAATAATTCCCCATTTTACATTGTGAATGTTGAATAAACCTCAAGCCAATTTGAAAACCTTAATATATTCAATTCCCCGGGTGTTGTTTCCTCTCATTTTTATTTGTCAGGAAATAAACGCTGATATTATTTCTTTGAATACTATTACGGTGCATAACGTCCGCTACAGTAATGCTAAATCTATCGACATGCTGATTGTTTTAAATCTTCACACCCTCTTGAGCTACCTGTTAATAGCCTGTATATAGGATATAACATAAGCAACAAGTAGTTTTACAAAACATACATCCATTCGTATACTTTTAAATATAATTGCAATTGGAAATGCAACATTTACAATAGAAACCTCGAAACTATACCTTCGTGTTGAGTAGAAATCTCATTTAATTGTGAATATGATTAGTAATTCAAAAACAAAAAGGCATAGCTTAGCTATATGGGATACAATGAAAAGAAAATAAGCAACACTTCATATTTAAAATCTAATTACCCGCCATTACAGTAGTTGAATACAAATATCCTAATAACAATTATAAAGTTATAAGTTAAACA
>NC_079147.1:95158910-95240176 GCF_945859685.1 Eupeodes corollae
TCAATAATTTTAACCATGGACAGTCTTTAAAGCGAACAATTCTTTTAAATCATTTAATTTTATTGTTAAAATTCGTGCTCTGTTGGACTGAACGAATTGACTATTTGAGGCGCAGACGCGGCTAACATTTGGCAGAAAAAGTCTTCAAACATTAAATTATACTGACCGCACTATCGATTTAAATTTAAATTTCTCAGATTTTTGGAAAACTATTTCTGTTTTTTTTTTTTTTTTAAATATCCAATATTTCTAAAAAATCACTTTTAAGGTAATATTTATTTCAATTAGAAAGTTATTGTAATCGGTCCGATTTCTTGAATTGAAAATTTTTAAACTTCTGGACGTTTTAAGGTTACTAGAGTCGAAATAAAAGATTTTTAGAGAGATGTCCGTACATTCGCGACGTTTTTTTCGTCGTACACAGCTCAAGAACCAGCACAGATATCGACTTCAAATAAATTTTGTTATACAGACAATAAGAAAGATGCAGAAAGGGCTATCAAAAAATTGCGTGGGAAGTTTTTTACCAAAGCAATTTAAAAAAAATTTAAAATTTTGGTCAACATAAAATATCTCTCGAACCAATTATTATAGAGACTTGAATTCAATTTTAAATTATGTTTTGTAACCTGATACCAAACTAGCATGTTTTTGGAAAAAAATCCAACAAACGTTTTTTTATAAATCAAAAAAACTGAAAAAAATATTTTTCACCTCAAACATTTTACGAACAAAAAACGATTGTATCTCCAAAATAATTTAAGGTAAGATTTTGAAAAAAGTTTGATTGCCATTTTTCTTATAAAAAAAAAACCTAAAAAAAGCATTACTAAAAGTTGGTAAAAATTGACTCAAATATCTTTTCAAAAATTTGAGACTATGGCTTCAAACTAATTTTATCTCACAGAAAATATTGTTTTAGACATTCAGTATTTTTTTTTCCAATCCAACAGTCCTTTTTTTCGCAAATACGCAAATTGATGTTCGGTTATCGATATCTCGTGAATAATAGAAGATATTGACTTCAAACAATTTCTCATTCAACCAATTTTTATATCTAATATATCAAATTCTCCTGTCACAGTGTTAGTTGACATACTCCTTTGAAACGGCTTAACCAATTTAAATGAAATTTCGCATATACATTCGATAGATCTGAGAATAGGTTTTTATGCTATAGTTTAATTGCATCAACATCGTACACGGTGCAAAGATCTTACGATAATATTCAGTGACGCTATGTACAATGAGGCATTGATTGCTATTAAGGATCTTTGCATTATCATTGCCAACTTACCACTCAGTCATTTCGGTATACATTCAATAAATCAAAATTTATCTGATTTAATTGATACTGAATAGAATCGTGAACTAAAATACAATACAAATCTGTAAAAATGGCAGCGATTGTTGCTCGCAATGTCACACTAATGAGTGAAAAACAAAGGACCATTAATGACCATTTATGACCACATCATGCTCACAGTTTCGGCAGGACAAGGTGGATTCTATTTTTTGAATGCACCAGGTGGAACTGGCGAAACATTTGTTATTTCGCTAATTCTTGCTTAAATACGATCAAATAATGGTATCGCATTGGCTGTTGCATCTTCTGACATTGGGGTTACTTTATTGGATGGAGACAGAATAGCTCATTCAGTATTTAAACTGTGACTAAATATTCAAAATAACCCAGACGCGGTGTGAAATCATCCTTGGCCGCAGTGCTGAAACAGTGTAAAATTATTATCTGGGATGAATGCACACAAACATTCCCTTGAGGAGTTGAATAGGACATTGATAGATATAAAAAACAACGACGGACTATTCGGCAGCACTCTGTTACTTCTTTCAGGTGGTTCCAGACAAAGACTTCCTGTTATTCCGCGTTCAAATTACGCTGATGAGATCAAATGCTTCAAGATCCATCCGCTGTTATTATAGATGAAACTGGATGCATAAAATTACCAATTTCTGCACGATTATTGATTCACAAGATGCTCTCATTGAGCAGATATTTCCCGATGTACACAGAAAATATACAAATCATGAGGCCGGCAGAAAGAGCGATTTTAGCAGCGAAATGTGGATGTCAACGAATTGAATCTCAAGATACAACATTTGTTACCAGGAAGATTTGGTGTGAGTTTTGAACTCATTGGTTTTTCCAGGCTTGCCACAGCATAATTTACAACTGAAGGTTGAATCTCTGGTGATTTTGCTTCGTAATTTGAACCCACCACGGTTGTGCAACGGCACGCGATCAGAAATTAAAAAATTGATGAAATATTTCTTCGAAGCCATAATTCTAAACGGCAAAATTCCAAGGTGAAAATATGTTAGTACCACGAATCTCTTAGCTATTATGTTTAAAATTTTGAAGAATTAATTTTAATAATAAAAAAAAAAATGTTTGGCGATTTGTTATTTTAGTATTTTGTCACCGTTTACAGTGCTTTACATCTCTCTCATATATAATAATAAGGATCTTTATATAATACCACATCCTTACACACTTCCAATTAGTTATTTTTTTTCTTAGCAAAATATTCTCTAGAATTTATTTATATGACAAAACAACGCGTGTCGGGTCAGCTAGTGTTTATATAAGAAAAATTGGTAAATTGGTTAAAGATTAATAATCTCGTTAACAAAATAGATTTTGAGATCAAACTATTTAATTATAGGCAAAATATTGTTGGTAATCTTTTAATTTTTATGAATAATTTAAGTGACAACTTGTTTAACAAAATACGAAAATATACAAACTTTTAAGCAAGACAAATCGACAGACGTGATGGGAAGTTATCAGTGTGGGTCGTATCGCAGTCTATATTTTTTACTTTAAAGTCAAATTAATTTAGTGTAGCGTCACAATGTTATTGGTTACATTAACAATGTTATTGGAGGCCTTAGGTGTCACACCGCACCTACTTATTGAGATTATTTTTTAATTTTCGAAGAAATTACCTTGAATTAAGACACTTATCGTATGACGTTAATGGATGTGACCACCCCCCTTATATTTTTACTTATTTATTTTTATATATGCAACTAAAATTTGTATTTTATTCCTTTGAACTTTGTTGCTAAAAGTACTACTTTTAACTGACCAAGAACATAGTATGAATCGGATATCCAGATTCCTATTCCAATCGCATGGAACAAGTTCATCAACTATTGACCGATGAGCTTATAATGTTAAGTTGTATACAAGTAAAGATTTCATCTAAAATATTTTCTAGTAGTTTGAAGATATTCATCCAAAAAGGCGGTTTTCTGCTAAAAACAACTTAAATCTTTGCTTTCACACAATTTAAAATCTTGTAAATCTTTAGTTATGATTTAAATTATTTCCAGAAGATCTTTTCTGAGTGAAAAAACCATATTCTTAAGAAGAAACCTTAACTAAGAGATCGCCAATTTTATATTAGGTTGCCTTTAAATTCCCCAAACTCGTCTTTAATTCCATCTTATTTTTTTTGACACACATAAAGCTTCTTTGAATTTATTTTCTATTAAAAACTTTAACGATCTTATAAGATTTGTTTTTTTAAGTTGAATTTAGTTCGGATGTTCTAGAATTGAGATTTAGACACTAATTTAAAGAATTTAAATGTCCCAAAAATAGCAGAAGTGACACAAAATTTCTCATTTTTCTTTCTTTTTGCAGCTATTTTTTTTATAAAATTACGTTTAAATTAAATTAAATTAAACATTTCAACTTAAAAAGCCCCTTAGCAAGGAAAAAAAAACAGCTACAATTTATCTGATGTGAAGACTTGTAGCAACCATATAATTTACAGTAGCTCTATGTAGCTCATGTTATATGGAATCTCGATTTATTCGAGAAAATATGCGTCAAGACAAGGTTTAATGGTCATCTTCTGATGAGCCCAACCATTGCATCGGGGCAAAACGCATATAAGAACACCTATGCTGGTTTATTTTTATTTGTATTGATTTTAAAAATAAAAATTTCATTTTCATGATTTTAAATCATATTTATTAAAAATAATTGGTGTTCAGGAACAAACAATTCGACTTTTAACAGTCAAACATTTCAATTTTAAAGTAGTTTAAAAAACTCGTCTTTATAATAATAGTAATTAAGTGAGTGACTATTCCCTGTCTGCTGGTTCTAATATATCAACAAGAAACAAGTTTGCTCGAACGTACGAGCGTACGAAAATACGTGCACATAAACATACTGAAATTACTATACAAATCAAGCGTTTGAATTGTATAGACCTAGAAACTCCAAGACATTTTGGATAGATTTAACGACTTCATTGATAATAGTAATTATAGAGTTAAAAAATACAATAGTTATTTTTTTTCCAGCGATTCTTTTATAAATTCTTTAATGGTTTCATATGGGACCATGTAAATAAGTTGTTTTTTTCACAATTCGTTGCGACATTTTTATGAATTGGTATCTTCTATTTGGCGCTAAGCTGAATCGTTGTTTTCGCGTTTAAAATATGTACTTTATTACCTTTTTTCAAAAATTAAAAAAAAAAACTTCACGAACAAAAAAAATTTAGTTTAATTAATTAAACCGACGAATTGCAGACTATTTAATATTAATATTATTGTAAAATTAATGATAATGCAAATCACAGCTAGTTTTATATTTATTCAATGGTTTGTAATCAAATTTTATTGTAATTATCATAATTTTTTAAGATTTTTAATTACATTACAACATTTTATAAAGAAATTTAGAATTATTGTGAGCAACAGGTTTGTAAGCCTATAGTTAATAATTTAAATTTTTTGATTACAAATCATCTTTTCATTGAGTTGCTATATTACATATTATATATCACATCCAATTAAATATTATAATTAAGGGTTATGTTTTTTTATAATTACGACCACCAAGATGAATGCTTTTCTATTTTGTGTAATCAAAATAAAATATTATAAGACTATAAAGGAATATTATGTTCATCATTGGGTTTTTAAATAATATTCAAATTTAATTTATTTTTCTGTTTATTATTTATTAAAACGATAAACAATACTCAAGACTTAATGAAACCTAGAGTTTGCATTTTGGTGTCAACAATTTACAACCAGATTTGATAACCTTGTATTTATATGCGTAGTAGAAACCAAATCGTTATGTATCTAAACGGTCGAGACAGAAGATGTAGGAACTTTAGAGTCCTACGAATTTCCCTTTTTGCTCCAATTTGATCGACAAGTAAAACAAAGTTGTACATATTATATTTATAATGTTAAATTTAACAAGAATTTTTCACGAAAATGTTTACTGCAACTTTGAAACCCTATCAATTAATAAAAAATGAAGAAGACAAGACTTAAGCTAATATTAAAGAAAAGCAATCAGTTAAGGTTTTCGAGGCTAGTATCGTTTTTGGAGTAATTATTGCTGAACTTTTTGAACCTACAAAATTTCATTACAAAACACATTAAAATTTTTGATTGATTGGTTCAACAAAATTTAATTATTTGTAAAAGTAAGGTGATAGTATCTAAATAGATAGTTTCACTAAACCACAATTTGAACATTTGAATGCGCATCTAAAGTGATTTATTTTTGCAAATAATACCTATACTTTATTAGAAAGGTAAATATTGTTAAGTGAAATAACGCCGGGTATTATCATTCGGTCATTCGGTAGTATTGAATTTTGTCAAAGTGAAATGCCGCCGAATCTCTATGAAAATAAAGCTAAATGCAAAAAAACAACAAATTCATCCTAATTTTACTTTGTTATTAGAATAAAGGCCAAATATCATATTCATTTCATGTCAATCCACTGTTTTTTTAAAGAAGGAAATGTATACGTCGTGTAAAATAGATACCTCCACTGATTTGAACACTATATAATATGGCTTGGGTGTACCTATGGATGCCGTAAAATAAAACCAAGCGAAATAGGGTCGAAATTCAAGAATTGGCGTTAATTTACTTTTGCTAAGTGTATTAAAGCCAATTTTCAATAATTGGCCTTGTTAGATTTAGACAAAATAAAATAAGGCCAAATTGGTTTTATTGCACTTTCAACAATGTGATTATCTATTAATGTAAAGAAAGTTTGCATACCTTCAACCTCGCAGCTCTCCCAAATTTTATATCGTGCCCAAGCACTTAGGATTGCTTGCTGTCCCCTGACATACGTCACTGTAAAACTAAGTTCGTCTTATTCCTCAAAGTATTTTGGCCTTATTTCACTTTGTCAAAGTGCAATATGATCAACTGCTGAATATTGGCCTTATTTCACTTTTTTCAAATGCAATAAGGCCAATTTTTGTAAGTTGGTCTTATTTCACTTGGCCGTATTTCTTGCATCATTCATATACGAATTATGAAATTCGGAGTTTTTTTATGGCACCGGGTAATAAAGCCAAGTAAAAATAAATCAAATTTTTTTATTACACTTGAGCAAAGTGAAGATCAAATTAGCATTATTTCACGTTTGACAGTTTGTTTAACACAAAACAGAGTGATCTCTTTGATAAAATTAAGGTCAAGTTGGTCTAACAGTGGAAAATAATTTGGCTTCATTTCACTTGTAAAAGTGCAGTGTGATCAATTACTGGAAACTAACTTTGTTTCACTTTTGAAAGTGATATAATCTGATTATGGTAGAGCTAATGAAATTTAAGACATAGGGGACCGAATTGGGAAACATGAACTACATTGACCCAAAACCACTCTTTTATCACACGAATTTAATGTTTCGGGTTTTAATACTACTGGAAGACATATTTTTAAGCAATTTTTTTATAGTAGGATTTCATAATTTTTTTTTTAATCGTGTATAACAGGTATAACCGTGTCATTTTATTGAGATGTTTCATATAACATTGATTGGGTTTTACCTTCCTTACAACCTGGTAAATTATGTTTGTGCACATTTTTATTGATATGAATTGCTAAGTTATAAAGCCCTTGTCATTCTGTCTTAACAAATATATCGACCAGCGGAGCAAGTGGGTAACAGCTATAGTATGCAATAAATCTATCTTTTTAAAAAGATACAACATATGCTCACGTACCTTCTAAGATACTGCTTAAAAGCATACAAGTACATACATTCGAACAACAAAACGAAAGTTTTTAAAGAAATATATTCTTTACCATAACCACTCTAATTTATTAATTCAAATGCATCTTCTTTCAGCTTGAATAAGCAAGTAAATGACTTATTTTCAAAATGATTTTGAGGTTTAAATTATCTATTTGATCTTCCAAATAAGTGAATGGAAGATTTTAGTCTCTATTAATTAAATCTTATAAAGGCCATTTACCCGATATGCGTATCCATATCACAACTCTATAAAGATGAATAAAAATTGAAATTTCTAATTAAATCATCAAAATCAAATACTGTTTTCGAATAAAAACGTTTTGACTCTAATGAATAATCATTATTTTGTGAGTTGTATAAAATTTATTTTTTTCTTTAATTTATTTAATCCAAATCATCACTATCTCCTGTCAAATAGATTAAGATCTAACACAACATTATTAAACAAAAATTAGGTTATGAGATTTAAATGAAAACATCAGTTCAACAAATTTCCATAAAATTCACACTGCAAACTAACAGCTATCATAAAAATGATTGTTTAGTTCCAAATCTTATCAAAAAGAAATCACATTAAATTTGCGATTTAAGTGCTATCATATAATGACGAAGCAAAATTTCATTAAAATCCTATTCAAATATGGTTTTGGAAATTATTTCCAATATATGCAAAAGAAAAAAATCTTTATTTAAATAATGCATATTCAACAAAAAATCAAATTGATTTTAATACAAAGAAACAAGTTTTTCATTAAAAATACAGACATTTTAATTATTCCATCAAAACTCCATACCTATGATAATACAAGCGCTCACGTCTAAAACAATTTAAAATACAAATATATGAACTTGATGCTTTTTGGATATAAAAATGGCATAAGAAAAGATTATGTTTCTAATGTAGAAGATGGATATTTTAGTTTTGAGTGCTTCTATAAATTAGATTTTCATCAATAAAACGTTTTTATTAAACTAAAAAATATCATTCTAAAAACAAACCTGTTAAAATAATAACTATGGAAGTAGAATTAATGAAAGGTTTTCAACCCCATTGATTGCCTATGAATTGTGTATTAGATTAATAGAGCTAACAAAGTTTGTTTGACATTTTTATATTAAAGCTTATTCAAAATTATTCGTTTATACAAATTTTTGCCGCTTACCTTTTGATTTATTTTGCAAGATGCGGGGTAGTTACAAGAGTTTAGATTCTGAAATAGTAAGAAAGAGAAAAAAGGCATAAATATAACATGAAATATTAGTTTTGTAAGAACATTAAAAATTTTGGTTAGCAACTTAAAATATTAAAATGTTAATTTATTATACAAATTTTCTTTTAGAGCGAACAACCCAAGATTGTGTTGAAATTGCTATATTTCTCAAAAGTTATTCCTAATTTGTCCAAACTTGGACACACTAATGCATTTCGGACGAAAAATAAGTGAATCCGAACAAAATCTCCGATTAGCAGACGTGAAGCTTTATCAACTGGACAGAGCGAAATTATGTTGACATAAGTTAGTTACACATCCACGTGTAGTTGGTGTAATTTCGAGAAGCTTTGGTTCCTTTTCTCATCGCCTTCCATTATTGTAATATCTTCTGTAAGTTTTTTTATTTCATTTCGTGATACAAAGGGAGGTAATTACTAATTTGCATGTATTGAAATATTTTGAATGAAGTTTAAGAAACAATTTCTCTTTAATTCCAATAAAAACGAACTCAAAGTCCCTGGTGTTACATTTGGTGGAAACTTAAAATGGGATCTCAATATCAAAAATTCCATCAATCAACTTAAGCTAGAAACAATGCCCCAAAAATGATATGTTCTCGTAGAAAAGGACCACATGTAGAAACTGCTCTTAACATAACCAATACAATGGTCGAAGGTATTCGCCTCCAACACAGGCTAACTTTATATCTGTAGACTTCGAAGAAAAACTAAGAGATCATACAGCAATAAACGAAACACATTTAAAATATTTACAGAAATACTATAATTTATTCTCAATTATTTTCAATATACAAACATCTACCTTTGTGTAATTATAACTTTTATTTAATAAAATCTAAGACCTATATCAAAAATATTAACACGACATTTATGGTCTTGTTGCCCTGATGTCTCCCATGTAAATAATTTTATAAATAAATGTTTGTAAGTTATTTTTGATAAATAAATAAACTCCTCTAACTTGACGGTTCTTGTGACGCTATAGAATTTAATGAATCATATCATTTTCCGGTGCAAGTCCCTTCCACTGTACCTAAAAATGTTGAATATGATATATACACTTTCCATTAGAGATTTTATTCTTAAAAATATAAACATTCGTTTTTAAATAAATTAAACAACTTTTCCTTCCTAAGTTTATAAAGGAAGCAGATGTGGTGCCATACAAATAAAAGGAGTAAGGTTTAGCTGCAAGAACTTACCAGAGCCGTAAAATAAGGCCAGGTTTAAAAAATTGGCCTTATACCACTTTTCTAAGGTGTAATAAAACCAATTTTCAACAATTGGTCTTATTACATTTAAACATAGTGAAATAAAGTTTGTTATTAATACGAAAAAAACTTTGCATACACTCAACCTAGCACCTACACCAAATAATATATAGTGTTCCTAAACAGGGGGTTCCAAACCCCCCCCCCCCACATAACTCACCGTAAAAGTAAGTTGGTCTTATTTCTCAAAAATGTAGGCCATATATTTCTTTGTCAGAATTTAATACGACATATTGGTGAATATTTTGCCTTATTTCACTTAAAGTGCATTAAGGCCAAGGTTTGAAAGTTGTTCTTATTGAACTTGACCTTATTTCAAGGCATCGTACCTACCATAAAAATCAAAGAAATTTGCCATAGAACTATAATTTTAACTATTAACTAAGCTTAAAAATTTAACACAAAGAAGTATTAATTGTGTTCATTTGTAATGGCCACCATTAGAGCAACTTGAAAATATTATAACTGCCCAAAAAGTCAAACTAAAACTGACTTTATCGTTTTGCGAAGTACCTTCTTGTTTCGTGCGCTAATTTTAAACAGTTACGAGGCTTTTTGTTCCTAAATATTTTTCCCAGCAGTTTTTTTTAAACCTTTTTTTCGTTAAAGAGGGATCAAGTTAATATTTTGTTTAACTTTTGACAGCATACAATTAAATGTTAAATACTTTTTCAAATTAAATTACAAATCCATCCCTGAAATTATTGCTCGCACACATAAATGGTTGAGAGGCCCCAGTTCAATGGCAGATTTAGAGGGGGGTAGTAGGAGTCATGAGCCCCCCCATGGGAGATAATTTTTTTATTTTTGTATGAATTCCCTTCAATTCAAAATTAATCGTATTGAGTGAATGGATATGACCCCTATTATATTTTGAATTATTTATTTTTTGTATATGAAAACAAAATTTTGTTTTACTTTCTAAACTTTGTTGCAAAAAGTACCACTTTTAACTAAGGGCTGAACCAAAACCATAATATGAATCTGACATTCAGCCCTATTCCAAAAACTTAGCACAATTCATCAAATTTTGACCAATGGACAATCCAAGGGGAGGGTCATATGAGCCATAAAGCTTATGCAGTTAAGTTGTGTAAGTAAAGATTTGTTAGTAACTTAACGACATTCACCAAAAAGTGGTTTGTTATCAAAAACATTTAAAATTTTTGTAACTTGATTAATGCTTTAAATTATTTTCATAAAATTTGTTTTCAAGAAAAAGATCAAAGATTCAGGTTTTTAAGAAGATACCTTGAATAAGAGATCTTCAATTTTATAATAAGTTCCCTTTAAATTTCTGAAACTAGCCTTCAATTCCATCTTATATTTTTTATGCCCAAAAATAGTGAACATTGAAGTGATTTTTACACATATTAACTATGTATATGGCAAGTATTGCATTCCTAAAAAAATTCGAATTGTACATAGCATCAAGATGTTAGAAAAGTCAAAAAAAAAGTAGGCCCCCAATCCCATCCACTGTGCAGATTGAAACTAAGCAAATAAGCTTAAATCGTTTTTTTTTTCATGTTTTAATACTAAAAATAACAGCTGCAGGTGTAAATTCGAAAATTGGAATTTTTCAGAATGAACCGATATATTTTGTTTTAGAACTTTCTCTCCTTTTTTCTTTATTCGGCTTGTTTTTTTTTCAAGAAAAACATATTTTGGTATTGCTCCAGAAGGGTACCCCTCATAATGTCTTTATTTTGATTTTTGATGATCGGAAATATATTTATTTTTTTGAATGGCATTTAAATTTTTGAGAACATTTTTTTTTAGGTATTGCACCCGGGCAATATATTTCTTCTGTTGAATACAACTTTTAAGGTCGTAACAAATTAAAGAAATCTACATTTTAAATGGGAATTTGCGTTGGATGTTCTAGAACTGAGATTTAAACACGAATTTCAAGAATATAAATGTCCCAAAAACAGCAAAAGTTACACTTTTGTTTAACCAATGGCTAATTGAAAAATAAATTGCACGTTTTATATCTATTAATAAAAAGCTTTGAATCTCTTAAGAACTGAAGTGAAAAGAGATTCTGAAACGTGTAATTTGTGACTGCCTAGTTTGTTTTTATATTATATTCAGAGAAATTATGTACTTAAATGCACATATTTCCTTAAATTCAAGAACTAAACGTTTGTCTCTGTACAATTTTAAAGTTTTGTTGACTCCTTTAAGATGAAGTATTAGTTCTGATAGTAGAGTAATAGACTCCCGAAAATTGATTCCGAAAAAACTACGTCAAAAAAACAGAAAATTCTTGATATCAGATTCTTTCTGATACCATGATTCAAAATCTGGATCCACCCTTGCACCAATTCTCCACAGTACTTACATATATATTTAACTACAACGAATTTCAAGTGAGTTCTGTTTCTCTCATACATAACTGGGATGCGACCCACACTGTTTCCCATCCCGTCTGTCGATTTGTCTTGCTAAAGACTTCAACAAAATGTTCATAACAATATTTTGTGTCAGATGATAATTTGAAATTTGAAATATTTTTGTTTGTTCCCTAAATACTTGTCGAAAACCATTTCCTTTAAATTTTGTTTAGGTTGTTGGTGTTTTTCATAATTATGGTGAAACAGTTTAATTTCAATACGTATTTTTGTCAGCTTGATTTTTAGTCGAAATCCAATTTCTACCAATTTAAGATTCATTTCTTGAAAGTTTTTATAACTTATGTTAACAAATACAAATTGGATGTTTCTAAGAAAACTAATCGCTACTACTACTACTACTACTACTTTTTAAGACAATATACGAGATATAAAGAATCGACGATCAATTAAACTGGCTGTCGGATTTTTATTAAATCGAACACAAAATAAAGAAGAAATAAGTTTCAATTTCATTAATTTAAAAAAAAAATACTTAAACCAATCATTTTTTAACAACTTTTGGTAAAGTTTTTTTAAGGCTTTTATTTTTGTAAAAAAAAACTGTACATTCGATTTTTCTCAAAATTTTACAAAATGTCAAAAACTTTATTATTGATTACATAAAATTATTTTAGTGATAAAATCGTTTTTCGTTCGTTAAATATTCGAGGTGACAATTATTTGTTTTGTCAGGTTTTTTGATTGTTTATATATATATATACAAAAAAAACTATTATTTTATTTTAGTTTGTATCACATCACACTATGAAATGAAAAAATAATTCAAGTTCCGGGCGTTACTGGTTCGTGAGATATTTTGGTTTTTTTTTTAAATTTCTATTGTAAGAAAACCAAAAACTCAATTTTTTTTTGATAGAACAGTTAAAAACAAGCATTTTTACTTTTGGAGGGGGGTCTATCTCCTCTCGTTTAGGCGGGAAGAAAAATGTTTTATGAAATAATGGAAAAAAAATAGTTAAAAAATAACGGTAATACATTTTTTTTAAAGCCAACATTCTGTTCCAGTTTTTAAATAATTTTAAACTCAAAATTTGATTTATTGTTTTTATTTTAGAATTTATTGCTCTTATTTATTTTTGATCCAAAACTGAAAACTGGATGATTTAGGTCTTCTATTTCTTGAGAAAATTGAAAAGGAAAAAAAAATATTTTAATTTAATTTTTTTGTTTTAGTGGTCTTATTTTGATAGTTATAATGGTTGGTTCGACCTTGAGTGTATGCAACAGTGGGATGTGTAAGGGGGGGGGGGGAAAGCCAATTTCTACCAATTTTAGATGCATTTCTTGAAAGTTTTTATTTCTTGTGTAAACAAATTATGTATATAAACGTTGATTTTTTAAGAGCTTGAGAACTTTTTAAAAAAAAAAAAACGCATAAAATTTGCAAAATCTCATCGATTCTTTATTTGAAACGTTAGATTGGTCCATGACATTTACTTTTTGAAGATAATTTCATTTAAATGTTGACCGCGGCTGCGTCTTAGGTGGTCCATTCGGAAAGTCCAATTTTGGGTAACTTTTTCGAGCGTTTCGGCCGGAATAGCTCGAATTTCTTCGGAAATGTTGTCTTCCAAAGCTGGAATAGTTCTGGCTTATTTGTGTAGACTTTAGACTTGACGTAGCCCCACAAAAAATAGTCTAAAGGCGTCAAATCGCATAATCTTGGTGGCCAACTTACCGGTCCATTCCTTGAGATGAATTGTTCTCCGAAGTTTTCCCTCAAAATGGCCATAGAATCGCGAGCTGTGTGGCATGTAGCGCCATCTTGTTGAAACCACATGTCAACCAAGTTCAGTTCTTCCATTTTTGGCAACAAAAAGTTTGTTAGCATTGAACGATAGCGATCGCCATTCACCGTAACGTTGCGTCCAACAGCATCTTTAAAAAAATACGGTCCAATGATTCCACCAGCGTACAAACCACACGTAGCCATTCAACCATAAATGAGCCTCATCGCTGAACAAAATTTGTCGATAAAAAAGCGGATTTTCTGCCAACTTTTCTAGGGCCCATTTACTGAAAATTCGACGTTATGGCAGATCGTTCGGCTTCAGTTCTTACACGAGCTGTATTTTATACGGTTTTACACCAAGATCTTTGCGTAAAATCTTCCATGTGGTCGAATAACACAAACCCAATTGCTGCGAACGGCGACGAATCGACATTTCACTGTCTTCAGCAACACTCTCAGAAACAGACGCAATATTCTCTTCTGTACGCACTGTACGCATTCGTGTGGTTGGTTTAATGTCCAATAAAGTAAACTGAGTGCAAAACTTGGTCACAATCGCATTAATTGTTTGCTCACTTGGTCGATTATGTAGACCATAAATCGGACGTAAAGTGCGAAACACATTTCGAACCGAACACTGATTTTGGTAATAAAATTCAATGATTTGAAAGCGTTGCTTGTTAGTAAGTCTATTCATGATGAAATGTCAAAGCATACTGAGCATCTTTCTCTTTGACACCATGTCTGAAATCCCGCGTGATCTGTCAAATACTAATGCATGAAAATCCTAACCTCAAAAAAATCACCCTGTATATTAAATTTTTCTAAGAATATTGAGAACAGAATGAATTGAATTTGAACTCAATACCGAGACATCAAGAATTTTAAATTATTTTTTTTTACCAATTTTGCGAACTTTTTTTATAGATCTTAATTTTTATGAAAAAAAACTGACTGTCCGATTTTTATAAAAAATTTATGGAATGCCCAACGCAATATTTTCTATAATACGAAATTATTTTTAAGATAATATCTAAAAATTTTGAAAATATATGTATTTGAGTCGAAAATAATTTTTTACCAACTTTTACAATGTTTTTTTAGGGTTTTAGTATTTGGTAAAAAAAAACTGTCAATTCAATTTTTCCCCAAATTTTACCTGATGTGAAAACGTTACTGTTCGTTGCGTAAGATTATTTTAGAGGTTAATTCGTTTTTTTGTCAGTAATATGTAAATTATTTGAGGTGATAGTAATTTATTTTTTTATTTTTCGTTTTTTATAAAAAAAAACGGTTAGTTTCCTTTTTAAAAATTTGTATCAGTTTATATGACGTTACAATATATAATATACAATTTAATTCAAATCGCTAGCGTTACTGGTTCATGAGATATTTTAGGTTAACGGGAATGTTCACCATCCATGTTCACACGCACGCACATCACTCTAAAAATCTTTTATTTATACTTAGGGACATTCAAACATCGAGAAATGTCCAAATTTTCAGTTCGACAAATAGTACCGATAAAAATAACTTTCAATGGGAAGTGAAAAATACCACATCTCATGTTTTAAAACAATATTAAAAACATAAATACAAATAGGTTCTTCAACCAGTTGTAGGGTCAACTAAATTGTAGTACTTTTTGGTTTTCATCAATATTTTCCAAAAGGCAGGTAGTAAATATTCTTATGAGATATCATATAAATTGAAAACCTTGAAATACCACAAAAGAACATCTTCCGACGGCATTCTTACTTTTCCTACAATAGAAATGCTTAAAGTAAGTGTCAAGGAGGTAATTGAACAAGTAAAACCATCTACAGATACTTGAATTTCGTTGCTAAATTGTATTTTATAGACACATGTATGTACCTATGAAGGTATTGCATTATTTCAAATATAATAATTAGTAAATGTTTTTTTAGTCACTAATTTTATATTTTGCGCATCAGACACCAAATAAAGGAATTAAGTAGGTACAAGTAGTTTGATATTTTTTTAACAAATAACCAAGTAGCTTGCTATAAAAGTATGTACCTAGCCCTAATAAGCACTAAGGTAGGTAGGCACCCAGTTAAGCATTGTTAAGGCATTAAATACCTTGCTTCCCACCTCAAAATTATTCTCATAAAATGTTGCTAAAACAATCTACAAAATATATATGCATGTAGATATTAGATAGGTACCTATCTATGGAAGTAGAAATCACCTACGGCTAAACCTAACCCATATCATTAGAAAATGTCACTTATTAGTTGCCTCTAAAGATTCAACAGTTCCACTTACAAAATAAACTAAAAATCAAAAAATAAAATATCATCCTGAATGGAAAAGAACCAAGAAAAAATAATAAAATTACAATAACTATTCAACCTGTTCAATTAAAAGTTTTTGGCACGCACTAAAAACCATAAAAGTCATAAAAGAAACACACTCTCTCATATAAAATTCACTTTGTTAACTGCTGCTGCTACTGCTACCGTCCGTCGCTCATCATTGTGTTGGTCGCGTCGTTCGTTCTTGTTGTCTTCGTCATTATTTGGCTGCTGCTGGTGCATCTATCCTTTTTACGAGCAATTCAATTGTTGCCGCACGTGCAGAGAGAGAGTATCCGCATTACACCAACCAACAACAACAACAAAAAGTCTCTAAAGCCCCAAAAGTGCGCAGAGGAAGAAAACACAACAAAAAATACAAGAACTAGACCCACACATCCCAAAAAACTTATCATCATCCTTCGTTCTTCCTCCCTAACAAACTTATGGATAAAAAAGAACTTGAGTGTTTTTTTTTTATTTTTCATTCATTTCAATCAGTGCAATGATTTTCATTTTTATGCTTGTTGTTACGATCTCGTTTCCACTTACTTAAATCCACGTTCTAACTGCACGCTTTATGTCCCATTCTGGCATTATCTCTGCAATGGTGTAGGATTCGATATTCGAAACGATAATGAGGCCATCTCAGTCGCACTTAAAGTGGCCATAAAAGCAATTTCTTTAATGTTTTGTTGTTGTTCCGACAACGATTGAAACGGTGCGGCGCGGCGACGATGACGATGGCTATGTTCTGATCTGAGGGTGCTTCTGTTTTCAGTTTTCAATTCTCATGCTTCTTCCGTTCTCCACAACAATACAGCTAACTTCTCTTCACTACACAGAGGCACAGCGCATCCCAGAGCGTCGGCGTTTAAACAGTTTTTCATGGATACACAAACAACCACAAGAGATTTTTATTCATTTTCAAAAATAAAACACAAAATTCACTTTTTAATGAAGAGTAGAAAATTCAAATAATACACATAGCAAAGCTATTTGCCTCTCTTTCTGTCATATGGAGAACAAAGGAGATAGATATATTGGAATGTTGAGTGAAAGGCGTTTTGAGTGACAATTTTCTGTCTTTTGTTTGGATCTAACTCCATGCTCTCCTGGGTTCATGTCTACATTGGACTTGGGTTGTATTTGTATTGTTATTGAATATTGTTTGAGAAACAAAGGAGAACGAGAGAGCGAGAGAGAATGGAATGTGTAAATGGGTTTGCCGTTTTGGTTTTCGGATATGGAAGATACTTACCACCATTATGGTGTCGTTGTTGCTGTTGTTGTTCCTGAGTTATCGGTCGTTTTGCTTCACAATCATGGCTTCCGTGATGTGCTGGAGGCGTGGTTTGTAACAGTGGCGTGCATGCAACACTTTTTCAATAGGGTAAAAATAGATTATTTTCTGTTTGATTCTTTTTCCTTCTTTTAGATATCGAAGAAGAAAATATGAAAGTTTCCGTCGCTTGGAATCCATTGTGCCGTCGGTCGGTCGGCAGGATTTAAGCTTTCAAATTAATGCTTTTTGAAAGAGTTTGAACTTGGACAAAAATATTATAATTTTTAGAATTTTAGGATGTTTAGAGTTTTCGTTAAATTAAATAGATTGAAAGTTTGCCTCAAAAACACTCAACTGGGAAAATGCTACACAGATCGCGGATAAAATATGCCGCAGATATACACCAGAGAATATAAGACCCGAACTATGACAAAAGCCAACAACTTGGTTTTTCTGAACACATGACTGCGAGGCGAGTGTGAGCCATGGCACTGGAATTAAACTCCCCCTACCTAAAACGCCTTTTATGATTTTGGTCGGTCGGTTGGTCGTTTTTGTCGGTTTGGTCTGTCGCTTAGTCAATACGAGACCAAGCACAATGTATCTAAGTGAAGAAGAAGTATAAATATATGAAAGTACCTTCAACATATCTATAGCTTGGCCTGTATCTAAAGATATAATGTGGATAAATGTATGGTGTATCTTAATTTGGGATTTTGGGCCTTGGAATTATTGTAGTTTGTTTGTAGCATTCGCATGATTTTTCGATTATAATCACAATTTAAGGGCAACGATTCAAAAAGTATTTTCTTTCTTTTTCTCTGTTGTATCTATAGATACATGGTACATATAGATGAAGGTATAGGTAGGTACTTTTAATGGCATTTTGCTCTTTCGAAGATTAATTCTTTTATTTCTAAATAAATAATGATTAGTTGAGAGTGATTCTTCTTGTTTTTTTTTTGTTGTATTTTTAAGGCCCTTCCTGGGTAGATAGGTTTAGGTATGGATTGGGTATCTGTATAAAGGCCTTAGCCTTTACATAATTGAAATTCTAAACGATTAAAAATTTATTATTCTTATGGATTTGTTTGTGTTGTTCGTTTTTTTTTGTTTCTTTTTTAAAATTTTGAAGATACAGCAGGTTATTTTTAAGATGTCGTGTATAATAAATTCAATGGCTATAATGTGATTTATTTGCTACTAAATTTGGTTTGTTGTTTAGTTTTTTTTTCCTAGGCAGGTAGCTAGAGGTATCTTAAGAGAAGAAGAAAAAAAAGCTTTAAAATATATATAGAAAGAATAAAAGAGAGATAGGTGTTATTTAATGCATATAACATGTTTTATGTTTTTTCGAATATTTATGATGACTTTTTTAAACGCCTTAATGTTCATTAAAAATTATAATTTGTATCTTAATGTATTCGTTAGCTATAGATAGGTATATACATACATACATGTATTAAAATAAAGAAAGGTCATAAGGGCTATTGGTATAGTCGAAATTTAATATATTTTGAAAGTCTTTTGAAGAATACCTAATAAATTAAAAAATTAGAAGTATACACATTCTGAACAAGATACTTTTAATTTTGTGAAAGATATTGTTCCGTTGGGCATATTTTTCCATTATATAGTATAATCTAGCTTATATATTATGGTGTGTTAGATATATATGTGGAATCAGCATGTTTTGCGGCTTATCTTGTCAAAAAACGAAGTGAATTAAATGAATACATGAAATGTTAGAAATTCTACAAAATGTTCTTTTTTATTTTATTATTGATGGAATTCTTGTTGAAGACAATAATACAATAAAAATGAAACCAAAAATTCAATCAACCTTAACTGAATTAATGTAGAAAAACAAAAGACGGATGGTTTGAGACGTCTTTGGGAAAGCTTTTTTGTTGCTCGGTGATAAATTTTGGTATTGCGTTGTCGTCGTTGTCACTGTCACTGTCACGATGACCCTGAATAATGATTATTTTTGTTGTTTCTTTGCGCGTCTAACAAAACAACGCACACAAATGTCTTCGACGTCAATCTTTGAAGTTCTTTATTTTCTGTCCGGGCAAATGATGAACAAAAAAAACATCAAGCTTCTATGGAATCGATGTGTGGACATACTCCTTCTTGATGAATGCAAAATGATTGACTTCCACAAAAATAAAAGGACACTGAAAAAAGAAGAATTAAATTAATAAAATACACAATGCATTTTAGCTCCATTAAATTTTATTGGTTTTCAAGTAGAAATTCGTTTATTATTATAGCTGAGTGGTTTGGTATATATTTTTGAAATATAGCTGCTACTGTTTTGTTGAGTTTTAATTAATGTCGGAGACACATCATCACCATCATCATCATCAACATTATTATCAGAATTCGATGAACCTGGTGAATTGAAAAGGAAATGTCTGTCTTTTGTTTTTTTTTTTTTGTTTTTTTTTGTCTACAAGTTTTGATGTTTTAAATTCGTTTATTTGGTGACAGGTTTTTTAAATAATGAGATGAATGGACATGGACATGAAACGCAGACAAAAGATAAAAAGACGTTGATAGAAAATTAAACGGAGACAAAAAATATTTAAACCAAATGAAAAGAATCGGTTGATTTCACTTCAAAGGTTAAGAAACGCTTTATTTTTTTTGCATATCAAAATATAAATTCAAATTGGAGTTTATAGAGGCAATCTTCAGCTAACATAGTTTCAAAATCATTTAAAAATTTTCTCTTAGATATTGAAGAAAAAGTAGACTTCATCGAACTTCATCAAAAAATAACTTTTGTCATTTTGAAAATTTTATTGATGGGTTAAAATTCGAATTTTAGTAGAATTTTTAAACACTTGTTTTATAAATAGTATTTTATATGATAATCAATATCAATACACCATATTGAAGCAATTTTGTTTGTGTATTTGTTGAAATCTTAAGAATCTATGATTTAAAAATTCATAGACAAAACAATTTATTTCGTGAAAATAAGCAGAAATAGAGTTTTAAATGTTAAAGCACAACAAAGTATTTATTTATTGGTGAAACCAAAATACATTGCCAAAAATTACAGCTTAATTTAATAAAGTGGGGCTTTTGCTCACACCTGTGGTGTTGAACTTCATTCTATATTGGAGTCTCTACCATCCAATTCATCATTGTAATTACTTGCATTGGATGTTCAAATAGTAGAAATGTGCATTCAAGAGGACACAAGCGTCCACAGGTTTTTCTCAAAGCCCACCTCTGTCTATCAGCTCCTACTCACACCTCCATGTGGTAAACATCGGTTGCCTAGCACCTCAACCTCAACTGGAGATTGGGTTCCAACCCCAGTGGAAAGTTGTTGGGGCAGCATACGAGAGAGGTGGTGAGAGGTGTTTCCAATAAGGCACCTCTCCTTATCCAGACGGCAGCAGGCGAATTCTCGAGATGGAATCAATGGTGGCGTCTACAGTTCTAGTAGGTTGAACTACTTAGTAAGCACTTTATAGGGCTTCTACGACTTATTAGGAGCCCGGGCCTATAAGGAGCGTTTATCCGGCCTTCTAAAAAAACACGTTATAAATAAAATAGGCCCATGGCACCGCCATCCAGTTTAAAATCCATAGTAGTTGCATCAAGTGAATTGGTTTTAATTATTTTCTAAATTTAAAAATTAGTTTACTGGTATACCAAATCGTCTTACGCTTAAAATAATATTTAAATGAGGTCTGCAAAACTTTGAGTTCTCTTGAGTGAAGTTAAAATCGAGCGGTTAAAATGGTGGTTATTGGTTTACGTCCAACGAAAATGTACCTTCTATACTGACAGCATCTACAGGAACGAGTTGCTTAGAGCAGGGTCTAGTTTTGGCATTCTTGCCAATATCGTCCGTTTCAAAGACGACAAAACACTAGAGCACTATCTTTCAAAAGTCCAATTATTCGAATATACTGATGACATTGATATAATCGGAAGAATTCAGAGTTATAATAATTAGGCTTTTAAAAGGCAGAGACGGTAAAAATAGGTTTAACTCTTATCAAAGGCAACACAAAAAATACTATCATCAAGAAAGGATCTGCAAAACCGGCGTCTTGGCCAAAACGTCGCTCTCGATAGACGTAGCTTTGAGGCATTTAATGACTTTGTCTACCTAGGCTCCGCTACGAACACAGAAAACAACACCAGCGCTGATATCAAACAAAGATATTTTTTTTTATAATGAGGTGTCGGTGAACATTGGTTTTGAATTCCTGAATATTGCAAATGTTGGAAAAGACTGAGTGTGATAAGGAATTCCACATTCGCGTAGTACGAGTAAAGAATGAGACTCTGCACTGTACGCCTGAAGATGGGCTCGAGGGTATTTACTGATGAGCATTTCTAGAGGCGAAAAATTACTGTTAAATTGTTTAAGGGGAGAAATGCAGCTGGCTATATCACTAGAGCAAAAACCGTTGAAACAACGGTTGAAGGGGTGATACAAGAAACATGTCGATGATGTTCATGCGACGTAAATGATCTTATGATGGTAATGTCACCAATTAATCTAAATGTTCTGCGTTCAATACTGTCCAAGAGGCTTACATAAGTTTGCAGGAGCACCAGTCCAAATATGGGAGTTATACTCAATCCTTGGACTTATTATACTCGTAAGTCTTGTAGATAACAGCCAAATTGGAGGGGGAGAAAAAAGTCTTGCATCGCCTTAGAAAACCAAAACATCTTGACGCATTTTTGGCCACATCGCGTATGTGATCGTTCCACAAAAGAGGGTTGGTGATACACATACCGAGAATATCGAGATGTTCAGTCTACTCGATGCAAGTGTCATCTAGGGATAATTCCGAGGGGGGTATACCTTGATTTAACGAAAAAAGACAGCATTGGGTTTTCGAAGCATTAAATTCCACGTGTTTTTTTATTCCACATTGTACAATGGTGTTTAAATCAGAATTTAATAAACTTACCATATTTTGTCGTTGCAGTTCCACATTCGAAGGTGAGGGATGTGATTCTGAAAACGAATATGGAAAGCTTAGAGTATTATCGTCAGCCAAATAATGTATTGGATTAGAAGTTGCAGACAGGAGATCGTTTAAAAATGAGAAAACGGAGCCCTGGGGGACACCAGTATTTATTTTGTGGATTCAGACTTGAATCCATCCAATACATCGTGTATTGAACGATTCGAAAGGTAATTACTAATCCAATGAAGCAGGGATTCGTGAAAACCGAAAGCACGCATTTTCGATAAGAGAGCCTGATGCCAAACCCTATCAAATGCTTTTGAAATATCAAGTGCAATAATCTAACTTTCTCCAAAGTGATGAAAAGATTTGCTCCACTGTTCGGTGAGAACCATGAGATCAATAGTGGACCTATTGCTACGAAAGCCGTATTGTCGGTAATTAAGAAGCTTTCCATCTTCGAGATATTTCTTGAGCTGATAATTAATCAGCATTTCCAGCACCTTAAAAAGAAGGGATGTAAGTGCAATCGGTCGGTAATTAGACGGTAAAGAAGATTCGCCTTTTTTGGGAATATGCTGGACTAATGCGGTATTCCATCTGCTCTGAACGAGACCTGAGGAGTAGGACAGTTGATAAAGCTTACGCAGTGGTTTTGCCAGCGTTGAACTATAGCGGGGATACCATCAGGATTAGCGGATTTATGAATGTTAAGATCTTTAAGAACTCTTGCCACAGTACGAGTGCGAAAAAAGAATAGTCCCATAGAATCACTAACTCGCTCTAGAACAGGTGAGTCATAACACTCACTAAAGAATTACTCTTGGTTAACTCTACTTCTTTGGGCTTAAAAAATCAATAAAGCACTCTCTCGAGCGACCAAAGTGTAGCTATTTAAGACTATGACAAAAGTGGATGAAAGCACCTTGGATAGTTTCGAGAGGCAAGTTCTTCGTGCGATATACGGTCCCGTATGCATAGAAGGGAAGTGGAGGAGAAGACGGAACCACGAGCTGTATGCAGAAGGGTAAAAGTCCAATGACTGAAATGGCTGGGTCAAGTGAAAAGTGGTTACACTACCAAAAGTCATATCAGTAGAATGGTTAAAGTAAAAGCTTCTTACAAACATTTTACATATCTTCGAAATCGAAACCATCTGTCCTCTGAAGTAATTGACATAAAGCTTAGAAGTCTGTTTCTAAAGACCATTTTTGGGAAGAAACCCTTCTTTGTTATAAAATCCCGATCGGAAACTGCACGCATTCACTTAACTCCTGATATCAGAGATTTAAATGTCACTCAATCCATTATATACGCTTTATGTATGTTTTGAATATACAAGAGATTAAAATTAAAGTCCAAATTTAGAATCTATTTAAAAATAAAATTCATAATTTTAAAGACCATTCTTATGATGAGAGTATCTACTTCCATAGTTCAACGGATCATTAAAAATTAAACAAAAAATGCATCAAACCCACACATCGTATCAAAAAGTGAAGAAGTCAAACACCAAAAATCGATAACTTTGCGTTTGAACTCTTGATATCATCCGGAATATGGATGCACCACCCATCAAAAAAATTATACAAATCATTTCATACAGCAAGAAAATTCACTGATAAAAATGCTATTTAATAATAAAATTTATGTTTATTGCAAGAGTTTTTGTTTTATTTTTGTATTTCTAAATACGATAGATAACAATGATGCTCGGCATTTTTCATTGAAGAATTAAGAAAATATTATGATTTAGTTATTATAATGATAATGCTCGGCATTTTTAATTGAAGTAAAATTATTAGAGTAATAAAAATCTGTCATCTTTGATATTTTTATTGTTTATGAATTTAATCTCTGGTGAACTTAAATAAAATAAAAAAATTAAATTTAAATGACATCATTTGGGAAGAAGAATTTTAAAATAAATAATCATTTTCTGTTTTCTTTAATTTTATGTGATTTATTTTTGATAGGATTATTTTGAAGTTAATAAAAAAATCATCACTCTAAAAACAAAATATATTTATAGCCTCCCAATGCCACACACAATCTTTTTGTTTGAAAATTTGACATAATAAAGTCAAATTAAATTTATGGAGATGTTGTAATGTCTTTGATTATTATTTTCAAACACTTTATGATGAAAATTATTTCATAGCCCATAGTCTTTATAATTACTGCTGAAGAACTTTTTTTTAAATTTTGGGTTTATGGCCTTTGAGCTGATATCCTAAAAATGTAACTTTTGGAGGTTATAAATATCATACTTTTAATTGTTGGCAAAAATGTATTCTGCATTTAAGAGTTTAAAAACAATTAAACTGTGCTTATAGCACAAAACAAAATGCCCATTGAAGTTTTTTTAATTCTTTATTTAATTTTTCGATAATATCGATTTGTAATGTAATCGGAAAATCTTTAAAAAAAAGGCTAGATGATACAAGTTTTTGACTGGACTGTAACCGCTATTAAAACCTATCTGACGAACTCGTTTTTGATGGTTAAAGTCTGATCGACTCACCGAACAACTGAAGTCAAACAAAGCTGCTGGAGCTGACGGCATCGCTGCCGATCTATTTAAAGCAGCAGTCGATGACTTTGTAGGGAAAATGCACCAACTCATCTGCAAAATAGGGTCGGAATAAAGCATGCCAGATGAGTGGAATCTCAGCAAAGTTTGCCCGAAACACAAAAAAAGGAGACCCTCTAAATTGCGCCAACTGCAGAGGCATCAGTCTCTTTAACATTCCATATATAAGATAATTGCTGCCGTATTATTTGAACATGTGAAACCGTTCGTCAACAACTTGATTGGTCCTTATCAGTGTGGATTCAGACCAGGAAAGTCAACTATCGACAAAATATTCCCACTACGACAGATCTTGGAAAAAACCCAGGAGCTTCAAATCGATATATCGATTTTAAAGCCGCGTATGACAGCATCCAAAGGGGAGAGCTCTACAGAGCAATGTCTAGTTTTGGCATTACTGTCCCCACACATTTGATGTCAAAAAAAAGGCAATGCACTTTCATGCGACTTCTTCAACATCGTTCTGGAATGAATTGTGCAAAACTCAACCGTCAACACTAGAGGCACAATCTTCCAAAGGTCCATCCAATACGCAGATGATATTGACATAATTGGAAGATCAAAACGTCAGTGGAGCGTTTTTGAGCATTGCGATGGAAGCGAAGAAGATGGGTTTAGTGGTCAATGGGGGCAAGACCAAGTATAGCCTGTCATCAAAAACGGACATTGAACAATGACGTCTTGGACAAAACGTCACCATGGACAGCTATAACTTCGAGGTAGTTAAGGACTTTGTCTACCTGTCTCGAGCATTAAAAATCACCATCTATAACACACTCATCATTCCGGTTCTCATTTTTGGCGTTGAGGCCTGGACCATGTAAAAGAAAGATGAAAACGTCTTAGGATGCTTCTAGAGAAAAATTCTTCGGTTCATGTTTGATCCCGTCTGCATAGATGAAGAATGGATGAGAAGATATAACCACAAACTGTACGGGCTGCACTGACCTAGTAAGCAGAATTAAAGTCCAAAGGCTTAGATAGCTGGGTCATGTAGATTGAATGGACACCAATGCTCCAGCTCGGAAGGTCTTCAAATCCAATCCCGAGGGATGGCGCAGTAGAGGAAGACCGCGACTCAGGTGGGTGAAGACCTCAACCAACTTGGCGTGCGAAACTAAAGACAGCTAGGGAATGACCTGAGACGCATGACTCCAGTTTCAAATTATCATTTAAAATGTATTATCAACATGAGTACTCGCTATCGCAAACGTTGGGCGCTTAGCGCCCATTTTACAGTAGACGTGGTGGCACTTTATAGTCCACTCTTCAACCCGTACGTTCAAGGAACACAAGATTGGCCGAGAACATCGCCGCCGTCCGTGAAAGTGTAAACCAGAACCCGAGGCAGGCTATGCCTCGCCCGGGCACAAGAATTTGGTCTTTCGCAGACTTCAACTTGGCGAATTTTGACGTTAGTGAGCCGGTCACCGTCAAAAGCGAGCGCTACATATTGATGATAACTAATTTCTTATGGCCAAATTAAACCATATGGACCTAGACGATTTGATAGTAAGGTAATATTTCACAGGGGTGATGTGAATTTGCCACCATAGGTCGTGCCATTTGAGCTTACCCACAGCTTGTTTTATTTCATTTCAACATCTACCCGCCCTTATTGAAAAACCTTTTAAAAATTAGACCACTTGCTGTTTAAACCAACTTTCGTTCCTTCTTTAGCATGTGCATGAACATTTAAGTTATATGTAAATTATAAAAAAAGATTTTTAAATTCATCAACAACTTCGATAATATCATCACCAAGAGTCCTGTTGCAACGATAATCTATAGATCTGTTCCATGATCTGAAAACCATAATGTTTTGAAATCAAAACACAGTACTAACGTATAGCTTACTGATTAAAATATGTAGAGTAAAAAAGTTATGTGACATGATAACGAGATCGTTTACATAAAGAAGGACCATCAATTATGGTAATACCTCTTGGAATGTGATTTTCAACATCATTAATAAATAAGGACATTAACAAAGAATATAAAACACAGCTTTGGAGATCTCCTCCTCCTCGATTTGTTTGAGCCATCTTGAACAAATACAATATTGTTCTCAAACATCTTCTCATAGAACTTTATGAATTTGGTTGATAAACCTATAACTTTGTAGGTCAATGATTGCCTTTAGACTGTGTCGAATGCTTTCAGATCAACAAAAAAAGTAAGTATATAAATTACTTTAAGCAAAGATTTGATCAATAGTTGAAAGACTTGAACGGAAGCCAGCTTGGTATCAACTGATTATATTGTTTTGTTGAACACTATTCGTTACTCTAACGTAAAGTAATTGTTAGAACAATTTTGTTCTCAATGAGTTTAACACAGTTATATTGCCCTATAGTTTTCTGGCTCATCCCAGTCACCTTTCTTAAAACCAGCTGACATTTTGGAGCATCTTAAGTTTCCTGTATTTGTCTCTTTACTATATATTCTATTAAGGAAACTTAAGACGTATTCAAAAATATTGGAGTGGTATTTTTATTGAACTCAACTGTGATACCATCAGGACCAGACGCTTTGTTTTTTTTTTACTTTTATAAAGGATAATTTTATTTTCAGCATTGTAAAATCGGGTTGGGCAATAAAAGTTTTTCATAATAAGTCGCGAGAACAATTATCTGGCTTTTTTTTGCAATTTATGATGTGACGTGATACAAAACTAGTATAGTGTTGAAATTTGAAATTAATGTTTTTTTCATAAATTCAAAAAACTGGAGAAAATAACTGTTACCTAGAATATTTAGGAACAACAAATTATATTAACTAAAGAATAATTGTGTGCAATAAAGAATATAACGTCTGGTAAAATTTTGGAAAAAATCAAAGTAACGGTTCTTTTTTACAAAACATACAAATTACTACGAAAAATTGGTTGCTGGTTGCTATTAAATATATTGCCTTCATGTTTTAAATATTCATTAAAATGTTTAGAAAAAGCCAACTGTTAGTTTTCTTGTAAAAGGTATTGCGACTTCAAAACTATATCATTCTATGCTAAACTTTGTTTTCAACGTTAGATATGGTTCCTAAAAAATCCAATTGCTATTTTTTTTTTAAGAAATAAAAACTTTTAAAACTGTGGCTAAAATTGATAAAAAATTGGGTTTCACAGATATTAAAATAAAACTTATTTTATCATATTAACATTGTTGATAATTTTTAGAAAAATTGATCAATTGAGAACTTTTTTTTACAAATTCTTTAATTAAAAGAAACAACACTATTGACTTCAATTTTTTTTCTTACCCAAAATATTGTGACAAATATTTTGTCAAAGTTTTAGAAAAATCGACATGGAAAGTTACGATTGTGGGTCGTACCAAGCCTCTTTTTAATGATTTTTCTTTTAAAATTCAACGAAATCGTAATTTGATAACGAACAAACAATATTTTGCCCCAAAATGTCTGCTCGCATTCAAAAACTATATGAAGCTATTAAAGCAACTTCAGGGTCTTTATGTGAACATTCATCAAAAACCCAAATTGCAAATTCATCAACTTTAACATTAATTAGCATGTATAAAATAACAACCAATAAATAAATTTCATGTTATGAGGTGATATACATTTTCTTATGTATAAAACTTAAGTTTTGAAAAATCAAAAAAGAAAGAAAATAACATCACTTCAGTTCCAAAATTAAATTTTAGTGAAATTCCAAAAGAAATTAAAAAACACGCACGATTTTTCTTTTTATGAATTTTATTTTGTCTTATTATAATTTTCTAGAATTTTTCTGTCCCTGATATACGCCCCTTTACTCCTCTTGTTCATAAGAACTGTGATTTGTGTTTTCAGATACATTCCTACTTTGAATTGTTATATATGGAATTTATTGAAGATAAGTTATGGCGCTAGACTTTCAGTTTCAATGCTAGACCCTGAGTTCGTGTGTGCTATAAGACACAAGAAATTTATCAGTTCATATACCTCGCTCTCATATAATATAAATATATACACGCATTCTTATATACATATATATAGTAGCTTCATGCTTCATAAAAAAACTAATAAAAGAAAGAAGATAACGCTCGAGGTTTAGTTTTGAGATATTGACTAGGCTTCGACTCCTATTTATAGTTTGTTCTTCATCATATAAGATTAAGTACAACACTTTACCCTTTGAATGAAGTCGGTTAGGGTGAATAAGATGCATGCAATTCTACTTTTCCGACGTCTTCGTCTTCGTCATCTTTTATAATATGAAATTTGAAATTCCCAAAAATAAAACCAAAAATAATTTTGTTAAGTGCGTGGCCTTATGCGCGCCTACATCAACCACGCTCTAAATGAAATCATAATTTCAACAAAAAAAAGAAAGGAAAATATCTTGATCAACATGCAACATTCATTTATGAAAATATGAAAACAACTGTGTGGCACTATCAGATCCATTAAATTTTGTGTGCAGCAACTGTGGTTAGCTGTATGTAAGATGATGGGATAGCGGGGCTTGGTTCATAATATCGACTCTGAGTTATATCATTTTGTTTTTGTAAGTTGAATGAACTGTAAATAATAATCTGAACTCTTCAACATAAAACTGGTTGCGGCGGATATAAAATTTGGTTTCGAGGATAAAGGTTAAGTTCTTTTGGGTTCCTATATAGAGATTATTTGGAAGAACGCCGATAACTTTAAATGTATAACTTGGAAAGATACCTAACATATCTATGCCTACTTTCTAAGGCAAAGTTATAAGTCCAAAATTAAAGGAAAGTGTTTTTTTTTTGGATAATTGAATTTTTGTTTAAAGTGGTTGTTTTGAAACATTTTAGGATAAATATATTTCAAAATGTTTAAAAAACATGCAAAAATATTTGTTTTACTGGATGAACGTATAGCAATTAGAAATAAAAAGTTTTCTTGCCTTAAACAAAATATTTAAAGCCACATTATAAAACTCGACTCTATAAAATTATTATTTTATAAGACTTCACTTTAAATAATTTAAAGCTGAAAACTTAAAGCCAACGACCTTTTTTCCGTAATCAAAGAGAAATCAAATAATGGCTGCTGAAGTTTAAGACAGAGACACAAACAAATACCTACCATGATTATTTGTGTTAAATTAATATAGGTAATCAATGAATGCAATACTTAAATTAAATTTTATTGATTCAAATCTTACATAATTTTTATGGATTATGTTTAGAAAATTTTAATAATTATGTGTTATAGATAAAGGTTGCTTCTTGTGCTCAGACAAAAATGTACTTTGTGAGACTTTTGCAACACAAACTGTTTGTAGGGGCTTATAACGGTTGATGGCGTTTGCTGTGTGGCACGTAACGTCATCCTGCTGGAACCACATGTCGTTAGTTATCATCGTTATGTAGCGCTCGCTTTTGACGGTTACAGCCTCACTAAAGTCGTTTTCAAAAAAGTACGGACCAATTACACTGTAGGTCCAAAATCCACACCAAACGGTACCTTTTTGACGATGCATTACCACCTGGTGAACCTCGTGTGGGTTGGTGTCGTCACATATACGTCAATTTGGTTTATTAACACAGCCATTCATCAAAAAATGCGCTTGGTCACTAAAGGTGATTTTTCGGCCATAACTGGAGTCATCTTTCACCAAAAAAAAACGGCGTTTTCTATGGTCATGGACTTTGAGTTCTCAAATTTGGCACCCAAACGTTGAAGAGTGACTGTAAAGGACTTCCACGTTTACCGTAAATTGACGTGCTGTTCAATTGTGTAACTTGCCATGATGATTTGGCATAAACAACTGAATGTCATGTTCATTTAATTTGAGCGTATCAAAGTATTTCAATTCTTTGGCTGGGTTAGAAAGTGGTATACATTTTTTTTATCTATCGAAAATGCTCCACCTAACCAACCAGTTGGGTTGCAAAATCATAATAAAATAAAAATAAAATATTTAGGTCCGTCAAATTAAAAACACCACAATCGAATTTGGAACTTCTACGTTTCGTATAATTATTCAAATACATGGTTGCATCGCTGAACTACTAAAAGAAAAACAAAGACTTCTTAGTAACATACAAAACCAAATCTGCTATTAAATATAAATGAGTTGTTGAGAGTGTCGCCATCACGAATATACTTTTTCTCCGTAAAACAATGTGAAATCATACATTTTTAAAGTTTTAGATTCGCCCATCATTTAATTTTTAAACTTTGTTTGGTTTAGAAAAACTTCACAAATTACAGATTTTTGACTTAATCTTGGGGGTAAGGGCTTAAGAAACCAATCTAGAGTTCCGCAAACTTATGAGCCTAAAAATAACCCCGAATATCCTTATCAAACGTTTTTTTTTTAATTTTGAACATTTAGGTGTGGTGTCGCCAGCTTGGCGCCAAGTTTGGATCAACACAAGTTTTAGGTGGAAGGGATTTTTTCGAACGGGTATAGAGCACTAAATTGGCGTAAAAAGAGGTCTAAATTCCTGTATTGCAACTTCAAAATTCGATTGTAGAGTTGCTAATCTAAAGGACCTAAACAAAATTGTTTGGGTGTACCACCCTTATATCTTAGGGTCTTAAAAATAGTTTACTAATGATTCTCAGGAACACACATTTTCAAAATAATCCTTCAAGTAGTTTTGGAGAAGGTTGTCTTCTGCCATTTTGACACGATAATTTTATATATACAAGTGATTTTGTAAAAAAAACATACAATCCAGAAAAAATCATTGAATCTTTAAATTTAATGATTGACATTAATGTTTGAAAATTAATTTTTTAATTTAAATGTTGGCCGCTGCACCTCTAACAATAATGCCGGTATCACACTAATAAATGCTTAAATGTTGGCTTCCACTATATAAATCGAAGCAGCTTTATAGTGCAAATATGGGCCTTAAGATAGCCATACAAAAGATAATCTAGATTCTTTAAAACAAATGATTTATAGACCGCCCCTCAATTGGTCCGTTGTTACGCATGTTGTTTGGTATTTGGCCCCATCTTCTTTAAACCACATGTCATGCTAGCAAAACAAAAGTTTCTTTTTATAGCCCGATAACATTCATCATTTTCACTAAACCCAACATTGCGATTCGAATCTTCTATAAAGAAATACCGCCCGCAATGATTCCACCAGCCCGTAATCCGCACTTAACACTGACTTTTTCTGCATGCTTTATAACTTCTGAAATGTTTGGGTCTCCTAATTACTACTTACTTTATTCAGCTTCAATTCTCGCACCAGCTGTATTTTAAAGCCTTTATACCACAATCCCTCCGAAAAAAAATGTGGAGTAACAGAAATCAAATCACGGTCGTCATCATCACTAACATTGGCCGAAACAGCAGCGACTTTTTCCTCAGTTCGCACTATTCTCGGGTTGGTAGTTTGATGTACAGGGTTTTTCAACAGGGATACTACAAAAGTAGAGCACCAGGGTCGCCAAATGACGCAATATTTCTTACCGCCCTTTTGACATTTGTCTTCGGTAAGATTTGTCATTTTATGATGGAAAGATATACGAGCCAACAGCGAGTCAAAATTATTAAAATTTACTACCGACATTCGGATTCAGTGGCATCAATGTTAAAAGCACTACGTCCAATTTATGGTCGTCATAATTGTCCTAGGAGATCAACAAATGGGCGTCTAGTGAAAAAATTTGAATCCACAGGCACAGTACAAAATGTTCCCGTGACAGTGAGACAAAGAAGTGCCTGTAGTTTCGAGAAAATTGTTGCCGTTGAGGCTTCAGTTGCATTAAGCCCAAATGTGTCTCCCACATGTCATCTCTAAGATGTCAGTCGTTTTGGCGATTTTTGCGAAAAGATCTTGGCTTACATCCTTACAAAATTAAATTGACGCAAGAACTAAATCCGCTTGCCCACCAGAAGCGTCGTATGTTCGTGAATTGGGCTGAGCAACATTTTGAAAATGAATCGCATTTTCATCGAAAAATCATCTTCAGCGATAAGGCTCATTTCTGGTTGAATGACTTCGTCAATAAACAAAATATGCGGTATTGATTAGGCAGCAATCTACACTTACTCGATGAGTCATCATTTCATCTCGAAAAATGTACGGTCTGGTGTGGTTTACGGGCCGGCGGCGGGGTCATTGGGAAGTAATTCTTCCATGATGATCAAGACCAGCATCTTACTGTGAATGGGGATCGCTTCCGTTCAATTATAACCGAATATTTTTGGCCCCAATTGTATGATATGGACTTGAAAAACATGGTGTTCCAACAGGACGGCACCTTGAAGAACGTCTTATCTCACAAAATGGTCCAATCGCTTGGCGGCCTCGGTCGTGCGATTTGTGGCCGTTTCACTACTTCCTGTGGAGCTACGTCAAGTAGATATATGTTCTAAGCCAACAAGCTAGCGATGATTGATGAACTTCGTACGAATATCGAACGTGAAATTGCAGCAATATCGAACAATTTATGCTTAAAACCCGTAGAAAATTGGGTTCAGCCTCTGGACTTCTGCAAAAATGCCCGCGGTTGCCATGCGAATGAAATAGAGTTCCATACCTACATAATGTTATCGAACTTTCACAGGAATAAAGAATTTCCTTTATATCAAAAACCGTTTAGCACTCTTATTGAAAAACTTGGTATTACAATATAAATTTGTTGTGAAATTTTGTCAAGATAGTAAAACTATAGACCAAGTTGTTTGACAGTGACACAAAATACGTAACGTGCTTAAGTTTTTAAAACTTAACTTTTAAAAAAAAGTGTAGCCAAAAATAAAAAAGCAACTAAATCACCTATTATTAAAATGTATATAAGATGAATAGGTTTTGGTTTAAAATTCTCTTTGTGATTGATTCAGTTTTAATTTGTTGTTAACTTTTTGCCTTTGCCTAACAAATGTCCAATACTTCAAAAATTATCACATGTAATGAACGGAATTACATCCATGTAAGTTGCCTACAAATTCATAATTCAATTTTGTTTATAGATATTGTCACTGTTCACCTTGGAGCAACTTTAAAAAGAAAACAAAATTCCAGTAATAAAAGTAGATACCTATTAAAATTCATATAGACACGAATATGAATCAAATTTATTTGATAAAATGACTTTGACTTACAAAAGATATGTGATGCTGATGACTAACATGATAATCCCTGGTTCCAAGTATATGATGATGGTGGATTTCTTATTTTATATATACATATAGGTACAAAAGAATTAAGAATTACAACAAAAATTCAACAAAACGTCAAGTAGATATAAATTTTATTTTAGATTTGTTGTTTAAAAATAAAAATACGAAAAAAGCATTTTTGTTTATCGACAAATCCTTCACACCGAGAAGTGCCAAGCAAGGGACTTGTATCGCTTTGCCTCGTCGTTATCGTCGTCGGCAAGGGCAGAGGCAAGGAGGTTTAAGTTGAGAGCATCACGCTTTATAAGCCTATTGGTATATTATCATCCGTCCGTCTCGACGAAGACGCTCGCTGTCGTGTCGTACCTATCAGTTGAATGCAGACGACACATTTTTAAATAAGACATTGGGATATAACATTATGCGCCTACTGGCGATAACTTACGCCCACTTATGGCCAGGATTGTCGTCTTTTAGTCGTTTGCTCCTTTTTTTGTGTTGTTGTTGTTGGTGTTATTGCTCAGACCGAACAACCGACCGACTTAAGAACGATATACGCTACGCGGTCGGTGTTGCTTTTGTTTTCATGATGCACGGATATTAAATTCGTGTTGTTCGGCGCGTTCAGATTTTCTTATTTTGTATCGCGCGGTTTTGTATTTATTTTTCCCTGTTTTGCATGAGGCGACAAGTCGTAAATCTGCTTGTACACTGCAGGCGGCACGGAGATAAATTGTTAAAAATGGTGGTTAATCAGGAAAATACCAGACACGCTCTATACAAAAATGCTTATACGTATACTTAACGTATATGCATGCAATCTTACATGGGAAGGTATATTTTGTTGTTGTTTTTTTTTTATTTTCTTATTATTTTCAGGTGAATTATTACGTCGCCGTGAAAAGTGTGCGTGGTCTGCGTGTTTAAGATGAGGCTTAATGTGGTCGGGGTGGTTGATTTTATTTTCAAAATAGGATTGCATTTAATTTGTTAAGGTACATTTATATATGTACCTATATAAAGGCTGTTGCTGTACCTTGTACCTACATATACCTAGGATAATACATTAATGAATATTATATACTTACATACATGATAGGAACGTTAATTTTTTGTATGAGTTATTGCTAATATAAATGTTAAAAAGTATTCTTTCGTTAAAGCTTTTGTTGTGTGAACTGAAACGCAAAGAATACAATCGAAAAAAAAAATGTTTCAAACATTTCCAAAAGTTAATACAACTGCTAAGTGGCAGCAATTTTTCCAACAGAACTGATATAAAATGAAGTTTAAGTTGCAATAGCTCTTACCTAATTAAAATTATCTCTGGGTTGATGCTCCTGCAACTTGCTTAAATCTTTTGGACGATATTAAAGTTAAGCAATCAAATTTATTGCTGCGATTATATCATCGTTGAATCATTTACGTAGTTTGAACTCCATCTTGAACGGGTTTTGCAAGCAATTCAACCATAATACTCGTGCTTCCAGAAATGCTCATCAGTATGCCCTAAATCCCAACTTTTTCGGTCTTATTGTGAAGTACAGATATTCTTTCTTTAACCGTATTATGTGAATGTGGAATGCTTTATTCTACTTTTTTTTTTCAAAATTCAAATTAAAATGCGCATCGATACCTGACTCTTAAGGAAAGGTTACGGAGATTAGCACTCTTCTTAACTGAACACCGTCTTGCTACAGAAACCGAAATTACGCCTCGGATAATTAATGATAACTTGTACAAGTAGGATTCCGCGCTGGATCCTCCTGTATTGATCACATTAACACCCTGCGGATCATAATTGAACAGTGCGTTGAATATCGATCACCACTTCACCTGCTGTTCATCGACTTCGAGAAGGCCTTTGATAGCGTTAACAGGGATTTGTAGCATTCAGGGAGGCATTCTAGAAAAACTTATTGATATTATTAAAGCAGCATATGATGGATCCAAGTATCACGTTTTGCCCGTTGGTAGGTTGTCAAATGATTTTGAAATCCGAAGCGAAGCCAGACAGGGCTGTATTCTGTCACCAATATTGTTTTCGTTGGTGATCGTAGGCGGAACCGAACAAGACGTCATCTGCCACGGCGGCAAAGCAAAAGCGGCTTTCGGTATGCTGTACAAAATTTGGAGGATTAACTCTATCAAGCTATGAGTGTTTCGCACAAATGTCGAATCAGTGCATCTTTATGGGTGCAGCACTTGGAAGGTTACTTCAGCCATAACAAGAAAGCTGCAAACCTTTCGTAAATAGATATCTTCGTAACATCATAAGGATTTTCTGGCCAAATCGTATTTCAAATGACAGGTCAGGAACCTATAGAATCTATAATACGGAGACGTTAGTCGCAATGGATTAGACATATGCTTCGAAAAGGTAACGACTGCATATTGCAGGCCAAGCAATCCGCACCACACAAGGAGAAAGAAGAGCTGGACGACCGAGAAGCACATGGCGCAGGACAGTCGAGGCGGAATCAGCGTCACTAGGCAAGAGTTGAAGGGAGCTGAAACACATCTAACTATTCCCCTTAAGGGGTCCCCAACGGACTTAACAGGTCTGAGGACCTGAGTAGTATGTAAATTAAGGATATTTAAAAAAATTTGTAAGACAATACCTTAGTCTATGTATAGCAAATTATAACTATCTATGCTGGTACTTAAAATTTACTCTCAAAGTTCCCTATTAAGGGATATTGGCTTTGTTTTGAGATAATTGTATGTTACTTAAAATTTTCAATGCTTCTAAAAATCTCAGGTAATTCTAAGAAAATAAGGTTTTATTATCTAGAATTTTCCAACTTTTTTTATTTTTTAAAATGCTTTGAAATTATTCAAAGTTCTGGAAGGAAAAATGTATGTACTTTTTAAAAACACTATCCTTCTGGCAAAATTTTAAGAATTATATAAATGTACATTCTTTGCCCCGTAACATTAAAATTCAAGACCTCCCTTCTTCGGACACTTTGAGGCGCCATAAAAAAAATATTAGCCTCAGAAGCTAGCTTATGTAATGTTTATTTATCAGATCGAAAGTTGTTAAGTTTTATTTATTTGAAAATGGTCACTATTACGTACGGGCTTGTCCAAAGACAATTGTTTTTAAAAGCAACAAATTACTGACGTAGATCTTATTTTTCTATGAAAAACAGACTGTTGGATTTGTATGAAAAAACTACTGACAGTTTGAAGACAATATTTTTAATTTTTGAAAATCTATTTGAGTCGAAAGTAAATTTTAACCAAGTTTTAGGATTGTTTTTTTTTTTTAGGTTTTTGTTTGTAAAAAAACTATCAATTAGATTGTTTTCAAAATTTAACTAAATATTGACAGGAATATTTTTTAAAAGATAAAATAATCTTAAGCTACGATCTCAAGTTTTTGAAAAGATATTTGTGTCGAAAATCAATTTTTACCAACTTTTGTTAAATTATTTTTGAGTTTTTTTGTTTTTTTGAAAAAAATGTCAATTCGATTTTTCTCAAAATTTTACTAGACTTTGAAAACAATATTTTTTAAAAGATGAAAGTAGTTTTAAGCCAAAATCTCAAAGTTTTGAAAAGATGTTTGAGTCGAAATTCAATTTTCACGAATTTTGAGTAATGCTTTTTTTAGGTATTTATTTTTTATAAAAAAAAACTGTCGATTTGATTTTTCTCAAAATTTTTCCAGATGTTAAGAAATTATTTTGGAGATGAAATCATTTTTTATTCGTAAAATTTGTTTTCCAGTTTTTTTGATTTATAAAAAAACCGTTAATTTATTTTTTTTTTCAAAAATATACTGAATTGAAATGACGTTACATTATATAATAACACATTTAATTCAAGTCTCTAGCGTCATTAGTTTGAGAGATATTAAGGTTTAACTAAAATGTTTACCTTATGGTATGGTAAAAAAAAACCACAAACGCAATTTTTCTTCCTCCATTATTATCTGTATAACAAAATTTATTTGAAGTGGATATTTCTACTGGTTCTTGAGCTATGGACGACGAAAAAACGTCGCGAACGTACGTACACACCCACACACAAACATCTCTCTAAAAATCTTGTATTTCGATCTAGGGAACTTGAAACGTCAAGAAATGTCAACATTTTCGATTCGACAAATCGGACCCATTTCAATAACTTCCTATGGGAATTTAATAAACTGTGTGGTGGAAGTGGTGTCATTGGAATCAGTGATCGTGCGGATTTCAGCTTCGCCTTTTACCATTCCACGACTAGGGCTCAGTCGATCTTTAAGGGCTCCCAAAGCAGTCAAGCCGTTGAAGAGAGCTTACGTGAAAGTAAACGACTTTCGATAGGGAAAAGGGCAAATTCACTGGAACATAAAAGAATAATTATTAATGAAACATTAAAAAAGGATTTTAAGATTATCCATTCAAAATTCATATCGTTGAAGAATTCGAACAAAGTGATTTTGTTTCACGGAAACATTTTTGTGAGACGATGTTAAAACGTTTTTGCTCTTTGAATTCCGTTTTGTTTTTGGAGTGACGAGGATCATTTTCATTTAAACGGTCACGTAAATACAAAACAAGTAAATACAGTTTTTGGGCTTCCAGAATCCATAGCCCTCGACTAAAACGACAAAAGCCATTGTCTAGTGTAACTGATAGGTGGGTCTGAAACCTTTTTTCGATAATTCTCGGAGCCAGGCACAAGATGGCAGTCGTGACAATGAACGTGATAACAGATTCTTTTCTGTGGAATCTGCAAGATCATCCATGGTTTTTATCGCACTCATGGTTCCAACAGGATGGAGCGATCTCACGCACGGCTAGAGAATCGATTAATTTGTTTCCCCCAAAAAACTTTTTAATCGTTTTGGGGACATCCAGTGGCAATCGAGGTCCCCCAACTTAACCCAAATAGATTTTATTTTTATGGGGCGACCTCAAACAGAGAGTTTATAGTAACAATCTTTGAACTTTGAACTAAGGGACAAATTTATCGAGAAACCAGCGCAATTCAATTGTGTTAACTGCTTCTGGGCTCCTTTTTGAACAGTGCGTGCAACTCCTACTCGACAATACACATTTGGAAACATAGTGTTCAAAAATTTAATATTTTAAATAAAACAATACATAAAATAGATTTTTAACTTCCCATAAGAAGTTATTGTAATGGGTCCGATTTATCAAACTAAAAATTTTGGCAATTCTCAACGTTTCAAGGTCCCTAGAGTCAAAATAAATGATTTTTAGACAGATGTATGTGCGTGAGTATGGTGTACGTCCGTAGAGAACCAGAAGACATATCGACTTCAAATAAATTGTGTTATACAGATAATAATGTAGAAAGATGCAGAGCGAGCTCTCAAAAAATTGCGTGGGTGGTTTTCTTACCATAGCAGTTTAAAGAAAAACATTTTATTTAAGCATAAATATATCAAGAACCAAAAACTTTGTGCAACGAAGAATAATGTTATTAATATTTTGAGAAAAATCGGATTGAAAGTTTTTTTTTTATAAAAAATAAAAACGTAAGAAATTACTCAAAGTTGGTAAAAATTGATTTTCTCAAATATCTTTTCAAAAATTTGAGATTATGGCTTCCAACTTATTTTATCTTATAAGAAATATTTTTTTTCGACATTCGGTAAAATTTTTAGAAAAATCGAATTGACAGTTTTTGTACAAAAAATTAAAAACCTAAAAAATAATTAACAAAAGAAGAAAATTTACTTTCGACTTAAATATATTTTCAAAACTTTGAGATTTTGGCTTCAATCTAGTTTAATGTTATAAGAAATATTGTTTTGAACATTGGATACAGTTTTTTTCAAAAATCGCATTGAAAGTTTTTTAACAAAAAATAAAAATCTAAAAAAGCATTTCTAAAAGTTCGTAAAAATGTATTTTCGACTCAAATGTCTTTTCAAAACTTAAAAATATTGGTTTAAAAATTATTTTATCATGCATAAAATATTGTTTTCGACATTGAGTGAATTTTTTATAAAAATCCAACAGTCTCTTTTTCATAAAAAAAATAAAATCTACAAAAAAACGAACATTTGGTAAAAATGAACGTATTGATTTCAAATTAATTTTATATTCATTCAATTTATATTTGTTTATATAAAAATAAAAACTTTTTTTGAAATGCTACTAAAACTGTTAAAAATTGGTTAACGACTAAAAATCTCGATGATAAAAATAGATTTTGAAATCAAACTACTTCATGAAATGCAAAATATAGTTATTAATTTTAAATTTTCTAGAATAATTCAATTGACAACTTTTTTAACAAAACACGAAAACCTACAAACCTTTTAAGCAAGACAAACCGACAGGCAGGATGGGAAGTTATCAGTGTGGGTCGCATCCTAACCTCTTTCTTAAAATTTAATTTTGAAAATATATATCTGCCTCTTTAGAAACCCTGTATTTGCCATATACAAAATTCAACTCTCATTCCAGATATGAGTACAATTTTTGGTAAGTTCATTTTTATACTGAATATTCTCACCTATGTTTTTATTTATTTTTACTTTTAATTACAAATAAAAAAGAGTCAAAAAGTCAATAAAAATATAAATAACTTATTTTATCTATAAACTGTTTCTTTTTTTGCCCTGAATTTCCTTAATTTTCTTTGTGAGAATCTTGTTTACCAATTTTATCAAAAATAAACATTCCACATTGTCCCCAAAGGCATTTCGTACAACTCATATACAAAAGATAAAATCAACATCAATATATAAAAGAAAAAAATGTCATTTTGAATTTTGTTTATTTTAAAATTAATTAAAATAAAATTCTTGAGAGGTACATCAACCCAAATTTATTATCTTCACCTAACCATGATGCATGAAGCTGAATTTTATTTTTAATTCTGCATAATAATTATATTTAATTGCTTATTTACATTGTGACTGCAATATATATAAATAAATGGATATTATGGTGAAAGGGTTGAACACATGTAATGGGAACATATTTTTTGAGTTAAGAAAATTCATATCATGTTTTGAAGTACATAATATGTATATTCGATCACAAACGATTTAAGGAAAAAATTATGTACGCTACGAGACGGTTTTGAGAATTGAAGCTTCTTTCTTTTTAAGTTCTTCTGATTCAATCTATTTTTGAAGTAAATGTGCGACATAACAATAAACTCATGATTTATCTAAATTCACCTCGTTCAAGAACATTTCTTTTATTTTGAATAAAGAGGTAATATTGGACCTGAAATTTTTAAATATCCAATTTAAAAACAAAGCATTTCAAAAAATATCTAAACAAATCGTTTAAATTAGGCATAATATGTGTTTTGTGATTATTAAATTCTATAAGTAGAGACATTAACATTATTATCCAAAAACATTCTTTTACAATTTTATAAAACACACAAATTAAAAAATCCATTTGCATTCTAAATGAATACTTAGTTTAGGTATAGGTTTTTGTATAACGTATCCACAATTTTTTTTAATTTTAAATCATGATAAATACAACAGTAAACAATCGATTGTTTTGATGAATTTATGACTTTGATTTCGATAAGTTTATTCTTGTTTAATTTCGACCATTATCACTTAGTCAAATGTATACCAAGCTCATGTAGGGGTATATAAATAATGCATCCCAAATAACATTCCATTTAAATAAAATTCATTAGGTAGAAAGATATAAAATAAATGAAAACAAAATCAAAATCAAGTCATGTTACTTCTACTACATATTCGAATTTGAGTGAACAGGTTTCTCAATTTCGATTAAAATATTCATTTTATAAGAAAACAATAAAAACTCAAACTTACGATCAAACGACGAGACGACACGCAAAGCGATGTTTTAATTAATTCATACTCAAAGTCGTACCACTAACCTGCACCGCACAACAATAGAGTTTATTAAAAAAAATCCCCACTCATCCCAACTTCCCCAGCTGTAAGGTGGATATTGAAATGTTAAAATCAAAAACAAATAAATTGTAAAAAGATTTAGATATTATTTTTATTCAATAACAAATCGTTAAAACTTAGAAAATTGCCCATAAAGAAGCTAAAGTTCAAAAGTAGAAGTAAATATATCGTTTTCTACTCCATCCGCATAGTGGTTTCCTGATGTCTCTTATTTCAGAGATATACGAAATATTTTATCTGCGAGTAATTTGTGATGGCTCCAAGCAAAATGCCAGCACTTTAAGATACGGATGGAGCAATTTTCGTCTGGTTGTCTCTAAAAAAAAGAAAAGAAAAACGGTCAGACCCAGAGATACTTTGCTATATGCAAAGCTAAAAGTTTTTGGTTCAATATGATCGGATGTGAGAACAGTCAAAACTCTGTAATGCGTGAAAGGGTTCTTTTAATTTTTTATCCGCAAACAAAAATAAATACTCAAACTATCCGAATAGTCTTAGTTACCTCATAAAATGATGCCTTTTGTTTCATGCTAATTCTATGCTTATTTTTTATTTAATTAAGGTGGCACTACAATCCTGTCAATTAGGGCTTCACCCAACAAACTTCTCCAATTAGCTTTGTCCCTCGCTAGATGTCTCCAGTTGTACCCTCCAAGTTGGGTCAGGTCACTGTCCACTTGGGCGGACCACCTAATCCGCAGTATTCCTCTACTGCGCTTTTTCCAGGCCGGAAGGTAGGTTTCCATGCCCTCTACGAGACACAGCCAACTTTTATGCATACGGGACTGTAAATTACTTGAAGAATTTTTCTTTCCAAACGAATCAAGGTACTTTCATCTTCGTAAGCGGTTAGCAAGAGTAATTCTTCGTTTTTTTTTTGACAGAGACGTCATTGTTTTAGGTCATTTTTTGATAACAACGTGCACTTTGTTTTGCCCCCATTAACGGCAAACCCATTTTGCCTTCTATGCCACAACACTTCCAAAACCATCTCGCTGAGGTCTTATGATTATGTCAATGCCATTAGCAGATTCGAGTAATTGGACAGGCTTTTGAAAGAAAGGGCCTCTATTGTTGACAGGGCACCCCTGCATTATTCTTTCAAAGACTATGTTAAAGAAATCACATGACAGCCCATCACCTTGTCTAAAGTCTTCTTTAAAATCGAAAGGTACGGTTAAGTTGTTTCCAGCCTTTATGAATCAGTGCGAATTCTCTATGGTCATTCTGCACAAACGGATGAGTTTGGCAGGAATGCCAAAACTAGACATGGCTATATACAGCTCATGACTGTAAATGTTCTATGGGGTCTTGAAATGGATGAGAGTTGGTTTGTGTCATTTTGATGTTCTTGTTTTTCCAGTATCTGTAGTAATGTGAATATATGATCGAATGTGGAATTTCCTGGTCTTAAACCACACTGATAAGGACCTATCAGCTTCTTGACTATGTGCTTTCGATGTTAACATATTACGTAGAGAAGATTTTGTAAGCGATTTTAAATAAAATGATTCCTCTATACCTATAATTAGTGCAGTGCACAATGTCATATCTACTAATTTTTCGTGTCAAAAAAATCCAGTTAAAAAAGCTCCAAAGAAAACCGTTTGGCAGCACGAGAAAGCCAACTGGTGCAGATATGATTTCTATAGTATGATTCATCTAGGAATGGAAACCTTTATCCCGAATAGGGTTAAAAGTATTAAACCCAAGGTTAAATCATGGTTCGATTTGGGCTGCAAAGAGGTTATCAAGGAGAAAATCCGAAAATTCCACCTTACCAGGTAGTGTCATGACTTTTCCAGTTCTTGAACGCGTAAATGATTCTATGGGACCAATATTTGTTCGTCCTCGAGCTGTGGCGAGAGTTCTTCTATGAGGAATCTCAACATTCATTAATCCGCTGGCCTAGATGGTATCCCCGCTATTATTCTGAAGAGATGTTCTTCCACGCTAGCAAAACCACTGCGTAAGCTTTTTCATCTATCCTATTCTTCTGGGCTCGTTCCAAATAGTTGGAAAACTCCGTTTTTTCAGCGAATCCCAAAAAAAAGCGAATCTTCTTCTCCCACAAATTACAGTCCGATAGCACTAACGTCCCTTCTTTCTAAGGTCATGGAAACGCTGAATAATTATCAGCTTAGAAAATATCTTAGGGAACGGAAGCTTCTTAATGACCGGCAATATGGCTTTCGTAGAAATAGGTGATCTCATGATTCTTTACATCGCTTTGGAGAAAGTAAGATTATTGCACTTGATATTTCAAAGGCATTTGATAAAGTCTGGCATCTTGCTCTCTAATCAAAAATGCGTGCTTTCGGTATCGACGAATCTCTTCTTCGTTCGATTAGAAATTTTCTTTCGAACCGGTTAATAAAAGTTGTTCTGGACGGATTCAAGTCTGCAACTCATAAAATAAATGCTGGTGTTCCCCAGGACTGCGTTTTGTCTCCGACCCTTTCCTCATTTTTATAAATGATCTCCTGTCTGCTACTTCTAATGCAATTCATTGTTTCGCTGACGATAGCACTCCTAGCTTTTCATATTCGTTTTCAGACCCACAACCCTTCTCTTTGGATTTGGAACTGCAACGGCAAAATATGATAATCTCATTGAATTCCGACCTACACAGCATTGTACAATGGGGAATAAAAAATCTTGTGGAATTTAATACTTTGCAAACGCAATGCTATCTTGTATTGTTAAAGCGAGATAAACCCTCTGTGCCATTATCTATGAAAGGCACTTGCATCAACGAAACGGAAAATCTGAACATCCTCGGAATGTGCATCAGCAACCATCTTTTGTGGAGCGATCACATACGCGATGTTGCCAAAAATGCCGCAAAATAACTAGGTGTTTTGAGAAGTCTCCGTCTGATCTGACTATAATCTACAAAACCTATATACATCCGAAACTTGAATATAACTCTCATCTCTGGGCTGGTGCTCCAGTAACATATTTAAGCCTCTTGGACAGTATTTAAAAAAGAGCCATTAAGAGACATTAACATCATCAACTCGTTTACGTCACTCGAGTGTTGACGCAAGGTTTCTTGCGTCATCCATATGCACCGTTATTTTAACGGACTATGCTCTAGTGAAATAGCTAGTTGCATTCCTCCCCTTAAACAATTTAACCGTAATACCCGCACTTCTAGGAATGTCCAACATTTTACCCTTAAGCCCAACTTCCGTCGTACTATGACGAACACAGATTAATTTTTTAGCCGTACTAGTCGAATGTCGAAAGCCTTGCCACACTCTATCTTTCCCTGTCATTGCAATGTTCAGAATTTAATATCAATTTACCCCGACACCTCCTATCCAACCCACTCCTCTTTTCCTAATGCTCACATTGTGTCTTTGGCATATTAAAGGTATAAAAAACCCTATTTGTGTTCGCTAATGTAAAATATTTACGTTTTTTTTACATTTATTTATCATCATCATTTAATGATCTTATAGAATACACTATCTAGTCTGACTTAAATTAGATTTAAAATATAAGGAAGCATGAGTATACGAATAAGACAGATTTATGTTCCTTGGAGATGAACTTTTGCTCCTCCATGGCTTCCCAAAAAAAAAATGTCAAATGAGTTTTAAAGAAATATATGTAGTTAATGATCCACTAAACCCTCAACCTAAGCTCAGTGTCGTTTTTCTGAGTCCTATTACCGCCAATTTCACTAGGCTAAGTTTTTACCGAGATTAATGGCTGATATATAAACCCGCTTCAGGTTCATTTTAGTCTGCGTTACGATTGGCCTACTTCGAGGTTGCTTCGAATGACATTTCTAAAATGAAATTTCTGTCATTAGCAGTTGTTATTGTTTCTCAAAAGTTTGTTTTGATTTTTCGTTCAGTTAAAAATATGAATTTTTGAAATCGGAAAAAAAAATAAATCGCGGAAGTAGCTTACACGACCTATCCTGGGTATTTTCAGCTCATGGAACAAGAAGATACGCAGACTGAAAGACTTTGGTGGGTCCAGGAGCTCACTTTATGTTTTGGATCGGGTGTTATACAGGAATTTCCATTCCATCTCCAAGCCAATGAGGAGTTCTTAGAAACTTATTTTCTTTTCAACAAAATTAAACGTTTTCAAAAAAAAATGTGTAGTATCATATGTATATTTCAATAACTTACCTATTAACTTTTTCTAGTAACCAAATGCATTTTGTTTGTTAAAAAGAACACTTTTTACACAAAATCGTTGTTCAATTGGTGATATTCTAGGTCCAAACTCTGACGTAATAACAATTAAATTGATTTAATAGATCCTATGGTAACTTCTAAGCTAAGGCTGATATTGAGGGATTTTTTGGATATAGTGTGTGAAAAGTCCACTAGCGTAATACCTAGACTTATTTTCAAAAAACGCAACGTTAAAGCTTTGGAAATAAATTTTAAACATTTAGAAGGATGTATATTTTAAAAATTAATTTCCTAACGTTGTTCAAGTGACTCATTTTGTTCTGCAGAAACAGGTTTCAGTGTCAAAATAACCTATGATATAAAAATAAACCACTGTAAGCTCCACCGTACATATGCTTTCCCTAAAAAAGAAACTACTTATACCATTAATTTGATAAATAAGCTAATTTTTTCGAAAATAATAAAAAAGGGTTAAAATTTGAAATATCGTTTTAGCGAGAATTTACTGTATCAAAGTTGTGTATGAATATCAAAGTATGTATATAAACATTGTATAATGTATAGTGCCACTGTCTCTCGTAACATGAAATAAAGTATCCATAAAAATATCTCGAATTGCCAATTGAATGATGCCATTAAGGCTGCGGGGCACTTTGGATTTCGCTTCTTTTTATTGAAATTAAGCAATTTAGTGTAATTTAACAACACTTTAAGTAAATAAATTTTTGTATTTCCATTTCGTGTGTGATTTCGGTTATATACTTTTTTCCCATATATGAATATTACACTTTGAGTCCATGTTTGTGGGAGTCTGATTTTTCTCGTCTTAAGTTTTTGTTTATTGTGTTTTCGTTGTTAAGGTTTTCGATTCCGTTCGCATTCGGTTGACCAATTCATTTCATATATGTGCCCATATGTCCAAAGTATAGTAATTTACGATTTCATATTTGCCTAAGTTCGATACAAAGTGAACTGAACGGTGGCGGCGGCGCGGCGGCGCGCGGTATGTGAATTGAATTACGAAATAAAATCTGCCATAACGAGTTTGAATGTTTAAAATTTGAAATACAAATACAAAACAAGAAGGAAATAAATTTAACTATCTATATGGGTTCTGTAAGCGGAGCTATTTTGCATTTTGAGTAGGTATAAAAAATGTTTAGATATACCGATATCAGGAATATGAATTTTTTTGGTTTTGATTTAGTTGGGCAGTAAGGCAATAAGTTTAAAATTTTATTTGATATGTGGTAGGAATAAATTATATAAAGAATATTAAAACAAATTAATTTTAAAACGCGACTGTTGAAAAGTATAAAAATGTTTTCAGGCAATTAAAATTATTTTAATGGAATAATAATACATTTAGTTAATTTTTTTTTCAGTCTTTTAATTTTTCATAAACACCAGTTTCGAAGCTATGAAACTCTAATAGAGTAATAATTCACTTGTTAGATAACAATTAAAAACTTTGAAAATCAATAATATTTAGACACGTCAGGCAAAGAAGATAAAATACAAATATTGGAATAGCCTATTTTAATCAAAAATGAAGTTTTGAATACAAGTTTCTCGTAACGTGGTACTAACGATAACCACTGAAATTTCAAATTGGAAGTCTCGAAGTACCTGATCGCCTTTTTATTAAAGTAGTTTAAATAAGTTTGAAAAGAGTGTATTTGGTTTGAAATTTTCTATTATTCGTGAGGTGCTTAACCATAATGGTCTCAAGTATTTTTTTTAAGAATAAAAGCTTTCGAAGATCTATAAACATTTCATGTTAAAAAGAAGAGCTATTATAGCAATGTAGGAATTTTTTTTAATTGGAAAAAGATCTGAAATATGTTTTTAAAATCAATCAAATAGTGTTAGTAACTTTTGAATAAATAAAATAAATAAACCTAAAAGTTTTGCTTTTGATTATGACGGCTCGATGATGGCTTGAATTAGTCATTACGACTACTGAACTGTTTAGAGGGATCGTTCTTAAAGTCAAAGCAAACTAGGTAGGTTCTCAAAACTAAAAAAAAACATTTTTAGAAAACATAGTAAAATGTTAAGAAATTTACATATTTTGAAAGTTTTTTCATTATACGAATTAATAACAAACGATATAATGCCCAAATATCTTTTTTAAGCTTATTTATTCTTATGTAAAGTAACGCAGTTAAAGAAAAAACTTCTATGAGAAACGTTTGGCAATATAAGAAAGCCAACTGGGGCGGCCTGAATGAATTCTTCAGGAACTTTAACTGGTCACTATGCTTCCTCGATAGTGACGTGAATTCATGCGCATATATAGTTAAACATTTAATTTTTTGTGGAATGAAAAATGTTATACCAAATAGTGTAAAATTAATCAAACCTTAAGAGATTCGGTTTGAGGTTATTAGGTTCAGAAATGTAAGTTCCCGGATTTAAAAAAGCCAACCCCACTAAGGAAAACCGAAATAAGTTAAAGCAAGCTAGAAAGTCCTGTAATGGACATATTCAACGAACCCAATTTTTGAATGATCAGAAATTAAGCCAAAAAATACTACAATGTCCCAAAGGTAGTCCATTGTAAAAAACGTACGAAACACCACGTCATCCTCGTTTCCACCGCTCGTCCACAATGACACTCCCAATGTGAGCTCGATCGATAAAGCCAATTTGCTTGCAGCACACTTTGCTGTTAATTCGATGCTATCGGAAAGTGTCATGAGTCCTCCTGTTCTTGAGAGCCTAAATGATTCTATGGGGCGAATCTTCTTTCGCACCCGTACAGTTGCAAGAGTACTGAAAGACCTTGACACAAATCCGCTGGCCTGCATGGTATCTCCCCTATTGTTCTGAAGAGGTGTTCTTTAACGCTTGCAAAGCCACTGCGTAATCTTGCCATCTTTCGTACTCTACAGGTCTCTTTCCGAGGGATGGAAAACAGCATTTGTATAGCCTGTCTCCCTCTAATTATCAACCGATTGCACTTATGTACGTCCCTTCTTTCCAAGGTCATGGAAACACTGATTAATATTATCAGCTTAAGAAATATCTTGAAAACGGAAGCTTCCTAATGACCGACAATATGGCTTTCGTAGCAATAGGTCCACTGGTGATCTCATGGTTTATCTCACAGAACAGTGGAAAAAATCTTTACATCGTTTTAGAGAAAGTAAGATTACTGCACTTGATATTTCAAAAGCATTTTAAAAAATTTGACACCAAGCTCTCTTATCGAAAATACGTGCTTTTGGTATTGATGAATCTCTTCTTCGTTGGATTAGAAATTAGAAATTTTCTAACCGTTCAATAAAAGTTGTATTGGATGGTTTCAAGTCTGAAATTCATAAAATAAATGCTAGTGTTCCCCAAGGCTCCGTTTTGTTTTCTACCATCTTCCTTATCTTCAGAAACGATCTTTTGTCTGTCACTTTTAATCCAATAAACTGTTTCGCTGACGACAATACTCTCAGATTTACAAATTCGTTTCTAGATTCACATCCTTGTTGGTTGGATGTGGAACTTCAACGGCAGCATTGTCAAATGGGAAATTATAAACCACGATCCAAAAAAGAGCTTTCAAAATAATAAGCGATATAGCAATAACCGAAACAATTACGTCACTCGAACACCGCCGCAATGTTTCATGCCTTTCGTTGTTCTTCCCATATTTTTATTAACAGTGTTCTGTCGTATTAGCCAGATGCGTTCCCCCTCAAACAATTCAGTCGTAATATTCGTACTTCTAGGAATGATCAACAGTTTAACCTTGAGCTCAGTATCAGACGTACTGTCAAGTATAGAGATTCTTTTTTTAACCGCACATCGATAATGTTTTTCTCTATCATTTTAACATTCAAAATTTTAAGACCAATGTGCATCGGTATCTCCTCGTTCATCATTCCCTATTTTCCTAAAGTTCACACTGTTTTTAAACTTTAAACCACGTTAAGGGTATAAATAAAAGTACCCGTGGCATGATGGTTAGTGCGTTGGACTGTCATGCCAAAGGGTTTGGGTCGAGCCCTGCCTGTGCCATCTAAAGTCTTTTCACTAGTACTGGCTCTTGAGGATTTGACAAATCCTTCAAGAGTAATTCTAGTCATGAAAAAGTGCTTTCTCAAAATAGCCGTTTGGATTCGGCATAAAACTGTAGGTCTTCCATTCCTGACAAAATCACTCGCACACAGGAATGGTCGCGAGTTGTTAGTCACTAGGCCCTAGTTCTCAACGGACTGTTGCGCCACCCAATTTATTTTATTTATAAGGGTATTAATAACCTCTTGAGTACAGTGCCCGTTAACTATAAAAAAACGTTCTTATGTACAATTTTATTCAATGAGAATATTATCTGATGGACATTTGAAAGTCTGTCGACTCGCAAATAAGGCCATGAACTGAACATATAATAAAGCTATCAGAAACAGTAATAAAATAGATTTAAAAAAAAAAAAAAAACAATTTTTATAGATTAATGTCACAGACAATCAATGACAGCCCCTAAGACTTGTGTTTGGTCATGAGGAAAGTTTATTGATAAAACCTTTTAGCAAACTTAATGCATCCGTGTAAATTCTAAATTTTGTCGCTATACGAGTATAAATCTTAATTCGACTTTAAAAACTAAATACATACCAATATTGGACGAATCGGTTAACATTTGGAAAATCATATAAATATTCATAGAACTTTCAAATGAAATGAATTAAAATAAAGATTATTTATTTAAATTGATATGAAATTTACTTAAATTAACTGAATTTATAATTTCAGTATGATTCCTGACACATATGCACGGAACGCCCCAGCTGGATCAGATACGTGGTCTTTTTGGAGGTCAAATATTTGATGACTTTTTTTTTTAGCATTTTTATATCATATATCGGCTCGCCAATAACGCATCGAATGTTGTCTATCATGTAGTCGATCGTTTTGAGCTTATCGGAGGCATAGACGACCAACTTCTTTTATAGTAACCGAAAATAGCTAAGCGGTATTATATCGCATGATCGTTGAGTACAATTCACGGGTCCGTAAAGTGAAACTATGGGTTGCCAAAAGTTTCCTTCAATAATTAAATTGATGTCAGTTGAAACCACATAGTTTCTTAAAATCATAGTTGTTCAATTCATTAACGAAAAAGCTAGTAATCATGGATCTAAGCGGTCACCGTTGACTGTAACGTTCTCTTCAACATCGTTTATAAAGAAGTGCGCTAACCAGTCAGTTTTTGTGGAAACAAACGTGTCTTAACACAGACTTCGGGATTATCGAGATTTAAAATATGGCATTTTTGTTTATTGTCGTTACCAACTATCCAAAAGTGAGCTTCATTGCTAAACAAAATTCGCTTATTCAAATTGGGATCAATAACGAAAATCTATTCTGAGTGCATTCAAAACAAATGTTCGTTGTTCAGGCGTCAAAATTAAAAAAAATCCAGCATTCATAAATTATCATAAACTTTTCAAAAGCACTGAAATAAAAATAAACGTTTTATAATATCAACTCTCTAGGCAAAGATGTATCTGTATCTATAGAATTGAAGCCTTAAAAATGATCTTTTCTAAAACTTGGTTCGAGAACTTAGAGAAATTAAATGCTATGTAACTTTCAAGCACTAATATCAGAAAAATATCCATCTTACCAATTCTGTGAACTTTTTTTTTATTCCTTAAATGACTAATTATTACGTGGAAATGTCACTTAAAAAAGCAAATTGCAGATAAATAAATATTAAAAGGTTATCGTTGAGTCAAAATTAAAATTAGATTCCCTGAGTTTTTCTTTAAAGAAACTGTAAAACTGCAGCTAAACAGTTTATCTTCCATTTCACATACAAATATTACGTTCTCTTTAATCAAACATATTGATAACATTTATAACTCCTTAATATAAACACAGTTTCTCACTTGAATATGTTATTCCTTGCAAATATTTGCTTTCAAAATCACAGTATTACGATCAATTTTGCATATAAAATATATCAACTATAACGACTAATAGTCGCACACTCTCTTATCTACAAATCGTTATCACGCACGCAAATTTGCTATTAAATTGTTGCAATATTACACATGCGTATAGTTTATATATACCTACGTTAATTATATAAACTAATCGTAAAAAATGAGTAAAAGCCTTCTCCCACAAAAACCACACGCAACCTACACACATAGGGTACGTTAAGTGCGTCAACTAGACTACATTGTATGAAGAAATCCTGCCCCATCATATTTTTAAGTAGGTAGTGGTTGGATGGTGAAATCAACCCCTTTTTTTTGGATGAAGTGATGTTATGAAACACCCTGTTTATTTGCTGTGGTTTCATTTAACTATTATTTCATACTTACCTAAATAAACTGTCGCATAAAAACGCATGTCATCTCAACCCGCCTGACACACTCTGAATTAATTTAAATATTGTGGTTACTGGTCAAACAGGCTGCTTTTTAGCAACACAACACTTTTGAACAAACCGCAGGCACAGGCACTCATACCCGGCTTCAGCACCAAGGGCGGATCCAGACTTTTAATCAGGGAGGGGGGTCACACACTTAACACATAGACGGGTTTTTACTCACCGCTTAAAATTGTTCTTTAATGTTCTGTAAAGGAGGCTGAAAAAATTGAAATAACCTAATGTGCATCTTAACCTTACATCTACAAATTTCAAGGACTAAAGTGAAGACTTTAGTTATTAAAGTATTTAAGAACACTGTTGCCCACCGAGATATGGTCTAACTTTATAATTTGAACGACTCTTTAGATAGGAACACATTCCAAGATTTCAACAATATTCTAAATATGATATGTTTAAGAGCTTAAACACAATAGTTTAGAGGGATTTTGTTGCTCTCAGGCAGAAATGTAAGAAATTGTTTTGAAACTTAGCTTTTTTCTAAAAAGAATATATTCTTTTTTGTTATTATTTTTATTAATGCGAAAAACGCTACAAGAATTCAAAAACAATTCAATTCAATTTTATTTGGGCTTGTCTGCAGAAGACTGTGTACAAAAGTTTATAGGGTTTGTTTTGAGTTCTTACTAAAATTATGTCTTATATTTTTTTTTTAAGTTTGACTGAAATAAAGAAATTTAACTTTCTTTTTTCAGCAATAGCTTTTTTGACGAAGTCCGAAATTCTAGGGGAAGGTCGTTAAATACTGTTGGGATTGCTACTTCGTATCGTTTTCGTCCAAATTAATTCCAGTGTCTCGGTATTTTATATTGCTTTTGGTTTGTTCTTCTGGTGTTGAAAATTTGTTGGGTAGCAGGTTTGTATGTATTATCGTCATGAAAATTAGATATCACTTCTAGTTTGTGCATCTGCAGTATACTTAGCAATTTGACATCATTATGGATTGGCCGCCTGTTATATTGTTGTCCTAATGTAGCCAGATACATAATTTTTTTAGGTGTATATTTTCGAGGAACGTTAGTTGAGGCGCCCTTCCCCACGCAAGTATACCATATCTAAGGTGAGATTCAACTAATCCATAGTAGCTTTGCCGCAAGACCTCTGGCGGGCAATGATAACTAAGATGGAAAAGAGCGTTTGCACTTTGCTGTAGTTTCTTAGTTAACGCTCTGATGTAGTAACTCCATTTAAGATTGTAGTCGACTATAACTCCAAAGTATTTATAAGTTGAAACATTTTCTATCAAAGCCAGGCAGCTGTCTTCCTTTTGTAGATCAAGGTGATTCATTGTTCTATGCAAACACTGAACTTCGTGTACTTTTATTTTTATTTTGTTTTAAAATGTGTGGTGGATGAATATGCATGACTTTAGTTTTTTGTGCATTAATTATCAACCCATGATCATGGCACCATGTAGTGACAGCATCAAATTCCTTTTGCATTATTTCCTCTGCTATTTTACCGTTTTGGTGGCTGACTACAATCGCAGTATCATCGGCGTATGCATATCCCGTACCATGCGTTAAAACTGAGAGCAAGTCATTTACGTATGTTATAAACAGCAGTGGCCCTAACTTTGATCCTTGTGGGACTCCATACGCAATTTCTTCTTCTGTGTTATATTTTCCCATGATTCTTCAAGATAGTTTTCAAACCAATTAAGCAAATAACCTCGTACTGCAACTTTTTCCAGCTGCCTTATGATATTTTTGTGACTTAGCTCATCGAAAGCTTTTTTAAAGTCAATAAATACCACTATTGAAATCTGGTTTTTATCCAGACGTGTATATAACTTATTCGTAAAGGCTCCAAGCAGTCTGTTGATACTCTTGTTTTTTCGGAATCCAAACTGGTACTTTTCTAGAAGCTTATAATTCTCTAATAAATTGTATAATCTTTTCGAAACCACTTCTTCCAGAACCTTATCTATCGATGAAAGAATGGATATTGACCTATAATTACTTATTTCATTTTTCTTGTCGCTTTTATGAATAGGTCTTACTATTGATGTTTTAAGCAGATTTGGAACTGTCGATTGGTGGAGGCTCATGTTGACTATTTTGGTTATTGGTGGAGCTAGTGATTTAGCATTGTTTTTGCAATCCTTTGGCCTGATTCCATCGATTCCTGGTGATTTACGTTCATTCATTGATCTTAGGATATTTTCTATCTCTCTTATAGTAGCTTCCTCAAAATATATTGAGCGTTGTGTTCTGTTTGAAGGGCCTTGAAAGGTTTTCTGGTTACATTCATGTACTGTGTTGGCTACTTCTAAGGATATGTTTTTGCAAACTGACTTGCGAGGTCTTCAAAGTTTTCTGTGTTAACAACATGTTTAGATGTAACTTCGTCTAAATTATTTGATTTTTTTTACTGATATTGTATTTACTAGTTTCCAGGTTCCTTTGGGGTTCGATTTTGCTTCATGTATTTTTCTTTATAATATCCTTATTTTGTTTGGTTGATCCGTCTGTTTAATTCGTTTCGGAATTTTTCGAATTCCTTTTCGTATTCTTTGTTTCTCCTATTATTTTTAAATTTTCTGTATAGTCTATCCCTTTCAATACATGCGTTTCATATATAGTTAGTAATCCATTCATGTTCTGTATTTCTTTTTATTTTCTTTCATTTCATTGTATGTTTTCTTAAAGGTCTCGTAACCCAGAAAATGAGAAAGATTCGGATCTCAAGAATTTTCTGGCTTTTTTCGGCGTAGTCTTTTCGGACCCAATTTTAGGGAGTCTTTTATTACTATCGGTGTCAGTCTGCTTACTCGTAGATTAGAACTGATGCTAACAAATATTTTAGTCTTAAGGGAGTCAATCAAACTTAAAAATTGTACATAGAAAAATGTTTGGTTCTTGAATTTAAGGAAATAGGTACATTTAAGTATATAATATCTCTGAATATAAAATAAAAACAAATTAAGGTAAACAAATAAGTTAGGAAGATTAATTTGTGTGGCACTCACAAATTACACGTTTCAAAATCTCTTTTTACTTCAGTTTTCAATAGATTTAAAGCTTTTATACCAATAAATACGAAACATTCATTATGTTTTTCGATATGCCGTTAGTTTAACAAAAGTGTAATATTTCCTGTTTTGGGACCTTAAAATACTTAAAATGCGTGTTTAAATTTCAGTTCTAGAGCATCTAAAGCCAATTCACTTTAAAAAGTTGATTTCTTTAATTTAAGTTTTTGTATTCAACAGAAAATCAATTTTGAAAAACATGAAATGCACACTAGAACTTACTAAGTTCTTCTGCTAAAAAGCAGCCTTCTTCGGTTAAAAAATGTTCTTATATTTTAAGATTTAAAAATGTACCATCAAAATAAGTTTTCTCTCAAAAATGTAAACGTCATTTTAGTTCTCAAAAAACTTGTATTAACTTATTTTTTTTTCTTCGAAACTCAGTTTAATTTTTAAATTTTGTCTTAAAAATATTTTTGGTAGACACTGAATAAAGTGCTTATGCCTTTTAGATTAAAATTTCTTTAAATAATAATAACCCCTTTTTAGGATATCGAGTTTTAAAAAAAATACGTTTTTTTTAAGTTAAACAAAATTATTTTCAATCATCATTTGGTCATCGACAAGAGCTTGTAGCGAAAGAGAAGATTATTGAAAACGGTCCATTAGTTTTTGAGTTACCATAAAAAACAAAATAACGGTTTTATGAAGGGGATACACTTCTGTAACAATACTAATATATGTTTTTTCTTTTAGCAAAAAGCCAAATAAAGAACAAGACATTTTGCGAATGGTTAAAAAATCTAAAGCTTTTTTTTTGAAAACAATTTAATTTTCGATTTTAACCAAGAAGTTTTTATGAGAACTGCTGCTATTTTTCGTATTGAGACATTTTAAAAAATGCCTTACGATAATTGGTTGAAAACCTTAATTTCAGTCGACAAAATGGTTTGTGCTTAAAGAGCTAGGGCATACAGATGGACGGAATGGGGGGACCCGCTTTTTTCCAATTTTCTATTATCATGACATTACATGTTTGATTAAAAGCTCGAGTTCAAAATTTTGTACGTATGAAATTCTTGCCATTTAGTTCCGATATGTCGCAAATAAAAATCACTTTAATGGTCACTATATATGTGCTCAAAAAATAAGATATAATTGAAGGCTAGTTTCAGGAATTTAAAGGCAGCTTTATATAAAATTTCTTCTAAAAAACCTGAATATTTGCCCTTTTTCTTAGAAACAAATTTTATAAAAATAATTTAAAGCATATTAAAGTAACAAAAATGTTAGTTGTTTTTGACATAAAACCACTTTTTTGTGAATTTCTTTAGGTAAATTACTAACAAATCTTTAGATGAAATCTTTACTCATTTAACTTAACTGTATAAGCTTTATCATAATGGGTCATATAACCCCCTTGGATCGTCCATTGGTCAAAATTTGACGAATTTGTTTTATGTTTTTGGAATACGGAAGAATTTCTATCCAGTCTTTAGTTAAAAGTGGTACTGTTGGCAACAAACTTTTAAAAAGTAAAATACAATTTTTGTTTTCATATAAAAAATAAAAAATCATATGTAGTAAAACAATACGAATATTTTTGAATTGAAGGTAATTCATATGGGAGAACAAACAAATTATATCCGGGGGGAGGGGTGCCGAAGGGGTTATGACCCTCTCCTGGATCCGCCATTGTGCAGCACATGAGATCGGAACGTACTTTCCATGAAATTCCGCTCTTCATTGAGTCTGATTGTACTACATTTTTGTAAAATCTTAATATGACTAAAATGACTGGCGTTGCAATTGAAGTTCTTTTAAAAGCAAGTATTGAAAGAAAAGTGGCAAATTCAGTAAAGCTGTCTTTTGAAAAAATTCTGATTTAATTTGTAGGTCATATTTAAAACAAAAAGCAACAAAATCCCATATAAGTAGAAGTAGATACGTCCCTGTTTTTAAACAACGCCATATGCAGCTGCACCAAAGCTTTGCGTCTGTCCCGAAGTTGGGATATGCAAACAATTCAAATTGCAGTGTATAGGCAATGCAGGCAGGGCGCGGACATTTCATCACCACCATGGCATTGTGCTAATAACTGTTATAATGACAGACTCGATATACAACAGCGGAAGAAACTATTAAATTGTTTGCCACTTTAGTGGTATTATGGTAGACACGTCCATATCCTCGTTATCAAGGGTGCACAGGCTCATTTCATACAATGAGAATCAATAATCAATTAGACGGTCACTATAAAAGCACTTGGTGTCCTGTGTTCGTCCTAGCAATTAATCTCCATTAAAAGGGTTTCCACTTAGGTATATGCTCAGCTCAAGAAGAAAAAATGGTGAGTAAAATGGCCAATGCAGTCTTTTGGGTCGGGGTAGGTATATAAAAGAATTCCTTTAAGCCCTTTAATCTTAGCACCACTCGGTGCGCGGTTTGTGTGCGACGAACGTGTAACGTGTTTGATCAAATCTTCACTTAAGACAAAAAAACTAATTATGGGGTGCATAAATCATTGGACAGGTCTGCTCGTTTAAGTGTCCTGAGTGCAATTGAGAAGCACACAACACGCTGCGCATTGTACAGTGTCCAGATACTGATGCTGCATCACGCAACTTGTATTTATAATTTATTTTCTTTTGTTCTCTTTCAAAATGCGCATCGTTCAAAAATTATAGGTTGATAAACTGCAAGGCGTAGAACGGAAAAACTATAGGTACCTATATTTTTAAGCTTTTTTATTATAAACCTTAAGTTTGCGTTTGAGTTCCTTCTTATCTTTTTGAAAACTTTTTTACAATAAATTATAAGGCAACTGAGAAAAACGCGCACACCATGCACAAATTTCGCGCATGCAAAATGAAGTGAACATCGTTTAACGTAATATATAATAATTTGGTGAAATAAAGCAAAAATAAAAATTAAATCGATTAACTTTTATAGTTCGGTAACCCCATTTTGGGCCAAGATGCCGGCCACTCATGTAAGTGATCGTATTAATAATTGCAGACAGAAGACGATATAACCTATACCTATACTCGTACACACTTATCCGTCATTGTAGGTATATGGTGGCATAAGAAACTTGTTGCACGCGCTCCTGCCCCCAAAAATATGGTACCTTCATAATATGCATATATGAGCAAGCTAAAGATTATGCCAGGCGCGTTGCGTCGTCGTCGCGTCGTCCTATGGTGCTATATAATTACGCATTTAGCAAGTGAGTGCAACTGAATAATATTTTCTAAAAATACATGGAACGTTTTTCGCGGCGCAGTTGGTAATCGCATTTCAATTGGAGACTGGAGGCTGTGTTAAGTTAAGAGGTTGCTAGCTTGCTACGATACGAGTATATCTATAAAATGAATGAATAAGTAATATTTTTCAATTTGAAATGAAATTCTCCAGAGTTCAATTTTATTAGCAAGTTTATAAGCATGGAGGATGGATGAATTTAAATGGAGATGGAAATTCTCTATATATTATGATACCTTTACATATATGATTGTGAATAGGCAATATATGAGACTTTATTGTTATCTGAATGGAGGGATGAATTTGTGTTAAGATTATTGTTTTATATTTTTGCGCTATGTATAGGTAAAAATGTAAGAATCTATATTGTTTGGAATAAAACAAGGGTAAGCAAACTTCGTTCATTTTCTAAAGAAAGGACTAAAGGACCAGCAAACCAATAACTTCCGATAAAATCCCTCAAAAATTTGCAGATTCTTTTTAAATCCTAATTGTCATATTAAGGACTTAAAAAATGAACAATAAGATAATTAAGTTTAACTTTATTTTTGTCCTTAAGTAAAATCTTAAAGTTTAAATTGCAATTTAATTTATTAAAACATTCAGACCAAGTTAACAAGTTACAACATCAAGCGGACCTTCATTACTTTCAATTATAGCCACATTGTTATTAAATTTAAAAAGACATTTTCGCAAAATTTTAAACGATTTAGAAAAATGTTAAAATACTTTTTAGCAATTCACTTTGCTTAAAAGATGATTAACCTAATTTAAACGGTTTTAATATTAAAGATTAAACTATCTCTTAACAGTTTGCTAATGTTAAAATCACGGAAAAGCTAGTTTTACTTTTAAATTCATGCCATCTGTACAATTGTTTGTTTAAGAGCAGTGGATAGAATAGTCCAGTCACAGTTGGGAATTAAAATTAATCAATTAAAAAATTTAAGCGTATTTATTTGTTTATTTTCATGAATTGTCACTTTTTAGACGTCTTTGGATGTCCGTTTTTAGGTAAAAGGAAATAAGCAATTTACTAGTTAGCAAAACGAAAACAAAGGTTTAAAATTTTGGACTTCTTTAGAAAATTGCTAAATATTTAACAAATTGCTATAACAAGTAAAATGTGAAAAGGTTTAGGAAAAGGTTGTTTAAAATATTGCGCCATTGTTTTTCTTTTAAATTTTATAAGTGTAAAAAAGAAGAATATTTTGTATACCCCCTTAAAAAAACAGCTCATTTAGAAAATTAATATTGTCATTAGCAAAATGTTCACGAGTTCTGTCTAGTGTACAAGTTTTAAAAAGCTATGGTAATGGGTGTTTTTTTGAAGATGTGTGGTTTAAAAGAAGAATTACGTTAATCACGTATTAGTGTTATGTTCAAGAATATCGCTTTATTATAAAGAAAAGAGTGTGGCCGCTGCGATTGGCTCGAATAAATTCCAGCCGAAAAGCTCAATTTTCAACCACTTTTTGCAGCAAGGCTTTAATCATCTTGAGCTTATCTGCATAGACAAGCTACTTCTTTCAATATCACACAAAAAAATTAAGCGGTGATAAAACGAACGATCTTGGAGGCCACACTACAGGCCCACGACGAAGACGTCAATAAATGTGACCACTGAAAGTTTTCTCCAATAAATTGACTGTTATTATTTTAGAAATAAATATAAATTATCAAACGTTTTTCAGGAAAAAATCTTATTTATTGTCAAAAGGCAAACCAAAAATAGCATAAAGTGACAGCTCTCTAAAAACCACATGTCTAAGAAAACACCCGTTTGTACCCGTGGCTTAATGATTTGCTTAGTGGGACCATGACCTCTCTTGCTGCAAAACAGATTTTTCCCTTGCGAAGCATTGGAAAATCGTTTAAAACTATAATTCTTGTCATACAAAATTCTTTCTCAAAATAACAGTTCGAGTCATGTTGGAATAACATGTCGTTTAGGTCCATATGGTTTAATTTGACCGATAAGAAATTGGTTTTCATCGTCATGTTGACGTACGGACCGGCGCAAAACAGTTCGCTCTCTGCCATGTCACTCTTGCCCGGTACATACAAACAATTTCAGGGGGTAATCCCTCTGCCAAATTTGGCAATCGCAGTGCAAAACGGGTGTTTTCTGTAGAGGAGGAAAATGAACTCGAGAATTACCTTATTTCTTCATCCAATTTGTTCCATGGACTTCCCAAAAAGAGGTTAGGCGCCTTTCCTACCAAACGGCAGTAAAACATAATAAGCGATTCCCACCTAAGTGGCATGAGAATGAGCTAGATGGTATGGAGTGATTTTCCAGCTTTTTAAAAAGACATCCCATGTTGTCTTTTCGCAGTCCTCAAGCAACAAGTTTAGCTCGTGGAACAAGTTTTAATGAGACTTATGTCAACAAGTGTTTTTGACAAGCTAACGGAGGTTATGGACCGGTATAAGTTCGAGTCATGGACATATGGAACGCAGCCGAGACTGGAGTTCCAACAGTACTAAAACTAAAGCGTGTGTTAGCCAAACGCTGAACAAAACAAGTTGGTGCCATTACATCTGCTGAGCGTGGAAGATTAGTTACAATTGCCATCGCAATCAATGCACAAGGAGGTCATACACCACCTATTTTTGTATTTCCATTAAAGCGGTATCATGAACACATGGACCGGTGGGATCAATGGGTAACGCTAGTGGATGGATGCAAGAAGCAGATTTTTTCGTTTTTCTCGAGCATTTTAAGAGACAGGCAAAACCAACAGAAGCGAATAAATGTTTGCTCATGCTCGACAATCATGAGTCATATTTATCCATTGAATGTCTTGATTTTTGCAAATGCAAAGGAATCGTTCACAATCACAAATTACAGCCCGTCGACCGGGCAGTATATGGACCACTGAAAAAAATGATTGACTCAGCAGTAGATGCTTGGATTCGAACTAATCCTGGAAAGACCATCCACAATATTCCCAGCATTGTAAAAGAAGCTTTTCCACTGTCTATCACTGATAGAAATGCAATAGCTGGCTTCAAATGCACTGGAATAAGTCCAATCAACAGATGCATTTTAAAATCTGTAGATTTTGCACCGTCTTATGTTACCGATCGCCCACTGCCAAACAATAGTGAAAACCAAAACGATGCTGATTTAAATCTTCAACAAAATGTTTCATCATCAGATGGTGATGTTAATGTGAGTTCAAAACAAGACAAAATAAGCCATTAAGCCATTAGCATTAAAATAAAAATAATTACCTTATAGGTCCTCCCTGAATTTGAAACTGGTTCGATTGCCGATCCCAATTTACCATCAACATCCGGTCGTGTCAATGTAAATGAGAAAATATTAAAATAAAAGTTCCTATGTTGTAACTTTTTTAATTGCATTCTAGAATATCCAACCTACAAAACCCATGCAGTCACCAAGTACATTGGCACCAATCCCTTTTTCACCTCAAGAAGTTCTTCCTTTTCCAAAAGCTGGACCAAGATTCAACACAAGGCGGCGAAGGAAGAAGCGCAAAACTGCTATCCCTACAGACACGCCCGAAATATTGCAAATCGAGCTAGATTTCCAAAATCGACAAAAATCCAAGAAAAATGTGTTTGCAATGAAAAAGCCGAGAGGGCAGTCCAAAAAGAAGGGAAAAACTACCAAAGAAAACATCAGAAAGCGATACTTCAGGTGAAGATAAAAACGATTGCTTATCCTTGGTATGTTTGGAGTGGTTTAGCCGAAGTTGTGGAGGTGAAAAATGGGTCCAATGTCACGAATGTAAGGGTTGGGCTCATGAAGCATTCACAAAGGGTGATCCTTTTTACATGTGTCACAACTGTCTTTCAGAATGAAAACCTTTAAATGAATTTTTATGTTTTGAGTCAAGTACAGCTTTAAGGACTTTTTTTTTGTTATTACTTCTCCCGTAGAGAAAGTTCGCATTTCTCATGTATGTATATTCGATACAAGAACTGAAAATAATAATTTAAGTTTATAATAATGCTCTCGAAAGAGTATGATTCTATTTTAAAGAACTTTTTATGTTTACTGGATTACTGTTATGTTTTTTTTTAAATATCTAAGCGATAATAATTTTACCTTGAGTTATGTTCCTTAAATAAAATTAATTTTTAACGAAATATAAAAACGAATAATCTCATAATTTGGGCAACAATGTCTTTAACTACTTATGTTACTTTTGTCCCCAGGACGAAAGTATTGGACATATAGGACGAAAGTAACGAGGGAAGAGTCTTGGAAAAATATCAAAGGTGTGTGAAATCGTCGATTTATTAAAACTTAACTTCAGCATTTTGTAGTGAAATAAGTCATCTTTAAAATGGCACATTTTGTTTTTCAAATAACAGCCAGAGCAGAAACCCCAAATGCAAAAAATGTTACTTTTGTCCCCGGTCTCCCCTACAATGTTTGGAATATTAAAACAAGTTATCTTATATCAACTTTTGCTTTTAAGTGGGGTGTTTTTCCTTTATCTCATCTAAAAAAAGCAACTCTTATAGTGTTCATTTTATTTTTCGAAGTTGTTACTTTAAACTATGGAATGTCAAATTTACAAAATAACTAGCAAAATTATGTACCTAACAAATATTACAAAACATTAGGTAGGTATAGTCATTAGATTAAGCAACAAAATCTTAAATTAGAGTCAAATTTAGCTATAACGTCGTCTTTGTAAGTAAATAATTTTCAACAATTACTAAATAATTTCTACGTCTGTTATGAATTATTTATAGAACTACGACTTTTTTGACACCCTAATTCCTTAATCGAATTGATAAATGTTAAATTTCGATACCTACCACAAATAATTTTTGTTTCAATTTATTCCAATTGGCAATACTTCATCCCGGTTTAAGTCACATAAAACCTATACATCATAGCTACCTACGTAGGTATATCTTTAGTAAGTACCTTATCTGAATTTCTCATGAGTCCCTTTCAAAATTCAGGTAGGTAGATAGAATTTTTCAAACGAAAAGTCTAAAACCACTGTGAGCACAAAGACAAAATATCAATAACATAACCCAAACAAAATAAAATTAAAAAAGCAAAAAACAACATCGGAGGACTGCAAAATGGAAAAACGGAGTCATCGTCTTGTCCGTTGCGGATTGCGATTGTACCTAACCTATAGAGAATCCACTGCACCATCAAAAATATAAAAGCAAGTTACAAGACGAAGAGGGGTAAAGAAGTTATAATACAACCCAGAACACGATGGCCACCTATCTTATAAGATTTAAGATTGTCAACCATGTTTTTATTGCTTACTTGGTTTTGTGTCGCATGCAACATATACTCATACATAGATCTACCTACATACGGTACAAGAGGTTAAAGTATTAATGGCCGACATGCGGCAAAAATCCGACATTATTATTATTTTTGTTGGTCCGTCTATTCCAGTTGTGTTCTTGTTGTTGTTTTTGATGAAGTGAATATAAGAAAAAACAGGGTGGGGGGAAGTAAGGTTCATCGTACTTTGTGCGACCGAGGTGACACTCATATAAGATAGATACTCTTTAAGTCCAAGTGAAGTTATCTGTCTCTGGATTTCTGTAAGATGAATGCACAAGCTCATGGTAGATATGGCTTCGGTGAAAATAGGATAGGTACGTATATAAGTAAGGAAAGTAGGTTTATAAATTTAACTATACACCAGGATTAAACTAGAGTCGTAGATTAACTTGATTGCATTCATAGATAAGTTTTAGTTTTAGTTGTGTGTATTTTATTCGTGCGCTGGATTAAAAGGATGACCAACGGGATTAAAGCGCTTTGGGTTCTTTGGAATGAATTCATGGCTTAACCATTATTGCCAAGTCAAATTGTGCTGATAGTTAAAGAAAAAAACAAAGAATTTAAATTTTATTAAGTTGTTAAGGTTTTTGTTTTGTACGATTATTTATTTTGCCTTCTTAAGTGCCTATGAGCACTTTAAAAAAAAGTTCAGTTAAATTATTCTAAAAAAACTAAAAATTACCAACAATATTTTGCATATGATAAGTTTTTAGTTGGACTTAAAATCTCTTTTTGTTAACGAGATGTTTAAGTCGTTAACCAATTGTTACCAATTTTAGTAGCATTTCTTTAAAGTTTTTATTTCTTATGTAAACAAATACAAATTGGAAATTAATTTAAAGTCAATACCTTCTATTGTTCACGTGATATCGAGATACATCATTTTCACCAAAAATGTTAGTACAATTTTATGTAGATTTCATTATTTATGAAAAAACGGACTGTTAGATTTTTTATTAAAAATTCACTGAATGTCAAAAACAATATTTTATGTGAGATAAAATAATTTTTAAACCAATATTTTTTAATTTTTGAAAAGACATTTGAGTCGAAAATCAATTCTTACGAACTTTTAGAAATTCTTTTTTTAGGTTTTTTTTAACTTTCAATTCGATTTTTCAAAAAATCAAATGTTCAAAACAATGTGCCTCATAAGTAAAAATTATATTAAAGATATTTAAGTCGAAAATCAATTTTTCCTAACTTTTATTAATTTTTTTTAAGTTTCTATTTGTTGTAAAGGGTGTCCGAAAATTAACGCAAGATTTGAATTAAATAGAAAACGCCGTTTTTAGTCTTTTGATAGTTATATTTTTATTGACTCGTAAAGTACATAGGATAGGGTTATGTATAGAATAACACGTCGGACAAATGGCCTTCACGACTTTGCATGCACATGCACACTGTTTTGTTGAAATTTTCCATGACCATTCTGCATAAATGTGGCTGAATTTCGTTGATGCAGCCTTGAATCTCCTCCTTTAATGCACGGGTGGTTGTGGGCTTGTTGACATAAACTTGTGATTTCCAGCCCAAAATCCACACCATACAGTCACTCGTTGTGGATGCATTTGTTTTTCGACAATCACATGTGGGTTCTCCGAACCCCAAATGCGGCAATTTTGGCGATCGACAAAGCCATCAAGATGAAAATGTGCTTCATCGCTTAGGATGATTTTGCTCGAAAAATAAGGGGAAATTTGTTGATGTTCAATAATCCATTCAACGAACTCTCTTCTCTGTCCATGGTCATTAGGCTTCAATTGTTGTGTAAATTGAATTTTGTAAGCATGAAGACACAGATCTTTGGTGAGTATATGCTGTAGAGAATTTCTTGAAATTTGCAATTCTTGTCCACGACGTCGAATTTAGGTTCCTGGATTGTCAGCAACACTCTCACGCACTGCTTCGACATTCACATTTGAACGGCTTGTTTTTCGACGACCAGTGTGTTTGGCGTCTCCAACGGATCCAGTCTCCATGAGTTTTTCAATTAATCTCTTCATAGTTGACGAAGTTAAAACACTATTCCGACCATATTTTGTATGAAATTTTCGAACTGCAGCCGCCAAGCTTTCACTATTTTTGAAATATTCTTTAATAATGAAGAAACGTTGTTCTATCGTAACCCTATACTGTTAGCTGTCAAATTGCTTTTTTTCAGGGTTGCCAACACTTCACTACAGAAATGGCGGCAAATTCAAATCTTTCGTTAATTTTGGGACACCCTTTATAAAAAACTGTCAATTGGATTTTTCTTAAAATTTTACCGAATGTTGAAAGCAATATTTCTCATAAACAAAATTGTCAGTTCGTTTTTTTCACAAAATTTTACCAGATGTTAAAAACGTTATTTTTCGTTGCACACAGTTTTTTTTGACATAAAATTATTTTTATTCGTTAAATTTTCGAGGTGAAACGTTTTTTTTTCAGTTTTTTGATTTATAAAAAGAAGGTTTATTTGATTTTCAATAAAAAATATACTTGTTTGGTATTACGTTACAATATATTCCTAGAGTTTATGGTTCGTTAGATATTTAAGGATAACCAAAATATTTACCTTTTTTTAACGGCTATGGTAAAAAAAACATTGCACGCAATTATCTTGAAAGCCATTTCTGCATCTTTTTGCATTATTATCTGTATAACAAAATATATTTGGAGTCGATGTCTCTAGTGGTTCTTGAGCTTTGAACGACGACAAAAACATTCCGAGCGTACGAACGTGCATTCACATGCACGCACAGATATCTTTCTAAAATTGTATTTATCCCAAATTTTTAAAATTGAATTTTAAAAATTCGCTGTAATCGCAAATAAAGAATCAATCAAAATTTATTTTTTAAAGTTTTCGTTTAAAATTAAGTTTCACACATGAAATTTAATAAATGATTTAAATTTTTTTATTTTATGGAAATTTATAATTTTTGTTATTTAATATTCCCATAAAATAAGACATACAGCTCAAAATTGTGAAAAAAAAGTTTTATTTAATTTATTTTAATTATGCAGAAAAGCTATTTCATTAAGTTTTTCGAGAACTTGCTGCAATGCTCGTGGTCTTAACTTTTTGCGATTTATTAAAATTAATTTTAATTTTAGTTTTTTCTTTATTTTAGTCTTCGTCCGTTAGCTTCAGGCGGGCCGAAAATGTAGTTATTTAAAAAACCATGGCTTTTTTAACAAAACTGCAACTAGTTTGATTTCGTCACAAAATGTTCGTTAAATTAAGAGTTTAAAAAAAAAATAATTTTGTATGACATATGTTGAAATTAAGAAAATATGGAAATTGTTTCTTTTTTAGAGAAACAAATATTTTAAAACTGATTTTATTTAAACTACATAATTTATTAAATGAACTTACCACAAATTGCTTTAAAAGTATTATTTTAATATTTTTCTATGTACACCTATCCTTCGTGTCACATCGATAGGGACAAGCTTTTTTCGTTTTTTATTTGCCGATATTTCTAAGATTTTTTGGAAAAACCCAAATTAAGAATAAATAAGGTATTTATTATATTTATATTGAAAGCAAAAAATTTTTGGATTTAGTTGAAACAAGTTTTATGACGTTTTTTTCCAAAGAAGGTTATAAAAAGTACCTGTTGTTTTTGAGTCACATGGATAGGGACAAGATTTAAATTTTTTTAATTAGCGTGTTTTAAATCAGTTAAAGGGATACTCTGATTGCTTGGGAGCTTAGCATGAGTAATAATTTGATAGAATCAAGAAGTGTGTGCAGAAGTAAGGGCCTTACCTCTTCTCCGATGAAGAACAAAAATTGGACGTTCCTGATGGATATAGGTGCCATTCGCATGATTTAGAAAGGAAGATATCTACCTTGAAAAAAAGCAAAAGAGGCGTTTTAATAGATTTATGAGCAATCATCTATTACGGGACAGTGGAGCTGGATTGTCAAAACTCCAACATGACGGCAATCACTAAAAAATCGATTCTGGAACCACTTTTTTCGCAGTTTTCTGAATTATTTGGTGGACAACGATGGACTTTCCAACAAGATAATGGAAGAATACATGTCGAACGGACAACAAAAGCTTGGATTAAGGCAAAATGTGAACCTATTACTATGGCCACCATATTCTCCTGACCTAAACATCATGCAAAACGTGAGGGGATGGCTTTTAAGAAAAGTCTACAACGGAGGAGGGCAATACCAAAAAACCAAAGAGATTATTGAAGCCATAAAAAGATCCTGGCCCCAAATTTCGCTCAATTACCTGACGGAGGGCTCTATGAATCCATACACCACAGAATAAGTAATTCAGAATCATTTTAATAAATCCAGTATATATCTATAATATAAAACAGATATTTTGTATGACCTTCTTCGAAAAAACTTGTATTTATCAACTTAATCCAAAATTTTTGTTTGCAATACAAACTTAATACATACTTCATTCATTCCACATTTGGAGGACGGTTGTCCTATTCATGTTACACGAAGTGTATATATTTGCCACTATTGAAGACAACTACCATTAATTTTAAATTTTTAGAAAATTTGAATTTTTCTATAGGGGAACCCTCCCAAAATTTCGATAAATCGCTTTAAGTCGTTAAAGCATCAGACCAAAATATAATAATACAAAATTACGGAAACCAATATTTATTAAATTTGAATTTCATGTTCAATTTTATTTGGGATCAAAAAACAAGAATAGGATTCAAAATCAGGAACACCCTACTGTTCTTTTATCTAGATGCTTATATTATCTTATAATCGTGTCTGTTGCCAAAAAGATTATTAAAAATGTTTAAAGATACAATTGAATTGGTTCATTAATTATCTTTAATGCACTTAAAGGGTCAATTTAATTATAATAATGAAACTGTCAAAAGTTAATGGATAAACATACGTTATTACATGAATAAGCTTAAGTAAAATCTGGTAAATAAATGTGTAAAGTCTCTTATATGTAAAAATTCAATAGACTACCCTTAACCTATTAATATAAACATGATATAAGAAACTTTGTGATTTGTCAACATTTATACTTTAATATGTTGGGTTTTGAAACATTTAGACAGCAAAATTAAAAAAAAAACGTAATAAAATAATATTTCGCTGCAATCTTTATTAATTAGGATTTTTTAAAAGATGGTTTAAAAATTGTATGTGTCATTTAAATTATTAAAAAACTTCATTTATTCCCAAAATTTCATTGTGAGCCTTTGTTTATTTCGTTTGTGATTAAAACACCAATCATATATGCATAAAATTTATACCAGTGTGATTTACTTGGAAAGATTTAAATGAACTTCCCCGATTATAATCACACACAATATAAAAACTGGATTTATATTAAAATTATTATTACAAAGAAACAAAATAAATGAAGAAGTGGAATCACGAAAGGGTATCGTGTTGTATGTGTATGTATATTATATATTTCTACTGAATTACAAATACGCGTGCGTGTGTTGTATCTTCTTATACGCCATTAAAATTTTGATAAGGAGAAGAGGATATGGGTTTGGTATGCGATGATGATGGTAAAAACAAAACACGAGCTAAGGTAATAATTTAATGAAAAAAGAAACATACATCAGGTATAAAGAAAAGAGCCATCGGCTTCTTGAGAAATCGATCTTCGAAATTTGAAAAAAACGAGTTTTTGTTGGATGATTTAATGCGTCACTACAATTTGGGATGATTTTATTCTTATAAAAAGTATACACATCAGTTCTTAATGGCCGAACAATTTAAGGTTGATTTTATTTTTATTTTTTGGTTTTTGAAAATAAAAATTACTTTAATGCTTTTAATTAAATTCAGTTATATGCAAAGAGGAGTTTTGAAGAAACGTTAAATAAGTTTTCAACACTATACAATTAGAAACCTTGTGTGATGGTTGCAAGTAGTACCTGCTTATAGTGAGATAAAGTTTAAAATCATCAAAACTATTTAATTTTTCTCTTATACAATTATACAATTATACTTCTATACAATTTTACTCGATTACTAATTCGATTTTTTTCCTTACAAGAATTTTCCGTCGACCAGATTGACAAAAATATGATATCTTGGATAAATAAATAAATTGACACAACACAGTCCGTAGTGAACCAGGGCCTAGTGACTTACAACTCTCAACCATTCCTGTGTGCGAGTAATTGCAGGGATGGAGGGGACCTACAGTTTATATGCTGAATCCGAACGGCTAATTTGAGAAAGCACTTTTTCATGACAAGTATTTAAATGAATTAGCTGTTTTTAACTATTCAGAAATATTCATTAATTATTATTCTTTCTGTGTAAATTATAGCGATTTTGCAATATTTATAAAATTTCGCTTCTTCCGTCTCATTTATTTCTGTAAGAACTTCTTTTTATAATAAAAAAATTACTTACAAGGATGCTTCTTAGGGATTCTCTTAGAGTTTGACAATTCGATCCAAAATAAAAAATGTCTTCCTCTTTTCCAACTTCTATCTTTTTCTATCTTCTAGATTATGGTTAAACCTACTGTATATTCACCTGCATAAGGAGGTGGAAGCTTTGTGCACATATTCGACTGAACACTTCTCGTCCATTTTGGATAAAACTTTGTACAGGATGCAAATACAATTTGATATGTTGTAAATGTTTTAAGTAAAATTGAGATTACAACTTTCCGCTAGACTAGACCAATCTCACTGTAAAAGCTGTTATTGTATTGTATATCTTTAAGAACTACCTTCATAACCAAAAGGGGCTCGGCCATCTTGATGACATTCAGAAAGTAGTCAGCTTGCAGTTTCAATGTTTTAATGAAAAGAGGAGATAGTACTGTTTTTTACATCCAATTACGTAATTCGGCAGAATCGATGGTATGTGAGATATTTACTGAGGCTCCCTGAAATTACGCCATAGGAAATTACGCCAAAAAAATAAAATGGAAAAAACGCCAAAAATTCTCTATACAATTTTTTGACTTTTTTTCCTAGGAAAAAGAACCTAAAGAGTTTGGTGTTAATTCCGGATTTTTTGGCTATTTTTTCCGAAAATTTCTTGGCGTTTTTTCCTTTTAGAATAATGAAAAAAGGCCAAACAATTTTTGTTTGGAAAAAACGCCAAAAATTTGCTTTTGGACTTTTTTTTCCAAACAAAAAAGGAAAAAAAGCCCAAAAATAAACTTTTTAGTTTTTTTCCAAATCTTAAAGCAAAAAACGCCACAAAACAAACTTTTTGGCTTTTTTTCCTAATCGAATAAGGAAAAAAAGCCAGAAAATTCACCGTTCGTTGTTCAAAATCAGAAAAGTACATGTTGGTCGAATGTATTCATATGGTATACAGAAATATATAATGGCAAAGAACAGTATTTTACATGTTTTTCACGAATTTTGAAGAGCATTTTGATAAAGCGATGGACAAAATAGAAAGTTTTGATTATGATATATTATAAAAAAAATGTGTGTATAAAGAAGATGTTCTTCACATTTGTTATATTAACAATTGTATTGCTAAAATGAAAGTAAAAAGTGATGGATTGTGTGTAAAAGCAAAGAACTTCGTTGACCAATGTCCGTGTTGTCGGAAAAATGTGGCAGATGTCCTTCATGTTTACATATACAAAAATTGACAAATTGAAATAAACAAAGGTATAAGAAAATGTGTTCTACAAAACAATGGAACAAGTACCTATGATATAATGAACGCCGGGGGGGGGGGGGGGCGGCACGCCGCGCACCGCGCCTCGCGGGTTGCGCCGCGCCACGCGGGTTGCACCGCGCCGCTCCATGTTACGTCGTACGTTCAGATTCTTTTATAGACTTTTGGGCTTTAATTCCAAATTAATTTTGGAAATTAAGCCAAGAAAAGCTCTGTTCATTCTTTAAAGGCTTAATTTCCAAAACTAATTTGGAAATTACACCAAATAGTTCTTATTTTTTAGGGCGTTTTTTCCATTTTAGTATTTTGGCTCTTTTTCCAAAAGTTTGGCGTAATTTCCACACTTTTTGGGGTATTTTCCTTTTTGTTTTTGGGCGCTTTTTCCTATTTTTTTACGCCAAAATTGTTTGGCTTTTTTTCCAAAACAGTTTTTGGCGTAATTTCCTATGGCGTAATTTCAGGGAGCCATTTACTGAATATAGTGTTTTAAGAGTTTTCTTTTACATTTGTATATTTTTTGCAACCCAGCTCTTGACATCCATACAGAAATATACTTTTAGCAACCGCTTCAAACGTTTTGTGTTTGCTGCTAAGCACAATGTTTCCATTTATAAAGCATCTTTTCCACGAGCAGTTAATAGCAGTTTTTGCTTTTTGTGGTTGTGTAAATTGTTTTTCAATGGTCGAATGTATTGAAAATATAACTCCAAGGTTATTGTATTCACTGTCGAAGTCATTAATCTCACCGTTATATGTCTATTTTTCATTCGAGGTATTTTGACCTCCACCTGTTTTTAAAAACCATAACTTCGAACTATTGTGTGTTAAGAATTAAGTTCCATAAACTGCAGAAGTAGTATAATCTGTTAATTATGAGTTGCAAAGTTTTTGGTGAATAAACAGACATAACTATATCATCCGCAAAGAATAAACCTTCGAAAGTTCAGGCTCAATGTACAACCCTACGTCATTCCTGTTTTTGTTGCGAATCAGTCATAAAGTTCCGCACCTTTTCACACTGCCGACTGCGATACTTTGTGCAACTCTTCGAGCACATGACGAATTTGAGTGCTTCTCCACGAACCATACAAATAATAAAAGCTCCCGGACTTATTGTGTCGAAATCTGCTATGAAGTTAAAAAAAAATACATTAAGTTTCTTATTTTTCTTGCTAAAGCGCTCAAACATAAGAATGAAAATATTATCAATGGTTGTGTAATCTGATCTAAAGAAATCTTCGGACTTCTTTCAAAACTTCCCCTGTTTCTCTCCAGGTGCGAACTACCGTGGAAAAGAAACTCCACTATAGTTCGAAGCTTCCATCACTGATCTTTATTTGTGAATTGGGAATAAAATTGCCTCCTGAAATTCCTTAACAACTATAATCTCCTCCAATAACTTTAATAAGACATGTAACAAGGCGTTCTTTAAGTGTAACAGTTCCATATTTATACAGTTCAACTGGAATACCGTTCCTACTTGCAGCTTTTCCATCCTTTAAACCAGTCAACAATTAGTTGGGTCTAATTCTTTTTGGTGAAGTAATATGATTAAGTTAAGTAAACCCTAGAAGTGCGTGTGTAGCACCATTGCATTCATATTTTTGGTCACAGAAAATTTCTTGCCATTCAATTACTTACTAACAATATATTTGGTCTCTGGAGTCGAAAATAAGTGATATTTGTAATAATTTCGTTTTATTTTTCCAATCAAATGTTGCAGACTTGAGAATAAACTATGATCATGATTTTAATGATTTCAATTCTAATATAAATTCTAATAGAGTTTGTTTCGTCAACTTAATCATCTCTGGTCAACAGTTTCTCCGCTGCATTAGTCAATATTCCTCCACTTCACTCGGTTCCCTTCGATTGGATTAAAAGTTTTTTAGTTAGACGTATTCAATATGTTAAGATAGGTGATGTTTTATCAAATATAATAATACATTTTCAAGTAGGTATACCACAAGGCAGCCACCTTGGGCCACTGCTTTTTATTTTTTTTATTAGCTATTTGCCAAATTATATTTCTTATGCAAAGTGTCTCTTTTATGCCGATGATATCAAGATTTTTATTTTATTTCTTATGCAAAGTGTCTCTTTTATGCCGATGATATCAAGATTTTTAGCTGTGTAAGATCTCCGTTAGATGCCAGTACAATTTAAACTAATATTGGCTGTATTGTTAACTGATATACTATAAATGGTTTATATTTCAAAATTCAAAAGTGCAGTGTTGTTTTAATTACAAAATTGATAATAATCTTTTGCTTTAAAATGAGATTTTTTACTTTAAACTGACCAAGTTATTTCAAAAACCAGCGCAATGTTGGGTTTTATTTCCAGAAGTTCTAAGTCTTTTGAAGATCCATATGCTCTGAAAACCATTTATTAATCATTTAACTGATCTTTGCTGAAGTATTGTTGCATTATATCGAATCCCTTTACTCATTCAATTATCGTTACGATTGAAAAAGTTCAGAAAAGATTTAGCAAATTTGCTTTACGTAAGGTTTTTAGAAACTCAGATATTCCTTTTTATGAGACCAGGTTTATATAAATTGATTTAAAACCTTTAGGGTTGAGAAGAAATCTATATTCGGTACTCTTTGCTTCGCTGTTATCAATTCTTTAGATTGTTCTACTTTACTATCAATGTTTAAAATTTACGTACCGTCTCGTAATTTGCGACCTAGAGATGGTAATTTCTTACATGTTCCTTTTTCATTCCTGACATTTGGTAAAATATTTATAAAAATCGAATCGAAATTTCAATTTTTGGCTAATTGATATTTTATTTTGATATTGAAATATAACTTATATCAAATGCAAAATATTGCTATTAATTTTTTTTAGAAAAGTCGAATGCGCAATCCTTCCAAATATGATGTAGAGCCGATTTTAAATACAACATATTTCAGTACCCAGTACCCATCATCATCATCATTAAATCCTTTCATCTATTCAAAGCTAGACATAGAAACACTTTGATGTTTTATTTTGTACTCTTACTTCAAAGGCAACATACATCTAACCTTAATGAATCTTTTCATCCCACGATTTACTTTATAGCTTAATGTTATTGTTACACAAATTTTACACATCGTTTTACCAAAAAAAAAATGTATATAACCCAACTTTAATGCCCTCTTAAATGGTCTATAAAATTGCTATAAATCTAAGTGCCTGGCGCTCCGTTTTTTTGCTTCCTGTTTCACTAGATAAAATTTGAGTTCGACAAGTGTTTGTTGTTACGATCATCCGGCGCTTCGGCGGCGGGCGCATAGCTGTACACAGAAGCTAATTGTTTATTTTACAACCGTCTGTGTAATAAAACCACAAAATAGTGTTCCACCCCTCCTACACACTTCAATCTTCAATCGGTTGAACTTTTTGTTCTTTTTGGTGATACTCTTTATATACACTATGTAATAAAAAACGTAAACATTGAACATAATTTTAAAGGGCTCTTGAATCCCTTTATGCTTATGTAACTAAATGCACCACCATTCAGTTACTATAAAGAGCAGGAGTTTACAACAACAACAACATAAAACGACATCATATCGTCACAGTTTGTTTACGTACAATACGTTCGCCATAAAGTGTTTTAAAAGATATAAAAAGGATATAAAAACTTCAAGTAAAATGTGAGGCAGGATTTATGTTGGCATGCTGTTGAAATTTCGGTCAAAAACGTTAATGTTTATACTTGAGCAAAGAAAAACGGAAGCGGCTTTTGTAAAAGGTTGTGGCTTTTATGTTCTTGTTTTGGTTGTTAAAATAATGATGGTTGTAAATATAAAAATTTTGATTTTATTATCTACGAGACGTTATGTATCTATTCGTAGAACTAGATAGACATAAACTTATAATGTCATTATTGACTTTGAAGAATGGAATTATGATAATAAAATTCTACCTACAGAACGCATTCAGCTATCAAATTATATAAACAAGGTTTTATTTTAATAGCAACATAAATGTTATTCCATTATGTTGATGATGTACATGGACACCATGGGAAATTAAATAGGTTCCCTGAACTTTATGTAATTTAAATCGTCTTTTAATTGTTTGTGTATACCAATTCCAATTAAGCACAATTAAGCCAAAACCAAAATTTAAGTTTTTAGTAAGAGTTAAGACGTCTTACTAAATGCAAATTTTTGAATGATTAAAATAAATCCTTTTTACAATTCTTAAAACAGACTTGTAGATGAAATTTAGCAATATTCTGACGAGGAAGAAATGAAGATAAGTTGGCACTTACATGATAAAGAAAACATGATTTTGGTGTAAGTTTTACCTGAGTACATATGATTTTAAGAGGATTTTATTAAAGAAAGTCAATTTCTTAAAATTTTAACCTATATTTACAAGGAAAATATGTTTTTTTGGCCCTTAAGTATAATATTAAAGTTCTAAAACCTTTATTACTTCCATATTCGAAGTAAAAAAAGATACAGTTACGATTTTACACCTTTAAATGATATAACCTGTTTAGATTTAAGAATGGACGGAGAACTTTTTCGTATAACACCCTGCTATATCAACTGCAACAATTAGGATGTAGATTTCAACAAGATGAAAGAAGCAATAATGTGTGGAACATGAACAAATTTGCTTATAATAGGAGATCTGGATGCAAGAGTGGGAAGAACAGGGAGATAACGAGAGAAGAGGATTTGATGAGAAATAATAATCAATTACTTGATCTGTGCAACTCTTTTGGATTCCGAATTCTGAACGGTACGAGTGATGGAGATAAATTTGTGTGAACACACGTTTGTTGGAAAATAGGGAAGTTCTGTCATTGATTTTGTACTTGCTGGAGAAAAATGGAATTCTGTGATTACTGATTTCGAGGTGGAGCAAGTACCTTTTTCGGATCATACGCTAATTGTCATCCATATTAGCATTGAGGGAACCGATAGTGAGAAAAACAGGAACCTAAAATTGATGCCCAAACTACATTTTAATCATTCAAAATACAAGAATTGGTTAGATATAAATCTAATGAAAATTGTAATTTGAGAAAAATTGAAGATTGCATTAAGAAAGCGGCTCAAATACCAAAGAATTACGATGGAAGGAGAATATTCAAATAACATTGTTTTGATTCGGAATGCATGTCCCAAGAAAATTAGCTTATACTTGGCTAAATAGCTATAGAAGAGACAACAATGAGTCTACTAGACTACGCTGCCTCCAAATAAACAGAATGGAAAGTACTATGTAAGGGGAAAAAAACCTACTATGAAAACGATGCATAAAGTTTAGTAAATTGTAAGAGTACGAGTGATGTTTGGAAAATACATAAAATAAATGGCAAGGTACCTATATAAATTTTGGCGATTGACAAAGCCATCAAGATGAAAATGTGCTTCATCGCTTAGGATGATTTTGGTCGAAAAATCAGGGTATATTTGTTGATGTTCAATAATCCATTCAACGAACTCTCTTCTCTGTCCATGGTCATTAGGCTTCAATTGTTGTGTTAATTGAATTTTGTAAGCATGAAGACACAGATCTTTGGTGAGTTTACACTGTAGAGAGGTTCTTGAAATTTGCAATTCTTGTCCACGACACGTCGAATTGAGGTTCCTGGATTGTCAGCAATACTCTCACGCACTGCTTCGACATTCACATTTAAACGGCTTGTTTTTGGACGACCAGTGTGTTTGGCGTCTCCAACGGATCCAGTTTCCATGAAGTTTTCAATTAATCTCTTCACAGTTGACGAAGTTAAAACACTATTCCGACCATATTTTGTATAAAATTTTCGAACTGCTGCCGCCAAGCTTTCACTATTTTTGAAATATTCTTTAATAATGAAAACACGTTGTTCTATCGTGTAACGCTCCATTTTTAATAACCCTATACTGTTAGCTGTCAAATTGCTTTTTTTTTTCAGGGTTGCCAACACTTCACTGCACAAATGGCGGCAAATTCAAATCTTGCGTTAATTTTGGGACACACTTTATTAATAATCTTTATTGTGAGGCTTTAAGAATACACTTTACCGAACTTCTAAATCCGCAAGAATTTAAAGAAGCGCTTTTTTTTCCAATAGAAAAAATAGACGAATTTCTTTCTTAAATACATCCTACGAAATATTTATATCAATTTTGCATAGTAGACTTAAAATTTGGATAGACGAACACAAGCTATTGAAGGAAATTCAAGCTGGATTCAGACAAGGATATTCCACCATTGATAACATCTTTGTACTTTGAAGTATCGCTGACCTTTATTTGGAAAAAACAGAAAGCTGTATGTTTTCTTCGTCGATTTTAACGCAGCTTTCGTCTTGAGAAGTCGAAGATAATGGTTTTTCGAAAAGGTGAAGGAAGAGTGAGCAGTCATGAGCGGTGGACTAACAATTAAGAAAGAAAAGAGGTGGTTAAGGAATATAAATAGCTTGGTATATAATATAGACAGTAAAAACAGGACCGAAAAACATCTTGCCGATATATTGCAAAAAGAGAAAAAAACTAGAATATTGCAGTAAATACAAAGCGTAGTTGAATCGTTAGCGGAGTAAACATTAATGTATGCAGCTCAAGTTTGGGGTAGCAAAATATATGAAACTGTTGAAAAATTGCTATGATTTTATATAAAAAGGATATTTCCATTACCACTGAATGCATCGAACTACATAATAATACTGGAAACAGGAATTTCTCCATTGTTTATTAAAACACTGAAATTGAATGTGGACTACATTTGTAAGGTCCTTCTGATGTCAGATGAGCGTCTTCGAAAATAGCAGCAATGCAGGTGATACAGAGAAAATCAGGTTGGTTCAGAGAGTGGCTATAGCTAGCTCATATATAAACCTGGCACCGGAAGCCATGCTATATATGTTTAATAGTTATTTATGAAAATTTAACATTGAAAAAGTAAATCTAAATCTAAATCTAATCAATCTGTTCAAAAGTTTATTCATTATCTGTAATTTTACAAAAGAGCGTTAATCTTTTTAAACATGTCATAATTGCATAATGGGGACGTTTTAAGACTGATGTATTACTAACCATATGTATTTTGGTTCATCTCTAATACCTTCATTTTTAAAGGATTCAAGAAGTAAGATAACAACAGTTTGAAAAACAATCATTTTGTTTGGTTCCTGAAAAGTTCCTTAAATTGAGAACGAATCAAGAAATTCAAAAGGATAATGAGAGGAGGTAAAGTTCAGTTTTATCCGAAAGAATTGAACACTATTGAGTATAACTTTCCATATTAAGTTATTGTCATATCAGTCCGATTTTTGGAATTGAAAATTTAGACGTTCCCCGACGTTCAAGGACCCATAATTTTCATTTCATAGTATCTTGGCTGATTGGTTCTTTAAATCCATCAAAATAATCATGAATTTTATAGAAAAATTTTCTTCGTAAGCCACGCCCATTTTTAACTAGAAGGTTCCGATGATAAGAAGAATTGTTGCATTTGGAGCTTGGGAATGTTTGTTGAAAAGACTGCTCATCAACGAGTCATAATGATACTTTTCTTTGATATAAGATTTTTCATACCCTTATAATTAAAAATATTAGTGTAGATCAATTCACAATATTATGAAAAATGAACTGTAAATAATGAATAAAGGTTTTTTTAAATTAAAAATTTGAATAGAAATTATGCTTATAGTTACATTTTCCTAAACTAAAACATGCAGTCGCAGCATAAGCTTCATTCGACATAAACCGTAATACCTTTAACTCCCATTCTTTCTTAATTGTTTTTACCAAATACAAAATGTATTACTCTGAATGAAAAAACAAATGTAATAATTAATTTTAAAAAAGCTACATATGCACAAAATGACATTCTTACCATAATCTTCAAGCATCATTATCCTTTTTGGATGAAACAAAACATAAATGATTTCCTTAAAACTTTTAGCAACATTTTCAGAAATTTGTATTTAATTTCTTCATAGAATTAAATAAAATACAATAGGATAGGGAAGGGAACAAGGAAAATACACACTGCACACATTCAAAGATTTATTTTATACGCACATTACACATATACACAACTTTATTGAAACTATGACAATTTCCCATCACTTCTTCACTTTTAAACAAATTCGCGCCATTTTACCCCGTTCATAATCATACTCAACGAATCCAACTCTTCCGCTTAACTCTAAACGCATTTCAAAAACGTCTTCGTTAGACCGGCGTAAAATTCAAACTGAGTGTTTTCAAAACAAAACAAAACAAAAATTTTACAAAAAAACCTTTGCCATATGCATTTTCCAAAAACAAAAATAAAATCACAACAAAAAATATAAAACAAAACCTTAATACAAAACTTCACGGTTAAGGCCATAAAACTACTTGAATCTCATAAAAAAAATATATAAGAAACCAGCAAAAGGGTCATCATAAATCTTCTATAGCTTCCATGGAATCCAAACGCATTCGTATATATCTGCAGACCATCATCATAAGACCATCACATCTTGCTCTTATATGTATATCTCACGTTTAGCACCACAAGAGGCAAATTGCATAACGGATTTCGAAAAACCCCTAATTTTAGGTTTAGCAAAGCGGTGTCATAAAAAATCACTTAAAAAAGAACTAAACACAAAAATATATCCAAACACGGCTTAAGGTTCTCTCAACGAAGCCATCTCATCAAAAGACTCGAACAATTAAATTCTCCGATGGAAAGACCAACCACACAAAAAAGAACCAACAAAAAACAACGCACAGCCTATATCTCTACCTTTATACACTCCTTTACGGTTGAAAATTATGAATTTCATAATTTTATGACTACTAGGCTATAAAGGACTAGATTGAAGGTCACTCGAACATGTAAACACGAAGCCAACAAAATTCGCTATGCCTCTATAATTAGATATACTAGGTACACGATGGAAGGACATTCTGTAAAGAAAAAACTCACATTCTATACTCTTACCTTCCTAACTTGCTTTTTCCAGTGCCAAAAGTCGAAAACCCCTTAGAAGCACTTGCTTAATATAAAACGCACAATGTCCTTGGGCTAATTTTCCCCATCCGCATATTTTCTGAAGAAAGAAAGAAAAAAAGATATTAAAAATGAGAATTTTGTGTCAATGACGTCGACCATAATTTTTAAGATTTATGAAGGCCAAATTTTTAAGATTTATGAAGGCCAAATATGTTTTTATGATGCATTTGTCATAATTCTTTTTTAAAATTGGAATTTCACTTAGTACAGGTGAAAAAACACGCAATAAGTTTTGCGTAAAAAAATTGAAAGAAATTTGTGAGCGTGCAAAATAATGTGCATCAGGGCGATATTTTATAGACTCGTATAAGGACCAAGGGACATTGGCCTTTTTTTTGTTGCGATAAAGAAGAATCCATTTAAAATTGCATCAGACTGACAGTAATTATGACAACTGGCTGTTGTCGGGAACATTAAGTTCATAAATTCATATTCATAATTATTGTCGGGGTAGAACTTAGTGTGTCGACGCATTGTCGTCGTATACTCTGTGCACATTACGAAATTGTTTTTTTTACAGGTGATATAAAAATGAAAAGAAATGAGTGCAAGGACATTAAAAAATGAGCTATATGGACATTAAAGTTGATGGTCACAAACAAAAGAGGACACATCAGACATTATTGGAAAAACATTTTGCTCTTCGGACTATGATATAAGATGCAACAATAAAAACATTTTTTCGAGGTCACAAGAATGGA
>NC_079147.1:95240376-95384012 GCF_945859685.1 Eupeodes corollae
TTCCTGAGGCATAAGGCTTTAGGTTGGTGCTTTTTTAACTGGCGGACATTTAAATTTATTTAGTTTAGTTTAGCATTTCAAAAAAAGCCTGGGATGCGGCCCACACTGAAAACTTCCCATCCCGTCTGTCGATTTGTCTTGATTGAAAAGGTTTGTAGGTTTTCGTGTTTTTTTGAAAAAGTTCTCAGTTGAATTTTGTTTTTTTGCTTACAATAAGCAACCGACAGTTGGATTTTTATAAAAAAATTACTGAGTGTCGAAAACAATATTTTCTGTGAAATAAAACTAGTTTGAAAAAAACATTTTAAATTTTTGAAAAGATATTTGTTAAAAATCAATTTTTACCAACTTTTAGCGATGACTGTTTTTAGATTTTTATTTTTTGTAAAAAATGTTCTAATTTGATTTTCTCAATATTGTACTTTTGATTTTCTCAATATTGTACTGAATGTTAAAAACAATATTTTTAACGGGATTCAATTAATTTGAAGTCATTATCTTACATTTTTGAAAAGATTTTTGAGTCGAAAATCAATTTTTTTGTAAAATAAATGTCAATTCGCTATTTCTCAAAAATGTTGAAAACAATATTTTCAATTTCCCATTTGAATTATTGTAATCGGTCCGATTTGTTGAATTGAAAATGTTCAAGATTCCTATTATTTAAATAAAAGATTTTTAGAGATATTTCTGTGCGTGCTTGTGTTCGTACGTTCGTACGTCTGTACATTCGGAAAGTTTTATCGTCGTCCATAGCTCAAGAGATAATAGCGATACCGACGTCAAATAAATTTGTTTTACATCGATAATAATGCAGAAGGATGCAGAAAGGACTTTTACCAAATTGCGTTATTGATTTCTTACCATAGCAATTTTAAAAAAGGTTAACATTTTAGTTAACCCAAAATATCTCACGAACTAATAACGCAAGAGACATGAATTAAATTGTATATTATATATTTGTAACATAAATACCCAACAAGTTTAGTTTTAGAAAGATCAAATCAACAGTTTTTTTTTATAAATAAGAACTGACAAAAAATAATTTTGAGAAAAATTACATTGACAGTTATTTTTTTTACAAAAAATAAGAACTTACAAAAAAACAATAATTGGTAAAAAATTTACTTTCGAATCAAATATCTTTTCAAAAATTAAAAGTATTGACTTCAAACTAATTGTCTTTCGCAGATTATACTGTTTTCGACATTCAGTACGTTAAAAAAAAATCAACACTCATTTATTATAGAAAATTAAAATCTACAAGAAAAAGTATCCAGAATTGGTAAAAATTTATGTTCGGTTCTCGATTTCTCGTGAATAATAGAAGATATTGCCTTCAAATTAATTTTATTCATCCAATTTATATTTGTTTATACAGGAAATTAAAACTCTTAATAAATGCTACTAAAATTGGTAAAAATTGGTTTTCGACTAAAAATCTCGTTCGTAATTTTGAATTTATTTTTTAAATAACTGACAACTTTTTTTACAAAACACAAACAACTATAAACCTTTCAAGGCACATAATCGATTTATGGAAGGAAAAGTTTGGTGAACGCATAGTTTTGCGTGATGGAGCCTTGAATTGGTAACCAGGGTCGTGCGATTTACAGTAACTTTACTATTTTCTGTGGGGATAAGTAAGTCGGTATAAATCGATGAAGTAAATTTGATGGCAATAAAATAAAATAATTTTTTTTTATTTTATTGGAAAGTTGTATACTTTAAAGAATAACCCTTACTTGTCAAACCCGTACTTTTTAACTTTGGGCCTTATAAAATTCAGGCGTTTATCATTACCCCACACTCATTGTTTGCAACGCAAGTTACTCCGAGCAAGTTAGGTATATAGTTACGCGTATCTTACTGGTTATTAGTTAGATATCATATTTAATGATTCATCTCCATCAATTAAAAAAGATGCTGGGATGCGACCCACACTGATAACTTCCCATCCCGTCTGTCGATTTGTCTTGCTTAAAAGTTTGTCTATATGTACTCGTATCAATTTTTACCAAATTTGAGTACTATTTTTTGTAGATTTTATTTTTTATGAAAAAAACGGATTGTTGGATTTTTATATAAAAATTACTTTGAAATAAAATAAGCTATTTGAGTCGAAAATCACTTTTTACCAACTTTTGTTATTTTTTTTCGGTTTTTAATTGTTCTTAAAAAAACTGTTCATTCGATTTATCTCAACATTTTTCAGAATTTTGAAAACAATATTTCTTATATGATAAAATAAGTTTAAAGCATACATTTCAAGTTTTTGAAAAAATATTTGAATATATATTTAATTTTTACCAACTTTGAGTAATGTTTTTTTTAGATTTTTATTTTTTATAAAAAAACTGTCAATTTGTTTTTTTTTCAAAATCATATTTAAGTCGTAAAATTTTGAAGGTGACAATTTTTTTTCCAGTTTTTTCGATTGCTAAAAAAAAACCTTTCAATGAATTTTTTTCAAAAAATATACTTCTTTGATATTATATTAAATTTAATTCAAGTCTCTAGCATTTTTAATTAGTGAGATATTTAGGGTTAACCAAAATTTTCACCTTTTTTCAAACTGCTATGGTAAAAAAACCAGCCAAGCAATTTTTTTGAGAGCCCTTTCTGCGTCTTTCTGCTTATTATCTTTACAATAAAATGTGATTGAAATCGATATCTCTTCTGGTTCTTGAGCTATGGACAACGAAAAAAACGTCGCGAATGTACAGACGAACCAACGTACGAACGTACGTACACACGCACGCACAGACATCTTTCTAAAAATCTTTTATTTCGACTCAAAGGACCTTGAAACGTCGAGAAATGTCAAAATTTTCAATTTGACAAATCGGACCCATTACAATAACTTCCTATGGGAAGTAAAATATAATTAAATTCCTTCAGCATTGCGCTCGGAATTCAATAAAGTAACAAAACAAAAGTATTCCAAAGACCACAAGAGATGCATTAATGAAACAATTTATTACGTTTTTCGATTAAGAGCATATGTCTTTTTAATAGTTGCAATTGTTCATTGAACATTTTTCACATAACCACCTATTTAATGATAAATTAGTTATACATTAGTTACTTAAGAAATTCAATTTGTTTGTAAACCTCGCTTAACTTAAAAATACTGCCCAAACTATACAAGTCAGATGCTATTTTTAAAATTAGTTTAGAACCAAATGGTGACAACTCAGTTATTGTATAAATCGCACAAATAAATATCGATGAATGCAAATTTAAACTCACCCAATTCATTAAAAAACTCCATATTTTCAAATTCAAACAAATTCATACTGATCCTTAAAAGACTGATTTTTGTATGAGAACATTTCAAGCTACGCACGTTTTTTTGTAATATTAAGAGCTTTAGGGAAAACTGATATACTTGATCAGATATATACAAAAAAAATCGCTCAGCAAAATATAACTTACCCCATGCCTATAATATCATCAGACAGATTTGAAAACCCTTAAAACGTACCTAACTGTATTATGTTGCACAACAAACTCTCAATTGCTTGTAATGACTTGCGTAACGACTTCCAATTGACTGTCACCCATCTTTTGCAATATTCAACATTATATAGAAACAATAATTTAGCAATCTAGCGTAGAGGGTACTAAAAAATCATAAGAACAAATTATTAATGCACCCTTGATGTGCACATACACACCGAGCAACATATCGATAACACAACGACAACGTAGGTTGGTATAATCGCATCCCCCGATGGCGTCCATTAAAATAAATGGCGGACGTGTGTGCCTCCGATGCCTGTGTTCTTTGTGCATATGATCGCGACAAACTCCGAGGGTTCGAATCGGAAGTTTATACTTACTCGTTCTCGTATAAACTCGTACCTATGTATACAATGACGAAGACGACAAGTACTTAGTATAAGAAAACCTCGTTTCAAAGACAACAACTTTGCTAGAATTTTAATATAAGTAATGGAGAAAATACATGACAAAAATAAGATTACGGATGGTGTATAAGGAGAGATAGGTTATATGATAGCTGGCATGTGCAGCATCTGCAGAGGAACCATATGCTACACTTGGGAATCTATACATCTTCGCATACCTATACATTGTTTTAAATTTCTTCCAAACCAATTTTAATACAAAGATTTAAAATAAAAAAGAAAGCCATGCATGCAATGTGAAACTTGGAAATGGAAGGACTTTATATCCATAGAAGAACTTTTCCTATGTGGTTGATGTCGTATTTGTGACAAGAAAGCAAAATAGAATTCATTATAGAAATCTAAGAACGAGAGCTAAGAGTCAAACAGCTTGGTCTAAAAATAATTCATATAAATGTATGTTATGTATGTAATGTATGAATATCACGACAGATAAGTGGTAGAAAAAAAAAACAATACCTTCCAATGGGATTTTGTAACAAAGCTATTTTGTAAAATTCAAAATCGATTTTGAACTCCTCAATGGTTTAATAATCATACCATTTGATTTCTCGCCAAAAAAGATTTTAACTATGAGCATCAAGTTTCAAATACTGCTTCTTTCAAAAAAAAAATTACATATTTTAAAATATTTAGCAGGACAAGACAATTTTGAACTTCAAATGTTTTTCCTTTGTACAAAGTTTGATCAAAATCTAAATTTTATTTCTTTAGTTCAATTTCAAACCTAATCTTTAGAGATAAAAAATTAAATTAGCCTTGAAAATTATACCTAAACAAAATATTTTTTTGAAAACCTAAATTAATGAAATATGGGACAAAAAATCTTTATTTGTTTTGAATTAAATTTTTCAACATCAAGTTTTTAAGAATATTTAGGGTCAAATTCTAAACGTAGTTCTAAAATAAAATAAAATAAAATAAAAACTCGATTTTTATTTACGGAACGCCATTTTAAAAAATATTTATAACTCCAGCATTTCTTAACATCTAATCATCTCTGTAGAACTCGGTTTAAAATTATTTTTGAGTTTTGGAATGTTGGATCTCAGTTGAATGGAACTGAGTTTTAACGTGTTTTTTGCTATTTTTGTAGCAACCCGCAGATTTTTTACGACATTTTACGATGACATTTTACAACAACATTTTAAAAAATCTATCAGTTTTCGAAATAAATATTATGTTTTGGTGTTTTATTGGATTTCGTTTAAGATTTCTATTATTTAAAAATAATTATTTTTTGATTAAATGTACACATGTACGCACATATATACATACATATGTACACACATATATTTGTGTTGCACTCAAAATCTTACTTCAATAAAGATCAAAAGAATTTGTTGTCGAGTCCTTCAATTTTTCAAATATCATATTATGAATGATATAAAGAATTATATTTAAAGTTTCAAGAAATCGTGTGTTCAATAGATTTAAGCAAAAGATTATTGTCGAAACGGAAATTGCAAGAATATTGCTAAAAGTTTATTATTTTGAAATCTTTCTTCTATAAACAGATTTATCTACACTTGTATCTCCTCATGTTGTCTATAGTAATATTGATTATTTTAGATTGAATGCTATTTCTCCACATAATTTAAATACCCTTTATGTCTATTTGTGCACAGCCTATAGCTGTGGGCATTATAAACGCTAATATGTATAACGTCCTCCAACCCTTTGATTTAATGAGATCTTAATAAGAGTTCTCATACTCTTAAGAACTTGATAAAGAAATGAGTTAAATATAATTAAGTTCAAATTTATGAATAAACCAAGTTTTATAGTCTAGAACTTTTTCAAAAAATTGGCCCTATCTGTTTTTATTCGACGCAAAACTTCAAATTTAATTGTGATTGATTTATTTAAATCTTTGAAATTGAAACAATATGGTTTTTAACTATGTTTAAAAAAGTACAAAAATAGTTCCAAATGATGCCGTTTTTATGTTTAATTTTGTCACATAATAAAAAATGTGTCTTTGGTTTTTATATGCTAAGGATTTAATTCAATTTTACACAAAATTTTGTATATCAACAATAAGAAAAACTCATTTCTTATCAAAAATTCGAGGCCCTGGACCTTTTATTTTTTAATCGAATCCTTCCTCAAAACAAACTAGGTTAGGTATAATACAAGTTTTAAGCACTCGAATTGGTACCAATTGATTTCTTTACAAAAGCACATTTTTGTTATTGTTTGTTGGAAATATAATATATCGTCCAGCACTGGTTTGTGAAGTTAGATCAAGTATTAGTGATGTGAAGGAATTAAGGGGTACAATAATTGCTTGTTAAGACAGCGTATATTGAAAAGTGAGTGCTATCCAGACTTCCAGATTTCTATACCTTCTAGATCTTTATGGGAGGGTTAGAAATTCCTGGAAGACTAGTCAATCCATTTTTATACAGATGGTTAAAACACAAAGCATGGGGTTGGTGGAGGTGTGTACTCTGGACGACTAAAATTAAGTCTCTCATTCCGCCTTCCCAATCACTGTAGCGTGTTCAAGGCGGAACTTTTGGCGATAAAAGAAATCTTGTTCTGGCTTAAAGAAAACGTGATATCAACATCTGATATCCGTATCTTCTCAGATAGTGAGGCCTCTATAAAATCTCTGGACTCTATCTCTACAAACTCTATAACAGTCCATAACTGTCGATAATCTGTAATGGAGATGGCACAACAGTTTAATATTTACTTTTGTTGGGTGCCGGGTCATAGAGACATTCCAGGTTACTGTATAAAGCAGATGAACTCGCCAGGAACGGTACAGTGCAGCCCATTATACCACGTTTGTCAAATGCTGGTATACCAATCGCTACTTGTAAACTGTTGCTAATGCAAGGTGGAACAGCATCACCACGTGTCAGGTCACAAAAAACATCTGGCCAACACTAGATTTAAAGCGATCAAGGTGCTTGCTATCTCTAAGCAGATCGCATATAAGCCTTATAATAGGTGTCATAATCGGACACTGTCTAATAGGAAAGCACGCCATCCTTAAATAACTTCTGAACAAGCTGTATGGACGAGGAAAAGGAGGCAACAGTTCTTTACCTTACCATGCTCTAGCACAAAAACGCAAGAATTACGTAGGAGAATTCTTTTTTTAAAGATCTAAACGATCTAAATCATATAAGCATAATCAGCCTCTCACGTTTCCTAAGGGACTCAAATTGGTTCCTTTGAGCTTAGGAGGTAAGTTCAAGATGCATGTGGTGTCACAACGGGCCATTAAACTGGCTTAAGTGTGTCCGATTCCATCATGAACAGCCACTTTAACCTAACCTAACCTAGTACTATCGCACCATGCTGAAAACATTTAAACCTTAATATTACTTTTGTTTCAAATAACACGTGCAATCATCAATGTAATGCGAAATCAATTTTGTGACAACTTTAATTACAGAAGTGTTTCTGATCTGATCTGAAAGTTCATGTTACTTTATGCCCCTTTTAGTCTTACTATGTAATTATTTTTAGTCAGTGATCTATGCCAAGAAGTCAGCAACTCTGAAAGCATTGCAATATAATATTGAGCTACCATTGACGCCGTGTAATCAGAAATATTGGAAAAAGTGCAGCAAAATAAGACTGAATGATTGAACAAACGGCAAAAATAACATTAATGCAATAAAATTACTTACTAGGGCCCTCATCACGTAACTTTTCTGGCGAAAACGTCATCAGAAATTTGCTTCTCGTAGCACTATACTGCCCTCGTGTCGTCTATCGCTTTTGCTGAATAATATTGACAGACGCTAAATAAACAAACCTATTTGAGAAATTAAAATTTGTATCAAGTTTTACGAAATTGTTTTGTTTTTTCTATGAGTTTTTGCAGCAGTGTAAATATTCGTCAGAAATTTCAAGTTACAAAACATACATTACATTGTACTGTTAAAATATGTATTTATATTTTACATAATTTTAAATTGTTTTTGTGTTATTGCTTGTTTTTTAGTTCTGACAAAAGTGTAAATTAAATATAAAATATTTTTGACCCATGACGATTTCGAAAACGATATCGACAGCCTTACGTGATGAGGGCCTAGATTTTTATATAAAGATAGTAATTTTTTAGCAATATTTATATTTATTATCATTATGTATTTAAAATTATTGTTAAAGAAATAAACATATTTTTGAAATTTTTCGTTTTACTTTGCCTATAGCTCCTTTTACTGACTCTTATTTTAATAGATATTTAATTTATCCATCATGAAATTATTGAATTGTTTTTTATAGTTTGTAATTTTCTTTGGCTGTTAAAACTAACAATCAATATGAATATTATAAAAAGTTCACTGTAAACACGAGAAAACTACTTTCGAAGAATTCATTATATGTACATGAATGTTTGATTGTTTCTCTTTGACATTTATAGATTTATAACCAACCATTTATTTTTTTAAATAACTAATAAATCAGGAGAATAACGGTCAATGTAAAGTTGTGTAGAAATAGCAAGCACATTTTATATGATTTTTTATATTTTTCATTGCAATTGAAGCCCACCACCAGGCTTGTCAGATTGCGCATTGTAGAAAAACGCACAATACCTTCTTTTAAAATATTCTTTTTAATATTTTTTTCTTCTTTCTAAAAGTTTGTCAGGAGCAGCCACCTCTAGAATTTTAAATCTTGAATTGCTTTCTAGTCGCAAAACTCTTTAAAATTTCTATGTACAATAGTAATAATTCATTATTGTCAACTTAATTGATATTTGACTAGTTTGTTTCCTTAACTTTTGACTTATAAAGGATATTTTTTAAAAGCTATAGGAACATTTTTCAACAAAAAAAACACATCAAATTATTTTGAATCGATAGTACGGTCCATATAATTTAATGTTTGAGGATTATTTCATGAAAATGTAGACCTTAACTGCAAATCAAATGGTCCATCCGCTTAGTCCAATTTTGGCATACATTTTAGTCTTTCCAACATTACAGCCGGTATCTCACAAATAAATGCTTTAATGTTGTCTTCCAATGCGTCAATTGAAGCGAGCTTGTCTGTATAGACAAGAGCTTTAACATAGCCCCACAAAGAATAGTCTAAAAGCGTTAAATTGCACGTTCTATTGTTGCGCGTGCTGTGTTGCATGTGGCACCGCCGTGTTAAAACCATATGTCATGCAAGTCAAGCTCTTGCATTTTGGGCAAAAAAAGTTGGATATTATCTCACGGTAGAGCTCAACATTCCGAGTTACGTTACGATTCGCACCATCTTTGAAGAAGTACGGTCCAATTATGCCACCAGCCCGTAAACCGCACCAAACTGTGACTTTTTTGGAAAAATTGGTAGCTCTTGCAATGCTTCTGGCAGATATTCACTCCGAAATTGAAAATTCTGTTTATTTACGTACCCATTGTGCCAAAAATGAGCTTCGATTAAATCCACCATAAAATTCAAGAAGCGTGCGATGAGCTTTCTCAACAGAGCACAAATTTTGATAATAAAATTCAATAATTTGCAAACTTTGTTCGTTTGTCAGACGATTCATGGTTAAATTATAGACCAAACTGAATATGTTTGACAGTGAAACAAATTACGAAACGTGCGTCAGTTGCTTAGACCAGTGTTGCCAAAAAGATAATAGCTAAAAAATCACCCATTAGTTTTAGAGAAAAAAAAAATCAAATTTCATCAGCAAAAAGTGGTTCAAATCTGAAAAATTGGATAGAGATTCATTCCCAGCAAAAGGTGGTTCCAATCTCAAAATTTGGATGAAGATTCATTCAAATGCGAAGGAAATATTTTTTTTAAAATGGCTTTTAAACAACCCAAAAAAGGCTAAAAGCTTTTAGTTTAAGGTTTGAACTAGGAATGAAAAAGATATAGCGTTGAAAAATGTTCTCGAAATTAGTTAATTACTAAAACATTTTAATGCAAGCCTGCATTACACTTCGTACGCGTTTGTCCAATGCTGTCGGAGATAAAGCGTGTTCACTTTTAAGAAAGCTTTCTGCAATTTAAAGAGGTTATGAACCATCTGAATTTTGAGAAATGGATGCTCCTTTATAAATTTTGCAAAGAAGCTATACAATACAGAGCCCGAATAATCGATGAACCATTAATGGTTGAAACGCAAACACGCTTCAGCTTCGGCTTTACCTAACGTTTACAAGTGCAGCCATAGGAATTCAACCCATGCTATTACAATAAATCTTCGACCTCACGTTTCATTTGACAATCGTAAGGAAATAACTTAATGTTACTTCAAACGGAAGCTCTAGTTCAAATTTGCTGAACATTTGCTTTGTCTAACGGCTCAACAGCTGTAAAAAAGTCAACAAACAAAATACATTTTCTTTTAAAGGGATTCATATTCGTTATTATATAGGCTGTGTAAGCTTCTTCAGCGATAAATTATTTTTTTTTCGATTTCAAAACTAGTATTTTTTTATTTTAAGACAAAATTACAGCTGTTAATGACAAAAGTGCCATTTTAGAAATGTCGTATTGAAGTGTCATTCAAAGAAATCTCCAAGCAGGTCCAATGTAATGCCGACAAAGCCGTGAAGCTGAAGAGTGTTTGTGTTTCAGACTAACATGCAGAAGAATCCGTTCACCGAATACATTTTTGTTTTGATTTGTCTAGTCTAAAAGTCCTTTAAAAACGTATTTAACTGAACTGAAAATCCTGCCAAAATTTGCTCTAATTTCGATTAAATTCATTATAATTCAATAAAATTACATTAAATATTTTGATTTTACTAATCTAAAAGTCCTTAATCCATTACAATTTTTTACTTACAGCCATTTAAAATGAAAATTATAAAATTATATGAAAATGTTGTTTAAAACATAAAAAGATTTTTTTTAATTTTCCCGTGTCGGATTTATTTTATATTCATTTGTTTTGCGGTCCTTCTGATATTTTATGAATTACATTATAAAATAAGAAAGTTGCAGTTTTCTATTGGTAGTTATTTTTTGAAGAAGCATTTTTATATTTTGAATGCGTGTATAACGCTACTTCTTTTGAATTATATTTTAAAAACTCTAATTAATTAAATGTATTTGAAATATTACCCGTTTTTTCGGCATTCCATTAATAGTATAGTAAAAAATTCCCTAGAAATCTCATTGACACTAGCCATATTTTTGTATTTAAAAATTGGTACAACTGAAAGAAGACCTGTTAGAATAATAATAAAAAAAAACACAAATACAAGAAAGTTTTGTGCAAATCAAAAATCAAAAGTTAAAATTAACTTTATCATAAACAAAAACTAATAAAATTGAAAATTTTTAGAAGAAATGGTAAGAAATCATCTTTAAATTGAGTTTCTATAGAAAAAGTTCCTTTAACAATTGCAGCTCTAACAAACAATTTGACATAAAATAAAAACTTCAATAAGGGGGTTTGTTCATAGACTACTACATTAAACATGTAGTTTTGATGCGAGCTTAAAGTTCGTCTCAATTCTTTATATACCTGAATCGAGTCTAAATAAGCTTGTTTGGACTCGATTCCGGTTGGGGATCTTACAGTCCTTTAAAAATTTTAAATTTTTGAAAAACCTGTTTGGTGTTTTGTACAAAAGTATAGTTTTGTTTCAATCAAATTAAAAAAAAATGTACATGCAGTAAGTAAAGCATATTCTTATATGGTTCTGAACTATTCAGTTCTTCATTGTTTAACAGGAATCAAACTATCTCACTTGCACTTCCTACGAAACATCGACAAATTTTAGAAAGTTCATTTTTAAATATTGTTGTGCGGTTGTAACACCAGAAAGATTCATTTAATCTAAACTGAGATAAACTATTGGTGGAAACAAAACAATGCTTTATTATCTTTTCTATTGTTGTTGTTATCTTGCAAATAAGCCCAGTTAGTCCATTTTCATTAAAAAAAATTAAATAATATCAACAGTTACCGATTGGTTTTTTTTTCTCAATGAAAAACGCATGATTCGAAATGCAAAACTACTCAACGAACAAAGCCACCGAAATACAAATGCAACATTTGAGAATGAAATCACATAAGATCCATTCGATACTTGCAAAATTGTCAAAACCCATCCGTAGTAAGATTCTACTTTAACAATATCGGCAGTATAAATACTACCGATATTGTTTTTGTCATTCGTGTATAATCCTACTAAAATATTCATAGATTTTCCAACAAAACACCGGTAGGTATTGGTTTAGTTATTTTATATCAAACAAATAAGTCAAGAAAAGAGAAACTATCATGGAAAAAAATGTAATTCAATAGTAACTTTTTTTAACACTTATAAGACAGATCCTCTCGTTTAATGTTTTAGTTTTAATTAAAGGGTTTCCTAAACAAATAAAAGTCAAAGTCTAAATTTTGATTTATCTACTGGAAATACTAAAAAAAATATCATTAATCCCAAAATGACCTCAAACTCAACCTTTTGTATCAATAAAATCAACAAAAAGAGTTGCAATTGTTATTTTCTTTTTATTATACCAAAAATGATAAAAACAAAATAATCATTGAAATGGTTTGTATAAAAGGTAAAGTAATTGTTATTGAAATCGTAAATATTATTGAAACATTTAGAGCACATTAAACAGTGACAGTAACTGGTAGTTAACAGAAGGGTCTCTCCCATCATCATCATCATGATTGCACTTTGAACAAATATTGATGATGTTGATAGGTTAACATATACAACACACCCAATAGATTTTCGATCAACACAGTGAAACAGTGCACGGTTCATCTTATAGATACGAGTACATTATATTCCCAAAAGCGTTAAAGTAATGAACATCAGCCTTTCTTTCCCTTTGCCTTATAACAAAATAATACAAACAAAAAACAACAACAAAAAATTGAACAATCATCATGTGTGAGAATGTGTCTATTGATAGAAGGATTTCCTGCGTTGGCGTCGTCGTCGTCGACACTGATATTGTGAGGGTTGAGTTTGACAAACATCGCAGGGACGAAGTCGAAAATAGAACTTCACATATAGAAACCTACGATGCTGTCATTTTTTACGATACCATGATACCATAATTCGAAAAACATCTTCCTCTAGCTGACATCATACATAGAGCGCGGTGCGGCCATGGAAGAGCTCAGCTAGGATTGGAATGTGTGGAAAGATATTCGCCATCTTCATCCTCCATTTCCGTACAGAGCATCAGAGGCTTAGAGACTATAGATGTTGTTGTTGTATTGCTGCAATATCGATCGTCATGGCAGCAATGGCAATGGCGCGCTGCGCTGGTGATTCCTTTCCCGCAAATGGCACATGAATCACCATGGAGGCCATAATTCTGTCAGCAGATAAAGCTATTACCCCAGGAGCAGTGTTTTCGTTAGATTAAATGTTGAAAATCCTTATAGGAATAAAGTAGGACTGACGTGGCATGGCAAAGGAAACAAAAAAAACAGCCCTATAACGTTAGCATCCCTTTGTGTACACAATATGTATCTATAAGCAAGTGACAGGGATTGTGAATCATTCACCCTTGGTGCTGTTTATACTTCGTGCTCCCTATTTCTTATACCATATCTACACTAAAGCCGGAGCCGGGAAGGGTATAATGGCAATGTATGGTGGAGTTTTGTATGCTATCTATTGTGATGTTGTTTGTTATTTCGCTTATCCTGTCTGCTCTGCTCTGCTATGACGAAGGGGTGGCTTTGTTTTTTTTCATTTTTGCAAAAGGGATGGAAAAAGCAATATCCATATATTTTTTTCGCTTCCTTCTCCGGGTTTTGTTTTGTTTTCTTTTCCTTTTAGGGCTATTAACGCTGAGTTATTTTTTCTTCTTTTCCTTATCCTTATCTCTTCAAGAATGTGTCGTTTTGTATGGGTATGGGTTTCTATACATGTATAAGTATATTTATTATTATACTTACAATTTTTCTGCCCTTTTCTTGAAAGGGCAACAATTTTTCTGTATACAGATACACACTGTGTTTTACTTTATTTTTCAGCTGTTCACCTTTTATAAGCGACGGGATCTGATAACAGGGCCGGATTTTAATGTTATATATTCATAATTCTGGAAGTTGCCAATACAGGAAGATACATGAGTGGTGCAAAACAAAAGCAAATGAATTAATTTTATATGAAATTTGCTTCTTCTTTTCAACAAAGGCATCGCAACGTCATAAGGTTATACCGATTTACAAAACTGAAGTTTATTCACTAAAATTCAGGGCATTATTCAGGCAATAATCACTTACTACAGACTTCATCTAAGCAAAATCTTTGAAAACAGTGTAACTTAGTTATCTCACAGTATGTGGAAACTATTCGAATATGCTCTACAACATTTCAATATAACACGAATTCACGTTCAAAATACCACCATTCTTTTTATAAAGACTCGATATTTAAGAAAAGTTTAAGCAATATTTGTTTAGATTTAGGAAAAGAACTTTAATTTTTGAAAAAGTCCTTCCAAATATTTAGAGTAATATTTTTTGAAAAATTAAAAAATAAAAGAGAGGATATAATGCGACCCACGTTTTGCTAATTTCTATTCGTGTCCATCTTAAGATATTTCTCAAAGCCTTACATAATATTACCAACAATATTTTATGCAAGATACAAAATTATATGAATTGATTTTCTTTTAAAGTTTTTAATTCTTTTTGGGAGCTTAGTACGAGTATTTATTTGATAGAATCAAGAACTGTGGGTAAAGGACAGGCCTAGTTCGTTCTTACCGGATCTCGACAAAATCATCCGGTTTAATCCAGCAAAATTAGAAGAACTTCTAACCTTGTATATACAACAACCTTAAGGACCCGGAGAGGTATTAAAAAAAACACAGGAGAAGAGTCAAGAAAGCCACTTAATTTCAAGAAAGGCGGGTGGTAGTGAGAGATACTTCAAACTCAAGAGTTAAAACTAGTAAAATCAAGACAGAAGCTCTGTTAAATGTTAGTAGATGTAGATCGACTGTTGCTCAGATAATACAGAACAGGGTTGTTGCGGAAGCGGATGCAAATTTTTCGAGACTCACATCCGCGGATGCGTATGCAGATGCGGATTTTAGATTTTATTACATAAAAACAATTTTAATTCCGTAAATAAAGGAAAATTGTATTGATTCTTTGCGTTTAATAATTAAATTTAAAAATGGTTGAGTTACAATTAATAAGAAGCAAAATTGCAGCCTTTTCAGACTGTTATCTGTTTTTTAGTGGATCGTATATTAATCCAGCTCCTCTAAATAGTTGTTCGCTGGGAACACTATCTTTTGGAAGTGATAAATACCTCAGCGCAACTTTGGAGAGCCTTTTGAAGTCTGTTTGATGGACTTTCCACTAATCAAGTGGATTATTATCCAATTCTAGTCTTTTTTTATTTCGGTAACATGGTAACTCCCTTGGGAGAAGTGCTTCGTGACTAGCATTATCAGAATCTCCTTTACCTTCGTCTTCAGTTGATGAATCTAGCATTATTTCCATATCGCTTCTGAAGCAAGTCTTTGTTTAATGTTTGTAAAAAAATATCACACCTGCATCTTCTTTCTTTTTTTTTTAAAAGATTTTCATTGTTGGCGCTCTCAAATAAAACAAACTTCTGGGTGCTTTGATTTCAAATACTCTTTATCTAGAGTATGTTTAACGACATATTTTGGATTCGGACTTTTCACGATCATTTTTATTTAAATTAAAATAGATCCAGATACTGCTTTTTGTTGGTGGCGGCATTTGTGTTCCGTATTTGTATCTATTTTTCACTTAATATAGGTATATACAAATAAACTGTGTCCTCTGGCCACTTAGCAAGAGCTTTTATATCCTTAAATCTGTGACCCTTGCATATGACTTGTTGTTGCTTTTGTCGTCGCCTACTTGGGACCGAGGTTTTTTAATTTAAAATTTTTACTAAGGGTAAAAGGGTCGTTTTTATTGATCATGGTATAGTATGCCGTGCCGTTGCTATTTTTCGAATTTGAAAAGAAAGCATTAAAAAACATCCGCATCCGCAACAAACTCCGCACCAGTTTATGCGGATGCGGATGCTGATGTTGGAATTATTGCGAATAATCCGTAATTGCGGATGCGGATACGAATATTCGCAACATCCCTAATACGTAGTCTTTTCCGATGAAAAAAAAAAATAATTTTGTCGGACCTGTTGGATATAGCTGATATTTTCACTATTTAAGAAATTAAGAAATCTATCTTGTAAAACGATACAGCAAAGAAGGCATTTAATTATTATGAGGAGTAACCACCTATTATACAGTTCAGTGGAGCTGGATTTTTAAAGCTCTAAAATGACGGCAATCACTTAAATATCTACTTAAGCTATAAGATATTTGTTGTTTTATTTACTTTAAAGGGTCTTACAGGTGAATAAAGATCTTGTCCTTATAAATGTCACACAAAAAAAAGTTTCTTTTTACGACAGTTTTAGGAAGAACCATCGTAAAACTTGTGTTTATCAACTTAATCCATACCATACGCATTCCACATTTAGGTTTTTATAAAAAAAACATAAGGGTTACGAAAGAACTTGAAAATATTCATGTGACGCGAAGTGTATATACAATTTTTTGTTCGCAAAGTATTTTTTTTTTCATTTATAATAAAAGCAATCATTTTTTTTTAATTTATACCAATTTAGTATCAATTCAAAATGTTTAACATAAAATTTTATTGAAGCACAAACTTGCTCTTTAAAAAAGTACATGTAATTAAAAAAATGAATTTTGATTAATTTTTTTTTTTTTCGAAAACCATTAGAGTATTTTTATTAAGCCATTCGTAGAAAATCTCCGAACAAGACCTACGCTAATTACGAAAAGTTTACATCACAAAATCCGAATGAAATACAAAAAGGCTTTGCCTCATTTTCCGCTTTCATTTTCATTTTTGAAATCAGATGTTTCATTTTTGAATTAATTTCCAGTTTTTATATTAGTTTTTTTTTGTTTTAAGTGTAAGAAAATTAAACCTGAAAATTCAGAGCAAAATACTTCGAGACACTTGTAATCCATTCGACTTCAATTGTTTATGTTTTAAAAACAAAATCCTACAGATTTCAAAGAAATTTTCGACTCAACAAACCAGCATTCAAATATGTTTTAGATGAGCTGGAACATGAGTTTGATTTAGGAGTGTTTTCATGCTATATAAATTCGATTAGCCGGCTCGTGGTTATCATAAGATTCTTGGCCGGTGGCGGATACCAACGTGGTGTTGGTAACGAATATGAGGTTGGCATGGCTCAGTCCACATTTTCTTCAACATTCAAATACTCCTCACTTTGAAATTGAAGAACAAGAAGGATTCCAGGAAAATATCGGCATTGATGATTCAAATAGTAGCCAAAATATTTCAAACACTATGAGGGATAACATTCGGAACATATTTGTTTAAAAAAAGAAAATTTATTAAAAATATAAAATTACTTTCACAGCGCACATAATCTTTAATCTAATCGTATTTTAAAGCTTTCACAGCATGGCAATAGGAACTTTTTTTTAATGCATCAAATTCATTAAGATGTTCGTAGTATCATCTACTTTTAAGGTATTTGAAGACTGATTTTTCCGATACGTGGCACGATCGGATGACATGGATACATCTTCATCAAGCTCAGGAGACACATTTTCAGTTTCGGACTGTTTTGAAACCCTCCCATGCTCAGCAGAGATTTCTAACGCAAGGGAATGTACGTTTTTTATTCCTATGTGAAAGTTTGAAGTCCTGCCAGGTACTCCTTCCTCCAGCTTTGAGAAAGAATGTTGCCGTCAATCTCCTTTACCAGTTGCATTTATCTCTTTTATGTTGTCGACAAGTTTCTTTTTTACGTTAAATTTCCAATATAGCTAAACCTATTTTTTTTTGCAAAATATTAAACGTACTTTTCTCCAAACTGAAGATTCTTTGGAAGGTGGCCCAACAGCATTCAGTTCAGATTTAACTTTTTTCCAGAACAGCATCTCATCTTCTTTTGGAGCTTTGATATATCCTGGAGCTATGTCCGGTTTATCATTTAATAATTGATAAAGCCTTTCATATTGTGAACAACAAATTGGCAAATACTTACACATATTTATAAAAACACAACTAATTCCTAACGATTCCCATACAAATTACTTGTCGTAGAAAAAAAGAAGAAATATTTCCGTTTTATTGGAATTGAGTGATACCAAATTTTACGAAATACTTAGAAATCGTAGCAAATTTTCCACTACGAAAGAATTTTGTAATAGATTTTTCGCGATTCGGCTGAATGATTTATATATTTTAAAAACATAATAACGGTTCTCCGGGGGATACCCTTCTAATGAAATATAAAAGCATGTTCAAAAAAGCCAATTCAACAAAAAAAAATGTTAGAGAAAATTTTTTAAATTTCTATTGATTCGTTGTTGAGAAAATTCGAATCTTAAAATTAGTTATTTTTCGTCTTCTAAAAAATGAAAAAAACCTCACATGCTTTGACTTAAAACCTTTATTTCCAATTTCAATAAAATTTCAATTTCAATTGCGCGTGGACAGGCAAACAGACTCACGAAATTGGTGGACCCACTTTTTTCGACTTCTCTACTATATCGTCATATCATGCTTGACTAAAATTTCAGAAATACTCGCCGTATTTTCAAAATTGTACCTTCTGAATGTAATATTATTTTTATTCTTATAATGTTCAAACGTTCCATTTCTTCCGCTACATGGAGATGGTGTAGCTTATTCCACCTCAAATTTTATTCTATATAACGTGTTCGCCCAAATGTATTGCACCAAATCCAGTCCTGAACTTCTTTTCTATAGAAAATTCAATAAGAAAAAGAAAAAGAAAGTACAACATTTACGCAACCTCACCTCTACTGAATGAAGAATCCCCCCTTAAAACGATGAAAAAACGGAATAAAATATTAAATTTAGATTTGCCGTGTGCTCGTACAAACACAAACGACAAGATCCCGTTCCTTATCCCGTTTGAAGCTATACATATGTATATAAGTACAAGAGATTATATTTATATACGAGTATAGGTGATTTTATGATATTGAAGAATTTAAGGGATACAAATAAATTGGGAAAACTATGTGCAAGATGTGCCATTACTGCAGTAAAAACGCTTGTAATGATGACTCTAAGTGTCATTTGCTTAAGTGGATTACCAATAAAAATAAGAAGAAGGCACCCAGGTATAGATATAGAATAATATTGGAGGTCGAAAAAGAAGTTCCTTTATACGAGGTACGAGACGTAAGGTATATAATAACAACCTGCGGCAATTGGCGATAAAATTCAACATTAATCTGATTTCTTTTTCGAGGTACTGCACATCAAAAACATACCATTTTAGGTTGAGGCTTTAATTTTTTCGGTTTTATGCGTTTTCGATGCAAGGTGCTCTCAATGGGATATGAATGGAAATTTTTAGTGTTTGCGTTATGATGTTACTTGATCTTGAGTAATCGGTCTAGATCGAGGGGTGAATATACATAATTTGAATTATAGAGTAACAGGATGTACCTAACTATCATATACGGACCAAATATCAATTTGTTATGCAGTACAGTTAAAAGTAATTTCTATTTGAACCCAGATATAGAGGTATTAGAAGTTTTAAGGAGAGTTTTTTTCCAATTTGTTTGCTTTTTTATTTGATGGCCAAGGAGTTTCAATTTCTTATTCTTGTCGTGGTGGATGATATTGAACATTATAGTATGTATTTGTACTTAGAAGACTTAAGTATTGAAAAGGAATAATTACACATTACGCAGGGTTTTTTCTTATTATTTCATTCTAAAGAACAACGTATATCATTCACAATGGAGGACAATGTGAATGACCAATTCCATTCCCGATAGCTTTACACATTCTTTCTTTAGGTGGAGCAATTGCTTGATCTCTTATGTCAAAGAAAAAAGAAACTCCTAAAGGTGTTAAGTCAATAGATCTTTGTAGTAAGTTTTCATCACGTCTTCGATGCCTTCGTGGCGCCCAATGTGGGACCTGTTTTATGCAAAATTATTTGGCGAAATTTGATCAGGATTCTACTTTGGGATTATATTGCGTCCACATATTGTATTTGTTCCTTGCCCTTTGTTCTTGCCTCAAATTAAATACTTTTAACCATTTTTGTGTGATTTTGGTTTGAATAAACTTGTGGTAAAAATGTTAAATAAAAATAGTTTTTAAGAGTTTTTTTTCTCAGAAGATTTTAGACATGCTTTGTTTGCATTTTTTGCTTTTTCAAATTCTTTTTATGCGATTTTTATAAGTCATGCTTTAACTGTTTGAAAAACAATGTTTTGATTTGTTTGGGTTATGATAGATACATAGATATATAGATAAAAACAATTTATTTTTTAAATATTGACAATTTTATGGTTTTCGTAATAATATAAATTAAATGAATTACAATAACACATGATGTTTCCTGTCAGGTTAAATTGCTTACTTAAGTAAGTTCAGCGTTGGATTGGTGTATTTTTAAAGAATATTCATTAATTATTAGTTTTCTATACCTTAGAGCATTTTTTAAATAATTGTAAAGTTGTAAATAGTTTTGGCCATTCAGGATTTCTAGGATTTCTAGTCTGATCACGGTTAAGTTTTTCGCTTCCAAGGTATCTGTTTCTGTAAGCTAGGAAACAAGGACACACTTCTACAAAATGATATGTATTTTCCGTAGCGTCAAGGTTGCAGATCGTAAAAATTCCATCCGCATTATTTTTAAATGCTCGTGCATTGAGGTTGAGCAATCCACACCTGGACTTTAATACCATACTTATCATTTCACGCGAGGTACTATCATTGAAATAGTTTGGTACCTCAGCATAGTTCAAGTTGCAATATTCATCATGGAATCGTGATTGAAGAGCTCTTAGTGTGTTCCGACCAATGCCTTTCTACAAGTTTTTTCCAAGTTTCTGCGTGCAGTGCTGTGTTCCAGTCTAACTGAATGTTCAGACCGTTTGTCAGCCCATTAGATCTTTTTTCTCACGATGATATCCATAAGTCTTCTTGGCAGTCTGTTTTCAGGGAGCGTGCTTACAGTTTAGATGTATTTAAAGTGGAGTTTTAATGTCGTAATATAAACTTTTCTTAGACCAGTTTCAATATTGAGAACATAGTTTTTTTTCAGCTGATCACAGTAGAGTGTTCTTTAAACGTCAATATTGTATTTTCTGTACATCTTTAGGCTATTCATGACCTTTCTCCTAGCATAAAAGCAAGCAGTATCAAACCACGGTTTCTTTGGCGTGAAGTTTGTACTCGGACAATTAATTTCCTCGTTTGCGTTGTATATACATTCCTTAATCTTAAGACAAAGATCTTCATTTTCGTCTATATCAGTAATAGTTTGTAAAATGTGTATGCGAATGCCATTTAAGCCTTGGTAGAAGTTCCAAGTTATCGTTGTACGTCGATGATGATTGTACGTTAAGATTTATAATGAGGGGCATATGGTCGTAGAAAGTTTCACAACCGACTTTAGTGTTACATATTGCACCGATACTACTATATATTGGACAGCAGTAATCAACAATGAATGGGTTATGTTTATCTTGCAAAACTATGTTTTATTGGTTTTGTAAATCCATTTATCTATGCCAAATAACACCCCTATGGCGGGAAATTTAAAATTAATCTTTTATTGGAAGACTGCGCTTATATATTTAGCTTCGTTCTAACTTAGTGCTGTCCATTGTAACATTTCTGTGTTTTTGCTAACATTCATTACAAAATGATCCTATTCTATCCTATACAATTTTTTTTTTTAATTTCGTTTTAATTTTCGCAAAAGGAGAGCAATTCTTTCTGAAATATTTTCTTTTTATATGCACATAATTTTTTTTTTAATTTCAGTCCAATTTTATACAATAATTAAAAATACAAATATTTTTCATTTTAGCAAAACATCTTTTATGTTAATTAAATAGAAGAAATACAAAAATTATACAACTAACGTTTTGTATAATGATTTGATTTGAATTTTAATTGAGCATTTTGTTCCATGTTCCATTCGTTAAAACGATTAAATCACATAAAATTTGCCAATTCAAAAAATAAAAACTCCATCAAATTAAATTAACTTTTTAAACCACAATTTTGGATCCTCCCTAGGTTCAATAAATAATGATTTTAATATTCAAAGTTAAAAAACCAAAATAAAATAAAACCAATTGAAAAGGCAAAAAGATTTCTCTTTTTAAATCATGTTCTGATTTAAGATTCATTGGAAGAACATAATGATTTTTCGATATTGGCTTAAACAATACAATATATTAAGAAAAAGACAAATAATTCCTACCAATGCTAACATTTAATCTTTTAAATAATTCTTAAAAAAAGATAAGTTGGTTAGCCCATAAAAATGTCATCGTTGACCCATAAAATGGCGATAGAAATACCAAATTGTTGTTTCTTAATCGGTAATTAATTTAGTTCAAGTTAAAAGAATTTAATTTAAAACAGTTTTATTTTTTAAGAAGAAATATTGCTTATTGTCAGGTAAACATATTAAATTAAAATTTATATTTTGTATGCTTAATTCGGTGGCAACATAACAAATATGGAAACTTCCACTCAATAAAACCAGAATTCAAATATTACAATTTTAATTAACTGGATTCTTAACTTCAAATAAAATGTTTCATACCTGAAAAAAGAGTTCAATAATAAGTTTATTACATAGAAATGATAAATAAAAGACTAGAATTTAACATATAAATAATTTGTTTGTACATAAGACAAATAATTAAACACTTTATTTTATTGCATTTTGTACCCTGTGTAGAACCAATCATTGTTTTTGTTTAAATCGATTAATTACAATTGAATAATTTTTTCAGATGAAGACATCTTACTATATCTTGAGACTGCAGTTTTGTCTTTTCTTTCAGGGTAATTTTTTCATAATTGCAAAAAATAAAAAGAAGCTGGGATGCGACCCACTCTGATAACTTCCTATCCCATCTGTGTTTTGTTAAAAATGTATCATTATTCTTCAAAAAAAGAAAATAACTAACAATATTTAGCATATGATGAAAAAGCTTGATTTTCAAATTTATTTGTGGTAACGAAATTTTTAGTCGTTAACTAATTTCTACTATTTCTAGCAGCATTTGCGTACTATTTTTTGTTGATTTTGTATGAAAAAAACTGACTGTTGAATTTTTATAAAATTTTACTATGTCGAAAACATCAACAACAACAAAAACTGTGAATAAGTTTCGAGCAAATATTTTTAATGTTTAAAAAGATATTTGAGTTGAAAATCAATGTTTACCAACTTTTAGTGATGCTTTTTTAGGTTTTTATTGTTTGTAAGAAAATTGTCAATTCGATTTTTCTCAAAATTTAACTAAAAACTGACAACAATATTATTTAAAAGATTAAATTAGTTTAAAACCAATATCTCAAAGTTTTAAAAAGATATTTGAGTCGAAAATCAATATTTTCCAACTTTTAGTAATTTTTTTTTTAAGTTTTTATATTTTGTTAAAAAAAAAACTGTCAATTCGATTTTTCAACATTTTTATATAAAATAAAATTCGTTGGGAGCCATAATATCAAATTTTTGAAAGATATTTGAGCCGAAAATCAATTTTTACCAACTTTGAGTAATGTTTTTTTTAAGCTTTTATCAATTTACTGTCAATTCGATTTTTCTTAAAATATAACCAGATGTTAAAAACGTTATTCTTAATAATAAAATAATTTTTTGTTCGTATAATTTTCGAAGAATCAATAGTATTTTTAGTTTTTTTGATTTATACAAAAATAAAAACCGTTTATTGGATTTTTTCCAAAAATATATTTGTTTGGTATCGCGTTAAAAAAATAATATACAATTGAATTCAAGTCTCTAGCGTTAAATATTCAATTCGACAAATCGGACCAATTACAATTACTTTTTATGGAAAGTCAAAAAGCTTAAATATTTAACGTTTTTTTTCAAATAAGTTACTCTTTGAAGTGTTGACATCTGTTTTAAATTATCAGTTTTATTCTAGAAGAGAAAGAATGCTTTTGTTTTTGGTTTATATATTACGAAAGCGTAAAAGACATAATAATTATTGTATTTAATTAATGCCATATCAATATTATTGGTCATATAAAAAGATTTAAGAAAAACTATGTAAGAAGGACTTTTTTTCAAATTTAAAAAGATGATGTGTAAGCAATTGAATAGCTCTTTGTTAAAAGTCATAGTTTTAAATGTCCCTTTTTGTGTTTACATTTCGGAGTTGTTTTAAAATAAAGAGAATCATTTTCTTTCTTAATAATTTACATAGATCATACTCTTAATTTATGTAATTGTCAGATAAATTAAATAAGACACCGGATAAATTTTCTTAATTGAATGCTTTCTAATTATTCGAAAAGAAAACAATATGGCGTAGAAATGTCTAATCGTTAGGTAAAATAGAACTTTTATCTTCAACTCATTGCAAATCAGCAACTTTCGAATTATCTAAGAAATCAATCTAAACTCATCTGGTTCTAAAAAATAAAATTGCAATTGATTTAAGTACCGACCAGAAATATGTACCTGTACGCAATAACATAGCCAGTTATAAGTGGAGAATGTTCTCATGATTTGGCCAACAGGTCCCCAGGAAAGATGGCCATGCCCGATGGTGACAAAAGCGACAAGAATATTGTGGCTTTATATTTCGTCTTCAACTACATTGCATTACAAAAAAATATTAGCCAGCTATCGTGTCAAAGTTTACAATAAAAATAAATCCAATGTGTAAATAGACGTTATCTTATGACTATTTCGCTCACCCAGAGAATTTGCTGCCATCAATAATGTCTGATGAAAATCATTCAGTCAGGGAACTAGCTGCCAGGAGGATACTAAAAATACGAAGTTTACTTTATACAGGAAAGCAGCCTCGTGTCTTTGAAGTGCCTCTTATTAATTTTGATGCTGCAAGATCCATCTTCCAATTCTTCAACACATCACGAATAATGAAACAAACGGAGTTATTAATTCTCAGTGCACCGAAAATCTCATATTCTTAAGGCTACCTTCTGTAAAAATAGTAGCGAAAGCGTCTATGACCTTATGTGATTTAATTTCAGTTTTTTTTTAAATTATTATTTGTTTGAACTATACAAAACATAATATTAGTTTTACAATATTATCAAATAACTTGTAGATTGGATTAGATTAGATTGGTTTTTATTTTGAAAACGTTAATTTCAATTTTGTATAAAGTTTACAAACAAAAAAAAAACAAAAAGCATGGCCTTACTGGCGTCTGCCTAGTTGACAAATCATAAAAAAGATAACATATGTCAATAATATATTTAAAAACTTTCATTTATAATTCTACTTCTATAAAGAAGAGCTAGCCTACAGAATTGATATAATTTGTTAACTTCCATATTGTTAAGCAAGAGTATAACTTTATTTTGCGTCAATATTTCGCTACCAAAAGCATTCCTTCTTATTTCTTTAAGAACTGGACATGTTCCAACAAAGTGTAAAACATCCTCCCTTTCCTTTAAATTTCACAATGAGCATATAATTGGTAAGTCATCTGTATGAGGTATAAAATTCAGCTGCATAACTTCACCTCTCAATTTAACCATCATTGAAATTTCGGCAATGCTATTATTGTCCCTTAAATAAGTCCTCTCTTCCAAGTTGTGATTTAGTTGACAGAAAAGCCGCCTGTATATACATTCTGTGGCGTCATTCAAGTATTTCTTTCGTTGTTTTATGTCCACTGCGGAAATGATCTGGTATAAAGAAGCTTTTAAATCATCCTGGTTATTACAAAAAAGTTAAAATTCCATTCCACATTCTCTTGCCAAATTTATCCAATCAGCACACCAACTTGTTTTGGTTTGTATTACTTGAAGCGTTCCTATCTTTGGAAGCTTATTATTGCACGTCTTCATAACTCTCAAGATGTAATCGACTTGCATTTTTAGGGTTCGTATGAACATATGTGATAATCCTGAATCCAGCCTAATAACATAGTTGGGTGTATTTGATATCAGTCTAAAAATTCGCTTAATATAATATCGGAGAAGATTCTCAAATGTTTCGTATATCTTGAACTTGCTATGTGCAATGCTTTTGTTAGAAAAATGCCTTTTCCAAGTTGAACTAATTGTACCTTTAGCTTAACTAGTTTCTCTCTTAGAGGAACTTCCAAGCTCAAATTTTTCGTTAAGTAAATTCCAAGGTATTTGAATTAGGTAACATTTTCAATGACCTCTCTATTATAGAACCATTTTTCTTTCACTGAATTGCGGCTTCCTCCTCGTTTAAAAATCAAAATTTTGGACTTATTAAGATTCACCGTCAAACTCCAAAGCTGACAATATTGATACAAGCGGTTTATGATTAACTGCAATGATTCAGGTGATGCTGCCAAAAGAACAATGTCGTCCGCAAACAATAATGCTTTTATTATTTGTCCGGTGAGGTCTATGCCACCTGGTAAGCGGTGAGATCTTCAATAAACAAGGCGAACAGACTCAGATTCAATGTACAGCCTTGTCTGACTCCCGATTGTGTTTTAAACCCTCTCGACAACTCTTCTCCATTCCATACCTTAGCAACTGTACCTGCATTCAGATTCTGAATAACTCCCCCGAACTTATATGACATTGCGTTAATCTACAGCTAGTAGATAAAAGCATGTCTATCGATCATATTAAATGCAGATTTAAAGTCAACGAATAACGTAAATAGCTTCTTTTCCTTATTCAAAAATGTTTCTGCGATACTTTTAAGGGTAAAAATGTATTCAACCGTCGAATAACCTGTCCTTAAGCCTGCTTGAAACTCCTTTAAGAGCTTGTTGCCCTCTACCCATCTATTTAAACGTTTTTGCAAAACCAGCGTGAATATTTTATATGAATAAGTTATATCTTTTCCCATACACAAAATCGAACACCATAAATATGCATTAATTCTTTGTTTGATTCTTAACCGAAATCACGTTTTTTTTCAATTTCACTGATACAAAAAATACATTTTCATCACCAAATATTCTAAATTTAATCAACTAAAATTATAAGAAATGGTTTTTCGGTAGTATTTTACTTGTTTTCAAATAATGGCGTTACTAATTCATGAAATGGCTTTAACTTTTCTTAGAATATGAATTAATTGCACTATAATTTTAAAAATACTATTAATTCTAGAATAAAATGACATCTGGTTATATAAAAAAAATATTCCAGTTGCAGCTGAAACAATGCTGGACAAAAATCCAGTGGGAGGATTTTATGGAAACTAAGAGGCCACATTGCTTAACACTATTGTTTTGTAATTTTCAATCACAAATTTTGATCAATTAATTTTTTGGAAATGCTGGTTTAGTTATTCCCCAAATAAAAGGACTTAAAATCAATATGAACTAGATAAGCCACTCAATGCCATTTATTTGGAGATGAAAACAGTTCTGGACGGTAAAAGGCTTAGCTTCAAAGTCAAAAGAAATATGTATAAAAAAAATCTTTGACACTTACATGACTCAGTTTTACACATTCGCTCATCGTTATGTAAAGTGTGCTTTAGTCCAATTTTCAGTTTGAAATCTGAAATGAATTGAAAACTCTATTAAATATTTTAAAATATGTTGATGAGATAATACATTTTTGATAGGCAGATGTTTTTTTTTTGCAAAATAAATTAATATATCTAGATGGTTAAAATGTTACTACTCATTAAAATTATAAGACATTCAATGAAATAAAATTGTTCCGTTAATTAATCGCCCATTAATTATGATGATTCCATTTTTTTAATCAATGAGTATGTTAATTCATTTTGTCAATTCCGTTTCCTATGTAGGTTAATTTAATGTTGGTTGATATAAATTTATTTCTTTATTCTTGTGAGAAAAATATCAAACAACCAGACAAATAAAAAGTTCCCACAATAAATTAATAAATCTTTTACGGTTAATGAGAAACTAATAACATTTCCATTTAATAAGCTTACAAAAAAACAAACAAAATTGACACTGATTACTTCCCATTCGTGCCCATTTGTCGATATTTCTAAAAATTTTACAAAATATTAATACAAACATTTTGCATATGACAAAATAAGTTTGACTTTAATATTTGGTTTTGTTACCGAGATATTTTAGCAGAAAATCAATTTTTTATCAATTTAGTTAGAATTTTAGAAAATTTGTATTTTTATTTTAAATAATTCTATTTAAATAATGGATTCTTTGATTCGTACAAATATCTTGCAGGTTAAGCGTTGTTTGTTTGTAAAACATTCGAGATGACTTTAAAGTTTTTTTTATTTATAGTTAATTTTACTGTTCAGTTTTATAAAAAATTGGTATCAAGTTACAATGTATAAAATATAATTCAATTAAAGCCACTAGCGTTATTGATAAGAGAGAAATTTGGTATCAAATACATTTTTCACTTTTTGTTTAATTCATTTAATTATGACAACATTCTTTGTTACAGAAAATTTTCAATAATAATAAAATCAAAATTTTACAAATAAATTATGAATAATTTTATATAAGTTATTAGGAGTGAAAACTGAAGCTTAGTTTGCTATCTTCTAACTTTAAAACTTGCTCTTTATTACCATTAAATTTAAATTATAAAATCTAGATATTTTTTAATCTGGTTCCAAGTTTCTATTTATTAAAAATTTGAATGTTGCTTTTGTTTAGTTTAGATCTAAAATTTTTTGTTTGTCGTTATATATACCGTTGTGTATTCTCCCGGTTATCCAAGTCAGATCATCTATTTATTTGCGTCACAACAACAAATCTAAGTCCTACTCTATACTTGGATTCATTTAAGTGATCCATATATTATATCTTCTATTTCATACCAAAAATCACCTGAGGCCAACTCCGCTCCAAAACTCTATGTTCCTATAATTTAATTTAAATATAATGTGATCCAAAATATTTTATTTGAAAAACGCCAATATTGTTGAATTTACATTATATCAACATTTGGTTTGTAAAAAAGAACCGCACGCTTCAACAAAAATTTTCATTCAAGCTATAAGCTGTAACCTGTAAAGCTTCACTATATTAGGAAAGTATACGTACGAGTACCTACCCAAATTGGCAAGATATGGAAAACACGTTCTTTCTTTTCTTTACAAAAAATAATATAGTTGTCTAGACATTTGGCCTCGGGAGAACAATTTTGTAAACTTTATTTCTATAATAAAAAGATAGTCTAGTGATTTTCACTTAAACTATAAGTAAGTAAGAGTATACCTAAGCTTCTATGTACGAAAAAGAAAACTATCAATTCAATTTACAACGATACTTTCTACAGAGGCAAAATATAAAAATCCAAACTTTGGAAGATTCCCCTACTACAGAGTGAATTTAAGGATTTTTTCTTTTTTGAAATATTCTTATTATTGTTACGGTGCAGTAGTTGTAATTTTTCGCCGCTTCACGTCGTCTCTATTATAAATCATAGGTTAATTTTCGCTACATTAAATAAGAAAATATGAACCCATTTAAGCAACATTAAACTCTCCAGACATTCAATGATTATAATGTGTGTAAGTGTATACTGGGTCTTTGGGATGGTTTTTCCAAACGGGGTGTGGATTTTTTGGAATATACAAGGACATGGTCACAGTACGATGAGGTGGACATCGTGATGGGATTTTTTTCAATTCCGAGAAAGAGAGAAACCAAAGACGACGATGATGGCTTGTATAGCTAGCTATAAAGATTGTATCACATAATCATAAGTCTTAAAAGTTTTCCGCCCACTTTTTGCAAGGTTTGTATAGAAGGGAAAAGAATTTTCAGAGTAATGAAGCGCAAAGCACATATTTTGTGCTTTATTATTTTTCTTTTTTTTTAATTATTTGCTTTACTTTTTTTCATTCCAAGTTGAATCCTTGCAGCTATAGACATAACATATATTTGGGGGATTTCATCCATAAATCATAAATCTTACATTTGTAGTTGGAATTCAATAATTAAGATACAAAATAAATGAAAAAACTGAATAGTTATTGAATTTAATTTAAAAAATTTAAATTTGGAATACAATAAACTTTAAATAATTATTGCTATTTTCAGTTCAAATAATAAAACCATTCAACGGGAACAACATTTTTTAAATCCATGAGTACATATTGTACTAAATTTAAGGACTCTTAAGAACTTAAGAATATTCAAATCTCAAAAAAATTGAAACAATATTAAGTAAAACAAGCTCTTAAGTTTGATATCAAGAAATTAAAAAAGATATAAATAAATCACTTATAGTTTGTAATAATCTGACAAACTAAAAATTAAGTAGCATTCAAAATCGTTTTTTTCAGACTAAGGTTAATGTTTTGCAGACTTAAATCTCTTCTTCGCAGCAGAAAAACTTAATAGTTTTATTCAATGAAAGTAAATGTTTAAGGTATTTTAAATGCTATATTGCTGTTTTCTTTATGATTTTAAATTCTTTTTCTGAAAATGATTGTTTTGATATTGCTAAAAAATATTTCGGTCGTATAGGTGGATTTAAATGAAAATAGGGCCGAATGTTAAAGTTTTAATGATTTTTTTTCTCTAGAAAAAGTGTTAATTATTTTCAACATTTCTCTCAAAATTCATTACTTACACAGCCAAAAAATAATGAATTATACTTTTCAGTTATAAAAAAACCTGGATGCATTTGATATTTCAACACCATTTGATAGAGTTTGGGAATTGATGAGTCTCTTCTTCGTTGGACTAGAAACTACCTTTTTAACCTTTCAATACAAGTTGTTTTGAGTGGTTTCAAATCTGAAATTCACAAAATAAATGCGGCTTCGTTTTATCTCTTTATGTTATTCACCAACGACCTCTTATCTGCCACAGAACCATCAGGTTTTCATTTTCGTTTCTAGATTCACATCGTTGTCCTTCGGATGTGAAACTTCAACTGAAACGTATGTTAAACTTATTAAATTCTGGACTCGATAGCATTGTCCAATGGGAAATTATTAACAGTGTACAATTTTAAGCTTCAAAAACTCAATGTATCTCCTGTCTTCAAACCGTAACCCACACCCAATGCCGCTATCCTTGAGTGGCACTTGCATCCAGGAAATTAATCAACTTTCATTACTTGGTATGTATAGGTGCTTAGTATTTCTCCGACGGTGCAAAATATTTTTCACCACTTCTGATCTGGCTGTAATTTAAAAAAAACTTTATTCGTGCAAAGCTTGAATACAACTCTCTCGAACACCGCCGCAATTTTTCATGCAAAAATTCTTCCTTAATACTCATGCTCATCAGTTTCCTCTTGAGCACAATTAAAGGCGTACTGTCGAATGAAGATATTCTTTCTTAAATCGCACAGCGAGAATGTTGAAGGTTTTGACGAAGTTTGTTTTTCACTAGTATTTTGATTTTCAGAAATCTCAGACCAATGTGCAACAGTATCTCCTCTTAAATCCTTCCCCATATCCCTAAATATAGTAGTAGTAGCAGTGGTAGTAGTAATGTGTGATTTTATTAAGCAGAAAATTGATTTACATATTTGTTTTAAAAATTCACAAAGTATAGCATTGGCTTTTGCCGACAGCTAGAAAAAAGAGTTTAAATTTATATACAAAGACATAAATGTATTCTAATTATAGTTTTAATGTCAAAAAGAAAATTGAATGAGGTATTCGAACATTATTTATTAAAAAACTAGGTTGATAACTTGTTTTCTATAGTTTAGCGCAGTGCGGAATAAATTGGACAATGCTCTCCAGTTTTCACCATTGAGAATTAATATATCATCATTGTTGAAGGCGCTTTTTCCACAGATAGCGCTTCGGATTGTCTTTCTGTTCCATTTGGTTGCTCGCGTAGAGCATCATTTTTGTGTACCTAAGCAGCTTAGCTTGTAAAAGAATGCCTTATGAAAGCTGACTTGAAGTCAATGAAGAAAGTGTATAAATTCTTTCCTTTCATTAGGAATGATATGGCGAGTATTCATTTCTGAAACCAGCCTGGTACACTTAGCAGATTGTTAACTTGAACCCATAGCGTAAGTCTGTCTAGAAATACACCTGTTAAGATTTTCATAACAGAGTTCATAAAAGATATACCCGATAGTTTACGTTTACGTTGCCTTTTTTAAAGATTTTGAAAATGATATTCTTTCGGAAGCTTTCCAGAAAATCATCGCTCTGGTGTAGTTGTATGCATCTGTTAATTTAATTAAGAAGTTTTCTGAAGCATATTTATAAAATTCATAGGGAACGCGACCGTCTCCTGGAGCTTTGTTGTGTTTGCATCTGTAAAGGCCAGTTGCTACTTCTTGAATTGTGAATGCTTTATCCAAAATTTCGTTTTTAATACAAGGATAAGCAAACTGTATTTGGAAAGGTCTTTCTGGTCTTCCTAGTAATCGTTGAAAATCGTTTAAATTCTTTTAGCATTGTTAAAGTATACAAGATCAAATAATATTAGGAACCGTATTCTGATTAAACAATACACAACGACCAATATTATTGTCAATGTAATAAATTCATTGGAAAATATTGCTAATGTAAGATATGTCAAATTTAAAAATTTCACATTTTAACTTACTTTCATCTTACATCGTTCATGTTCCGTATCTCAATAAATAGCGGATATTTCCTTTTTAAGCATTTGTTTACCTGTAGCTAATAACAATATTTTGCATATGATAAATAAGTTTTATTTCGATTTTGTTTTTTTCCCTAGATAATAACTTATTTTTTAGCTGTTTTTAGTAGCATTTCTTGAACGAGATATTCAATTGAATTTAAGTCCTATATCGGTGTTTACCTATTTCTGTAGTGATTTTTGGAGATTTGTTTTTTTATAAGAAATAATGAACATTTTTTTCTCGTAAACTTTAAACAAGCTTTAAAATCAATCTGTTTTATTAGTGAATATCAATTATTGTTACCAAAATATTTATGCGGGTAAAACAAATTCTTACCAATTTTTAGTAGTTTTTTAGTGTTTTTCTTTTGAAAATTTAGAATGTGTGCTTAGAAAAATGCTAGTCGGTTCAGTATAGTTCAATAGAACGGACAAAAACCTGTAATGGGCTTACAACTTTCATGTGGGTGCGGTGGCGCACAGTGGTTCGGTTTGTATGGGAGAGCGGAAAAAAGTCTGTAAAATCTGAACGGTTCAACGGATTAAAATAAAATTTGGCATACATGTTAAGATTAGTCTTATACATATTTGGTCAAAATTTGGTTGAAAAAAAAATTATAAACAAAGTTATTTACATTTTTCTAAAATTTGAGGGTTTTTGATTTTTGTATGGGAGAGTGGAAAATTTTTTGTAAAATCTGAACTATTAAACGAATTTTAATGAAATTTTTAAATCATTTTAAGATTAGTCTTATACATGCTTGGTCAAAATTTGGTCAAGAAAAAATTATTAGAAAAAAAGTTATTGGCATTTTTCTAAAATTTGAGGGTTTTTAATTTTTGTATGGGAGAGCGGAAAAAAGTCTGTAAAATCTGAACTTTTAAACGAATTTTAATGAAATTTTAAACACATGTTAAGACTAGTCTTATACATGCTTGGTCAAGAAAAAATTATTAGAAAAAAAGTTATTGACATTTTTCTAAAATTTGAGGCTTTTGATGTTATATTTAAATAAAAGTTTTTTTTAGTAAAATCTTAACTTTTTATTTTGAACAAAATATTATTACTTACTATGTATATTATAAAATTAAATAAATAAATAGATAAATACATACAAAAAATAAATAAAAATCAATTATGAAGTAGTAATTTTATGACGCTAAAATGAGATTTTTAGCGTCTGCGCTGATTGGAAGTATTTTCTTTTTTGCCTGTGGCCTTAAACCTGTTATTATTGGATTTGAGGATATGAGTATGCGATGCATCACATCTTCATTCGTCGCAATTCGGCTGCATTTTCTCGAATGAAACCTGCGGTAGGCTTTATAATCCTTATTTCGGCATTCTTGGGCTTCTTTGGAGAGCGATCCAACAGGAAATGCACAGCTTTTAATTATTTCTTCTCCATGGATCAAAATCTGATGTACGGTTGCTGGCATATTGTACCATTTATATTTCTCAACAAACAGTTCAGCAGTTTCCCACATGTAAGCTGCACTTTTTTTTAAATCTAATTTTTCATTCGACGTTATTACTTCAAGGACAACAGCAAACCGCCGAATTAGGGATTCACTAACTCCAGTGATTTCTGAAGTCATGGTTGGATTTGCAAAAAATCTTCTGGAGGTGTTGCCGTCATTACTTGTCCCCGTACCTTGTTTAACAAGATCGACAATGATGCCCAGTTTTTCACGAAACTCCTGCTGAATTTTCTTCTTCTGAGCATCTCTAATATGGCGGGTCTCATTGTTGGTTCTCCATGCTTTAAATGGCAAATTGTAGGCAACATGGAGGATACACTCCATAAATTTTATCCGAGCGTGAAGAGGAGACATTCCCATTTTCAAACCTTCCCTGTTTACAGCTTTGGTTCTTATATTTGTCAATTTATTCATTCCAGAAGTTGTAGTTCCACATATGAAACAGGAAGAAGCTGCAGGAGTTTCTGTTATAGATTGAGCTGTCTTCCCGTCCAGCATTGTGAACATGAGTTCGTGTTTGATTGTAAACTGACGTTCGCCTATTTGAATTATCGTCTGAGTTAAATTACTGATTTCCGTATCTATTCTTTGTTTCTCGTTTCGTATGATTTCTGCAGTTTCTTTAACAAAAGAAAATTGGATGGCTCTGCAGTATCTTGTAGAGGATGGTCGATCGTTGTTCCACACAATAATATCCCTGTTATCCTCCATAGCCATTTGCATTGGTACCAAAGATGTCATAAACATATTAGCGTCCGAAGTTTCTTCATTGTCAAATGTTTGACTGTATTGTGGTTGTCCAGAGGCACCATCACATCCCCATTTAGTGTACAATGTTAAAGACTGTCCTTCAATTCTGGTTATCTCCTCTGATGTCTTTCCTTCTAATAACTTTGTTGCAGTGTGGTCTAACAATTTTTGTAGTGGCACACTTACTGAGCTTTCCGTAATGCTTATATCTAAAGGATAGCACTTTTTTTTTGCTTCCAGTAATTTAATATAAGGTGGAAAAACATCATGTCCTTCATCTTTTAGGGCATGTCTTAATACTTCATATTGGCGTTTCGACAATTCTGCTTGTATAAATAATGCAAGAGCCTTATCCGGATCAAATTGTGAGCAGGAAAAGCTCTCTGATGTTGCTGCATAGTTTATCTCTTCTTGAGGAAATATATTTCTAATTTCGTCCCTCTTATACCTTTTAGCTCGATCACAGCATTCGTCAAAACTCTTTCGTGGTCTTCCCATATTAGTTCACGTTTCGGCCAATACACTTTGGGTTAGTTCTACTTCGAAAACTCCTTCGAGCCAATGAGTGTATTTTTTTTCAAAATGACTTTTTTTCTATGAACTGCGTTCCATCGACTCAAAAAATGAGGCACAAAACGTTTATTTAATTCTGACAGCACAGTTTCTATTTGCTCAGAAATTAAGTTGGGGTATTCTCTTTCAAAATATGGTAGAAGATTTTGAACATCATGTCCATTAGTGATAAGTTCACTACACAACACCGAATAAGGAATTTCGATTGAATGCATTTTAATGTATTGAATTCACTATTCTCTATATGTATATTTGTTATTATATTTCACTTCACTTTCACTTATTGATTGATCAGAGTAAACATTTTTCTTAAACACATTGCACAAATGGTCAATAACTCAATACTGACTTTTTTTTAATTTAATCTTTTATAGATTTAAGCAAGAGATTTTATTCTAATAAGACAGGTAATACAAAATTACGCAATACACAACAAAAACAAAGCAATAAAACTTTAAAAATAACACCTTTTTTATTTCTACCTGCCCTACTTTTAGCAAAAAACTAAAAAAATAAAGGATTATCCCTAATCCTTTTCTTTATTTTTTTTAAAGCTCTATCATATAATTTAAAATATCATAAAACTATATTGCTTTTCGTGTGTTCTTTCCAAGAAAATTGAGTTCAAAGTTGAAAAAATTTTCCGGGCAGAAATAAATGGTTTCGCAAAAATCGAAATTCTCAGACCTGTGTCAATGTATTAATTTTGTTTTATTTTTAAAATAAAGTTTGACATTTTTTTTTAAAATAATGGGCTTAACCAGTTCATTCTGACAATTAATAACGAAGAAATCAAACTTTTTGGTAAACACCACCGTCAAAACGCAGTTTTTTGAAATCCGATTCTGTGAAACATTTTTGATCATAACTTCCACATCTGCACGTATCTGCAGATGATTTTTTCTGTGCTTTTACATAAATGCATGGAGCATATGCTGGCATACTTACTTTCTTGGAGTCTTTTGGAGCTTTTTTTTGAAATCAAAAAGTTTAAAAAAAAACACATTTTTTGCTAGTACTTAAGCTTCAGACTACTTATAGAAGGTATCTTTTATAAATAATCATTTTTTTTATTTTAGATAATCGGAAATAGACCAATTAAATTATTTAAGAAGCTAGAGAATTTATTTAAGGGGGTATTCTGGTCTAGAAATTAAAAAAAATCGATTTTTTTTTCTTTTCATATTTTCATAGTTTAACTATTTAAGAATATGTCTACTAGAGGATTTTCCCAAATTCAAATTATTTTCGGAGAAATAAGTATTTTGCTGAGCAGCCATCCAAATCGGTTGGGCTGCAACTAATTGAACAAAAGACATAATGGGGTACTTTAAACGCGTTTTTCTCAGAACTGTCTTTTTGAATCTGATACCCACGATTTCTCAGGTTCTGCCGAACCGATTTACTTGAAATTTTAAGAAAGTCTTCTTTAGGGACTTGTCTACGTCCGGAACTACGGCCATCACCAAATTTTTATTTTTACTATTTTTAACAAATCGAAGAATGTTCAAAAAAATGGTAAATTTTTTGTATTTTTCTTTAGACAGCCGCCATTTTGTAAAAAAAAATGTTTGTAACTTTTCCGTAGTTCCAGACATTGCGACATTATTGTAGATTAATAATCTTTTTTAGTTTTTGATTTCAGATTTCTAGGAGAGTTAAAATCGTGGGTATGGTCACGCACCAAATTTTTGAGACGCACTACTCTATCAGCTGATAACTAACGGAATTTTTATTTTTTTTTTACTTTTTTATTTTTTTTTGTATGCTTCTAATGTGAATAAATAATGTATAAAAAAATTGATGGTAAAATTGTAGCTTGCTTTTTTCTACAGCACTTCAAAAATTACATAAAATTCATGTCTCTAGACCAGAATACCCCCTTAAAGGAACTTCGGAAAAAAACATCTCAAAATTTGTTGAAAATACGGTTCGCGATTTGAGTAAAATTATTTTTCAACTTTGAGGGCTTGTAAATCAGAACATACAATATATATGTTGAAAAATACTTTTAAATCATACGCTCGGTTTATATAAGAGTACTTAAACATAAAATTTAAAAGGATAAATATAACTTCTTTAAAAGACTTTTTTCCGCTCTCGCACCACTGTGGGCGTAGTGCGTTGTGCACTAGCTCCTCACACGCTAGATCGCTTGTTCAAGCCCAGCTCGGGCAAAAAGTTCTTCAAAAAATTAAATTGAACATAAAAAGCGATTAAGCACCACTAAAGGAGTCTGATGATCGGGTTGGTCCCCGTGAAATAGCTATAACTCCAGCCTATGAACTTGGTGGTAGCACACACAAGTTGTTACTGTTTCATTCTAAATTTTCAATTGTAAATTCGGCAAGCAGCTGCCTTAAACTGCGAGTATAAAATTTCATACAAAAACCTCCTTAGTTTTTCTTTTTTATTATTTTGTGTGCAAGATAAAACTGCCAATTGCAAAGAATTATATTATATACGTGATTGCATTTTTTGTTTCAGTGATTTTAAATAAATATTTATTAATTAATACAAAAAATGTGACCTGATTTTTTTTTCGAGTTCATGCTAATTTGGCATGACGTCCCAATGTATAATATAAATTTTATTCGTAAAATATTATGAGGCAATATAATGAACGTATGATTTAGACTCTAGAGAGCGTAAAACATCGAGAAATGTTAAAATGTTCACTTTGATAAATCGGGCCGATTACTATAACTTCCTATGTGAAGTTAAAAATTAAAATACTTCAAAACAAACTTTTTTAATGTTTAGATTTTAGATTTTTAGATCGGCAGTTTTTTAATAACAAAATAGAATGTTTTTGAACCATCCAAAAAACGGACTAGGCCAAAAACAAAATCAAACGTCAACATAATGAATGATCTTCAAATTTTTAGCTTCAACAAGTATTTTTCCATGTTTTATCATAATGCGAGTGGTATGAGAACCAAATCGCATGATTTCTTTATTGCTGCCCAGGACTGTCCATACGACATTATAGCTTTAACTGAAACTTGGTTAAATGAGAACTTTTTGAATGGTGAATATTTCTCTTCCTAATACAACGTCTTTCGCAAAGATCGTCAAACTGGTCAAACTAGAGGAGGAGGAGTTTTGTTGGCTGTTCAATCAAATTTTACATGTAGAGAAATTAAACTACCTTATAATTCTTTCGAAATTGATCAGATTTGTGTTTGTGTAGATTTATTTATCCAATCTTTTAAATGTATTCATTTATATATTTTTGTATCATATATCCCACCTTTATCTCAAAATCTTTTGTATGAGTCTCACATTAAAAATATTGTAGAAATTGCTAATGATAAAGATGAAAATTGTTATTTTGTAGTTGTTGGTGATTTTAACTTGCCTAATATCAATTGGAAATTCTCAGATGATGAAAAGCAATTATTTCCTTATAATGTTGTCAAAGATTATGAATATAATGTTATTGATAGTTTATCAGCCTTAAATATGTATCAAATTAACAATATTCCTAATTCTATTGGTCGTATTTTGGATTTAATTTTTATTGATAATTGCCTCGAAACTCAATGTAATGAACCATCTTACAAAATGTTAGAAAATAGCAATTATCACAATGCAGTTGAAATAATTTTTAATTTTTCAGTTTTAAATGAATCTAAATCTAAAAATAATTCACAATTGTATGATTTTAAAAAAGCTGATTATGATTCCATAAAAACTTATTTAAACACAGTTGATTGGCAACAAATCTTAAGCAGTAAAGATACTAAACAAGCTTTTACTCTGTTTCGGAACATTTTAGATTCAGCGGTTTCTTCTTACGTTCCTAAAAAAACTTTATTTAAAAATTCAAATAAACCTATTTGGTTCAACAAAAGTATATCAAGACTGAAAAATGTCATGAATAAACTTAATAAAAGTAAAAAATCTTCAATTCATTTAAATGAACAGTTCAAACAAATAAGAAGGGAGTATGAGTTTTTGAAAAAATTTTTATACAAGCAATACATCTCGTCTCTTGAATCAAATATTAAGAATAACCCTAAGAGTTTTTAGTCATTTATTAAGACGAAAAGAAACTCAACTGGGATTCCATCTAGCATGACTTATAATAATGTGTTGTCCGATGATATTGATATAATTTGCAATAACTTCGCGTCGTTCTTTCAATCTAATTTTATAAATCTCAAATTAGACTATGCTAACTCAATAAATTCAGATCCTATGGTTGATCTTGGTAATTTGCAGTTATCTGTAGATAATGTCTTACAAGTACTTTTATCTCTTGAAAACAATTTCTCTATTTCACCAGACAATATTCCACCAATTCTTTTAAAAACTTGTGCTAATATACTTGCTACACCACTTTGTATAATATTTAACCTTTCTTTAAGTAATGGTGAGTTCTTAGATGAATGGAAATACTCTATAATAACTCCCATTCATAAATCAGGTACAAAAAGTTCGATTGAAAATTACAGACCAATTGCAAAACTGCAGTTAATTCCTAAGGTTTTCGAAGCTGTAGTAAAAAACAAATTGTATAATCTTATTCACAATAACATTTCAGTTTACCAACATGGTTTCTTAAAAGGCAGATCCACTACTACAAATTTATCAATATTTTCAAATTTTTGTCTATCACAGATGGAAATGCGTTCTCAAGTCGACACTATTTACACTGATTTTTCAAAGGCTTTCGACCGCGTTCAACATAGTGTTCTCTTAAAGAAACTAGAGATATATGGATTTCACTCTCAGCTCCTAATGTGGATAAAGAGCTATTTAGTAGGTAGGAAACAGGTAGTAAAAATTGATAATGCCTTGTCTAAGGAAATTATAAATTTTTCGGGTGTTCCTCAAGGTAGTCACCTTGGACCACTTCTTTTCATCATTTTTATTAACGACTTACCTCTGCATCTTACTTTTTCTAAATGTCTTCTATTTGCTGACGATTTGAAAATATTCAGTTCCATAAATTCACTTAATGATGCAAATAAAGTTCAAATTGATTTAAATAATTTAATTAAATGGTGTAATATCAATGGGCTATATTTTAACAATAAGAAGTGTAGCGTTGTGACATTTTCTAGAAATCACAGTCCATTATATTATAATTATAAACTTGAAAATGACATTCTACAAAGACTTGATAGCCATAAGGATCTAGGCGTAATCTTCGATTCTAAAATGAATTTCTCAAATCACATAGACCATGCGATCTCAAAAGCAAACTCTTTGCTAGGGTTTGTTTTTCGAAATTCAAAAGATTTCGAAGACCCCTATACATTAAAAGCTCTTTATTCTAGTCTTGTCCGACCACATTTAGAATATTGTACTGTTATATGGAGTCCCTTTACCGCGTCTAGCATTTGTCGTATAGAAAGAGTTCAAAAAAGGTTCACAAAGTTTGCCTTACGAAAAATATATGGTTATTCAAATGTTCCATCTTATTAGACGAGGTGTATTTTAATTGACCTAAAACCTCTTGCACAGAGAAGAAAATTAAACTCAATACTTTTTGCTTTTGATGTCTTGAATTTTAATATTGACTGTCCAGTTTTGTTATCTATGTTTTTTATTTATGCGCCTTCTAGAAACTTGCGCCCTCGTGACTGTGATTTCCTAAATGTTCCTTACCACAGTACTAGCTATGCTAAGTATAATCCTATCACAAGAGCTTGTATGGATTTTAATGAATATGATTTTGCAATTGATTTTAATATTAATAGAAATGTTTTGAAAAATATATTAGTTAATTTGTTATAATGCTATAAGTAAATTACGTATTTTATTTTTATGTTATGTATCATATAATTATTAGTCTAAATGGAGTGTGTAACTTTTAAGACGAATAAATAAATAAATAAATGAATGCTAAATAATTAAACTAAATATATGCAACGTTATCTATTATCTCAGAAAGTCCTTACATATTGTGTTTTGGTTAAACTATTATAATAGATTATTTGTGGGAGAGATGTCGCGTCGGGAATCACGCAACCAAATTAATTTTTGGTTCTATTTTAAGCTCCCAAAAGTCTATGCTGGGACGAGCTAAAGGGTGTTTTGTTCAGCTTCAGAATTCTTTTTTTGTGATAAATACATGTTATAAAAACACAATTGGTACTTTTTTATTTTTCTTCTTTGCTTAATTTAAAAATGTAGTTAGGCATTTATTTCTGGAAGAAATGCAGAATTTTATTTCTGAGAAGATGGTAGCTTTTTAAATTTGTATTTCCATTTTACTAAAAAGGGGACCTTTAGCTCCAAATGTCACGTGTATGTTTCTAAAAGACGACAGGCCTTATTGGACTAAAGATGCTTTGGAATAGGACATACAAAAAATTGAGAATATTATGCTTAGATATCCGAAAAGCAAATAGCCTTTTAAGCCCACCACTTTTGAGGCTATTCATGCGTAATTGCTAACTTTTCTGCAGAACTATGTGAACGATTTGAAAACTTTTATGCTCGTCATTCTACTTAAAAATTAATTTATTTAAATCCAATGCATTTAATAAACGGCATCTTTTCCACACTAACATAGCTAATTGCAATGCTTTTAAGGTTAGTTTTATATGGCGGAAAGCAAATAGTAAATTGATTTTTTTTAAGTCGCATCTACCTATTCCGCAACTACCCTCGATAAAATCATTGTTAGTTCAAAGCAACTTCTTTGAATTTAGTTGTTAATTTAATAAAACAGCGGTATTATTTGTTATCAAACTAAATATCTATTTTTACAAGAATGATTTATTTTTCATTTCATTTTATAAAAAAGATATAACAATTTAATTAACCGAAAAAACAGAAGAAAACGACTTATTAATACAAGGAAAAAATATATCTACACATCCAATCCAACTTACTTATACCTGAATATAAAGTTATTCCAAAGACAGAATTAAAATTAAACAAGATACCTATCTACCTTTCAACCATATATTAATCTACTTGATTTATTCAGATAATTATCACATCATATAACCAGTATAGACGGCCATTAACATCCCGCGCGCCATCACAGACTGTGTATACCAAATTAAAAAAAAAAAACACACCGGACTGTTGGCCATAATGGCGAACTACCACACTGCAGCCACGCCTCGAAACTTCATTCAAGTTCACTCTGCTCTGTTCACTATATTTTATACCCACTACACCTACCTACCACCAGGTACGTATCAGTCACAGTTAGTTCTGTGTTTTGTTTGGGAAGATGATAATATTATAATCCTCCCCTACTCTTCAACTCCATCTCAAACCAAACAACGGCACAAGGTAGGTATAGGTAATGATCACCATTGTTTTCCCTTCATTCTTTCAATCTTATTTATGATCCTAGCTAATAGATTCTTACAACAAAAACACACAAAAGGTGTATCTTCTTTTTTAGTGTAGTTGTTGTTATAATTTTGTATCTACGATGATGATGTTGGTCATCTCTTTTCTACCTGTGTTACTATTTCTCACAAAAAAAAATAAAAAAAATAGATGTATTTCTATCTATGGAAATGGTGGGAAGGCCATAAGCTAATGTGAATAGGAAGAAGAAGAATCTCCCTCTGCAGCAGTTGTTCAGGTGGAATGGAAGGTAGGTAGGTACCTAAATGTGTTCATTTACTAGATAAATAAATACAAATGTATCTTTTGTGTTGTGTAGTTTGTTGTTTGAATGTGCCGCAAACGAGGCAATTTATCAATTTAACTACATAATTTGTTATAAGAAAAAACGTAATAGGTGGATTTTTCCTTGGAAAAATGATGTTCTTATGCAACAGCTGTGGGACAATGTAATATTCAAAATTTACATCACTTGTTTAAAAAAAATGGAGAGAAATAAACAAGTGCCAGATGTGGCTTTTAAAAAAACAAAGAACATCTTTATATTGAAAACAGAATTATAAATTGTTTTACCTTCAACTATAAGAAGAAGAAAAAAGAAACTTCTAGATAGATTGACATAAGATAGCTTACTTTAAAGACGATCTATAACAATAGTTTCTTCCTTTAAATTTGGTCGAATAAATTGATTAATGTGACAATAATAATTATATCTAACTTCATATTTAACTTTTTTTTCTATTCTATTCCCATATCCAATGTTTTTAATGTAAGGAAAAAAAAAAGAAGATATAAATCGAATAAGTTTGTGCAATGGAAGGAATTTGCAAATTAAATGTTTTGATATTTTTAATACCTTGAATTTATTTCATGTTCTTTCTTATGCCAAATGAATAACTTTGATAATCAAATTAGGCAAACATTTTGGAAGCAATGATTTTTTGAATATTATAGATATGTTTCGCATTAATATTTCAACAATTAATGAACATTTTTCATTCAAACAAATAGGCCATAATAGTGATATACACTTCGTGTCACATGAATAGGGACAAGATCTGAATTACTTATCACGTATTTTGAATCATATAAAAGGATACTCTGATTGTTGGTCTAACCAAGGAGGAAATAGGATCGCTGCAAAACTATACGTTTTATATCTAGCAAAATTAGAAGTAGTTAAAATATTGTATACAACTACCTCAAAGACTCAAAGAGGTATGGGAAATACCACAAAGAAAGAGTCAAGAAAGCCGGGCGATAGTGAGGCCATCTTCAAATTCAATACTTTCCATTAGTAAATTCAAGGCAAAAGATGGGGTAAATGCTAAAAGATCGACTTTTGCTCGGTGATACAGAAGGCAGACCATAAACGAAAAAATGAAGAAAAGACCCCCATAGAATGCTGCACTCAAGAGTTAACACCTTCATTTTGCAACAAATCACCGTAGGTGGAATCGAGCTTGGTGCACCGTCGTCTTTTCGATAAAAACAAAATAATTTGGACAGATATAGCTACTGTTATCATCATTTTCGAAAGGAAGAAATTTATCTTGAAAAACGGCACAGCAAAGGAGGTGGTGTACTGGAATGGGGAACAATCACCTATTACGTCACAGTGGAGCTGGATTTATCAAAGTTTTAAAATGATGGTAAGCACTTACAAATCGATTCTGAAACGAGCTTTTCCGCAGTTTTCAGTATTATTTAGTGGACAACAATGGATTTTTCTACAAGATAATGCGCCAATATTATCTATTACCATGGCCCCCATATTTTTCTAACCTGAACATAATGAAAAACGTGTGGGAATGGCTTTCAAGAGAAGTCTACGAAGAAGCACGGCAATACTAAAAAACGGAAAATATTATTGAAACTATAAAACGGTCATGGGTCCAAATTTCGCTTAATTATCTGACGGCAATCTATGAATCCATACACCACAGGTTACTTGAAGTAATTCTTAAATCAGGAGGCAGCACACATTACTAAAAATTATTTTAATCCATTCAATAAAATAAAGTATTTACCTAAACCATAAAATTTTTTGTTATTTTCTTTACTTTAAAGGGTCTTACAGGTGAATTAAGATCTTGTCCCTATCCAAGTGACACAAAAAAACAGATACTTTTTATGACCTTCTTTGGGAAAACCGTCATAAGACTTGTATTTTTCAATTCAATCCAAACATTTTTTCTACCATATAAATTTAATGCATACCTCATTCATTCCACACTTGGGTTTTTCCAAAAAAATTAAAGGTTTAAAAAATATTGGTAAATAAAAACGAAATAAGCGTATTCATGTGACACGAAGTATGTATGTATGAATATAAACATTAGGTATGTGAAGAAAATAACATTTTTTAAGCATAAGATAACATAATCTAGGTTAAACACAGTTTCGACACAGTCACATTAACTAGTTCTTGGAGGTAAATTTTCACTGAAGCTTAGATTATTCCATAAAACAAATATGGTTAAACAAATTTAGTGAAAAAACGTTTAAGAAAGGTTTTGAAAAGTTGTTTTCTAAAAAATTAATTTGATATTCATAGAAAAAAATTAGGCTGGGATAAGACACTGATAATGTTCGGCCCATACCTATGTCGTTTTGTCTAAAAATTCAACAAACAAATTGTTAATCAGAATTATGTATTATTAATAATATAAAAGGTCAATCTTTTTCTTTGTTCTCCTTATGCTTCGAAACCTGTTTATCAGTGTTTTGTAAAAAAAGGTTGTAAATTTAGTTTTTCTAAGAAATTAGCGAAAAGTTTGCAACAATATTTTGCATATGAAAAAATAAGTTCTGTTTTTGTTAGCGAGGTTATAAGATAGGCACGTAGGTTGACATGGCAGTCAAAAGCAGCCCTTGCTGCTCGACTTAATTAGCGCTGAAAAAAGCCGTTTGGGTATCATAAACTCTTTTGATCTATGTAATTAAAAACAAAAATAAAAAAAGATAATTTTATAACGCATTCAATATTAACATCAAGTCTTTGATTTTATGTTGAAAATGAGTTTATCAAGATCTTTAAGGAATGCCCTTCTGAAGCTTAACATTCTAGAACCAGCCAAGGAGGACATTTATAGAGAAAGTGAATCACAGTTTCCTTCTCATTTTGGTCTCCACACTCCACAGCTAAGGAAGTGAGTATCTTATCGGCCAATGTCTGGCAGTGACCCTAGCTACCTACGAGTGTGCCTGGGTCAAATAAAAGTTCAATAGAATGGTTTTTGTTATAGGTAGGCCTTATCTTCCTGAATATAGTACAGTCTGGTAGATTGTTCCACCTACAATTCTATTGTGTCAAAAAAAAATTAGAAAATTTTGAGCTTCAAAGCTCCAAGAAAAATAGCAAAGCAACTGGCAGCATTTTTGAAACAGTTTAATGGATCAGAAGTGACAGAAAAAAGATCGTTCATGAATATAGGGAAGAGAGTCCAAACCAAAACGGAGCCCTGGGGGACACCAGCATTTATTTTATGAATTTCAGACTTGAAACCATCCAATACAACTTGTATTGAACGGTTAGAAAGGTAATTTCTAATCCAACGAAGAAGAGATTCATCTATATACTAAAAGCACGTATTTTCGATAAGAGAAAAAAAACTCTATCAAATGCTTTTGAAATATCAAGTGCAATAATCTTACTTTCTCCAAAACGATGTAAAGATTTTTTCCACTGTTCGGTGAGATGAACCATGAGATCACCAGTGGACCTATTGCTACGAAAGCCATACTGTCGGTCATTAAGAAGCTTTCGTTCTTCAAGATATTTCTTAAGCTGAAAATTAATCAGCGTTTCCATGACCTTAGAAAGAAGGGACGTAAGTGCAATTGGACGATAGTTTGATGAAAGGAGGATTCGCCTTTTTTAGGGACAGGCTGGACAAATGCAGTTTTCCATCCATTCGGGAAGAGACCTGTAGAATAGGACAGATGGAAAAGCTTACGCAGTGGATTTGCCAACGTTGAAGAACACCTCATCAGAACAATAGGGGGAATTCTATCCGGGCCAACATACAACTCCGGGCCAGCGGATTTGTGTACGTCAAGGTCTTTCAGTACTCTTTCGACTGCACGAGTGCGAAAGAAGATTCGTCCCATAGAATAGTTTGCGCTCTCAAGATCAGGAGGACTCATGACACTATCCGTTAGCGTCGGATAGTGTAAAAAAAAAAAAATAGGATCAACTTATTTTTACGATGATTATATATATATATACCTATTTTACGACACCTAATTATATTATATACTAAGTATGGAAAGTTAAAAAAAAATACACTAAGCATATAGTTGAATATGTTTCTATTATTATGAAAATTAAATTCAATATAATTTGATAAGTTATTAATTTCTCTAAAACTTGGAGTTAATGGTTCGTTGAAGGCATGTAGTTCAGTATTCTAGAACTGACCTTACATAACTAATAAAAAGACTCTTTAAAGTACACGGAATATGTAAGTCAACAGAGTTTCGCTGAATAAAACCAAGCATGGAATTCGCTTTGTTAACTAAAAGTTCTATATTTTTGTGAAAGTTCAATTTATAGTCAAAAATATCTCCAAACTTTTTCAAGTGTATGATTTCCAACACTATAATTGTAGTCAATCGAAAATTTGCGGCCAGTAAAAGACTGACATGTGGGAATGTTTTGATTTAATTGATTTATCTTACAAAAGTCAGAAAGTCTTTTGATTTCATTTTGCAAAAGATCACAATCGCTTGTACTTTGTATGTGTCTAAAAAATGTCAGATCATCTGCAAACAGGAGACACACTAGGTTTTGAAGTACATAAGGTAAGTTTAATATGTTTTTAACTATTTTTTTTAATAGAATATGATAATGCACCCTGTCAAATGCCTTAGCGAAATCTGTGTAAAAAAAAATCCATTTTGTTATGATTGCTAAGATCGTAGAAGTGGAAATACAAGATACGAAACCGTGTTGAAACGGCGGTATTATTTCTTTGAGTACAAATTTTGGTTTTCCGCAAACTATCTTTTCAAATAACTTCGGTATTACACATAGTTTACTACCTAATACGCCGATAGTTATAAACTTCTTGCTCAGAACCATTTTTATGAATTGGTATTATATAGGACGTTTTTCATTCAGCAAGAAGCAACTTATGATGAATTGAGTTATTAAAAAGATGAATAATATTTTGCAATAAGCGGAAGCACGCTAGGTAGGTAGTAATGGCGATCTCAAGCAGAAGATCATTTTTTTAAAAGAAAAGGGGGAATTCCATCAGGGCCAACATTATTATCTTCGTTCATTGCATTCAATGCATTTTGTACTTCTGGTAAAGTTATATACTTAAGTGTCCTATTCATCAAAAAAAATATAGTTATGATTTGAATTGATATAATTCGATTTAAAAAACTTAGGATATGCATTACAAATATCAGTCAGATTATTAAGAGTCGTACCTGAATACTTCATTTTCTTTTATTTCTTATAAAGGTCCAGGAATATTTGCTATTGAATTTAAGTTTATATTCAACTATCGGCTCGGTACGTGCTTTACTACGTATAAGGCATAGTAATAAACAAAAATGATTATTAAGTTTATTTATTCAAACAAAAAATACTTTAAATTGCTAGCTATTTAAAAGTCCAAATGACCCAAAAGATATATTGTCTATATTATATATTTATCAGCAAAGATTAAAAACTAAAAAATAAAAAAGAATTGGATACTCTTACTATTGTGGGTCTATATGGGTTAGTCTAAAACAGTTGGATAAAAAATATTTTTAGTTTTTCCATTTTGAGCATGAATAAATAAATAGTTGGGTGTACCGATTTTAGAACAGGCAACATAAAGTTGGCCATGTGAAAAACATGATTCCTATAAATTTACACCACAAACGTCAAGTGTTTGCCCTTGGGCCTTATTTATGAACATCAGAAATGATAAAAGCACAGGATATTGTAATCTTTTGAATTCAAATGTTATGTCAGTTGGAATTATAGGAAAACGCGGTATCAAACACACTTTACATTTTGCTTTACCAGTTAAGATTGTAGCTTCAATCAAATTTGGCAATAACTTTTTCACTGCCAATCTGGTGCAATTACACAGTTTAGGTGGATTAATATGTCGCAATAATATAATCAAAGAAACAATTTTCAGATTCAAGTAATGCGGGGTTTACCAGCCGGTTCCAATGAGTTTAAAAATTCAATTGGATAATTCATCGCTTCATCTTGATTCATAACACTATCAATTGATTTATATATCGTGACTACACCTGGCAGTTTCGCTTGAATTTGAAAATAAACGACATTAATATAAGTGTTTTTCGGTGCTAAAATGGTGCGTTCTCTCAACCAATTATGATTTCTGTTATTCTGAAGAATATTCGAAAAAAAAACACATTCAATCATCTCATCTATAGATTGAGCAGTACAAAAATTGTTCGGTAAAGTGATCAATCCGTTGGTACTGTCAGTTGGTATTTTGCCATCACCAATTTCTAACAATTGTTTTGATAACTCATGGGCAGTTGCATCATTATGAAGGTGAATACGCATATTAATGTTCAGTATCAATTTTCGTACATAACTCCAAAGTACTGATGACTTCAAACAGGTCTAATAAATACAAAAATAAATGAAATGAAATTTAAATTAAGTAAAATAGTTCTTGGGGCCGAAAGGCATTAGTTTTAAGTGTTATAGTTTAACTTAGAGTGTCCGACATTCGATCTTGTCTGATAACAACTTAAAATTGTTAATATAACTTGATAATATAATTCGACATTGATTTGGTTTAAAAAAGTTAATTACGCATTGAAATCAAAAGTAAAAGCTGCATGGTGAATGGAAATTGAAAAAATAGGAAAAATACTATTATTGACTGGTACACAATGTTTTTTATCAACAAATATCAAATGAAGTGTTCTTTCTAGATTGTTATTAGACTGTTAGAGCAACCAACAGCTTCCGAATAAATATCACTGAATCATTTTCAATTAAATAATCAGCTTCTCATTCTTATATGAATGAAAATTTAATAAAATGCATCAAATTGATAAAGCACTTTAAATTAATAACTTTTCATACAAATATACTTACTTTTGATAGCAGATAGGTATACGTACAAAGTCATCATCAAAGTCCCCCCCCCATTCTATAATTATCTAAACCACATTTAAACATTTACACCCTTACGTGTATCCTCTATTACAGAAGAGGAAAAAATAAACCTAATAAAATGAATGAAAATTGCAAAGAATTGCCATCATAATTTCAGAGATTTTCCTAATTTTTTCACGTTCACCAGACATTATGAGAACCTGTGTACTCCATTTAATTATCTTTATACTCTCTCTAACTATACCTACCCTTCCTCCTTTACACTACACACCACATACAAACGACGTACCCTGCATTTAAAAAAGAAAAGAAACAAACAAAAAAGTACCCCAGATTCCTTTAGGAAAACTTTACAAAAGCAAAGATACCTTAAGATTTCATCTTCAAGTATGGTAGTGAGATACTACAGCTCTATACATCTGCCTGCATCGAAGGAGATGGTATGATGCCATACTCTAGTTCTGTACCATCCAAATGCCATTAAGACGGTATGTTCCATACAAAATACAATTTTCTTACAAAAATTCAAGATAAAGAAAAAGGGAAAAGGTTGAAAAGAATATTATAAAGAAAAAATGAAGAAAAAAACATGAACGCCTCGAAGACGTTTATAACGACCATTAAAAGCAATTTGAAGCACGTTGTTCTTTCTATCCATTAAAACGATAGAAAATATTCCCATTCCTCCATTCATTGCGATGCGATGCGATGCGAACACCCGTTATATAGAATTATAACAATATGTAAGTTTGTATATTTGTATCTATATACCTTTTGCTCTTTCATAAAAATAGGTATGTGTAAATGTTTTAGAGAGATTGGGGATACTCACTTTCAGGATATCGAACGAATAGGAAGGAAAACAAAACATTAAAAGCAATATGTACGCATCTTGAAATTTAAAGACCTATACGTGTTTTGATTATGAAATTATATTTGAATGATGAAACATTTTTTAGTTTGCCTATCTATAGATTGCTTGATTATATGTATAACCAAATATCAGAAAACGTGGTTCTTCGAAAGTTAAAATCTGAAGCCATCCAGGGTATAGAAAATGAGGAACCTACATTGTTTCTGAACCTGAGAGGAGAACGAACATTTTGATGCTAAGATTTTTGCAGAAAAAAAGTTTGTATCTAGTGTCTTTATTTCTTTTGATGATTTAACTAACTGAAGCACTATTCTAATTAGTAAGACCTTCCTGTTTGGAACTCCTCAGCATTGGACACATGAAAATAATTTGAATAGCATCTTATATCAACTCATATACATTTTTTTCTGATTGTTATTAATAATTTTGAAGTAATTGTAAAATATGCAGGCATTTCGTTGAAATTTAAAAATGAGAAGAATCTAATTAGCCAAAATGACTAAAAGAGAAGACTAATAACAACAACTCTTAAGGTTCATAGAGGCTTATAGTTGTAACGAGTGATTTGTTTAGAGTATTCGGGATTTAAAAAAGAAACAACACATACAATGCAGAAGAAATGCCCTCAACGTTAAATAAACTGTTTACCAAACTCACCTCACAATTATTTACTTAAGTCCTCAGACCTGTCAGATCCGTTGGGAACCTGAAGGGGCATAGGGATCCTTAAGATGTTGCGAATACATCTCTTCACGAAGGTTTGCAGCTTTCTTGTAATGGCTGAAGTAAACTACTCGGTGCGGTACCCATAAAGAAGCACAGATTCGACATTTGTGCGAAACAAGCTGATAGAGTTATTCCTCCAAATTTTCGGCAGCATACTGAATGCTGCTTTTGCTTTGCCGATGCGGCACATGACGTCTTGCTCGGTTCCGTCTTCGATCGAGACGATAGTTCCAAGGTGTTGAAAGCTCTCTACTTTTTCCACCGGTTGCTAGAAAATATTTATTGGATAGGATGGTCGGGTCCGAGTCTGATCATTTTTGTTTTGCAGGAATTAATTTTCAGCCCTACGACTTCTGCTTCTCTCTCCAAACTTATTGTTATTTTATGGAGATCCATGATAGTATAATTGAGTAAGCAAACATCGTCCGCGTAATCCAAGTGCTTTAAATAGGATGTCAAAATAGATTGGATACCTCCGCTACCTGACAAAGCTGCGCACAGTACATCGCTTACCACCAATAAAAACAATATTGGCGGCAGAATACAGCCATATCTGACTCCGCTACGGAATTTAAAATCTTCTTACAACCTACCATCGTGCAAAACGTGACACTTGTATTCATCATGTTGCCTCTAGATGTACTTCCTACTGACGCTATTAAAGGCCTTCTCGAAGTCGTTGATAAGCAAATGTAGTAGTGCTCGATATTCAACAATGAGGGATCCAGCGCGTAATTCTGCTTATTCGGCATCGAGTGTGGTCTCAAGGTGTTCTCTTATGCGTTCCAGTATAATTTTTGCAACGGCTCGACGGGTAGAACCTATATTCCTACCAGTTTTCATGATTTGTAATATCTCCTATTTTGGGAGCTTGACAATAATTCCCTTTTTTCACTCATCGGAAAAGCTTTCGGTGGTATAAGCTTCTTTTATGAGCGGATGAAGAAGTTTGCTTGATGACGTTGAGTATTACATCAAGTCCTCCCGATTTGATGTTCTTAAGTGCTTTAATAGTGGCAACGATCTCTTCTTTGGAGGTGCGGTGAGGATTCGGGAATTTGTATGTTCGGGCGCTTCAGAAGGCATCGGGTGCACATTATTTGCAAACACTCGGTTTAAAACAGAGGAAAAGTGTTCTTTCCACCTTCTGACTTGCTCATCCACCGAAATTATCACAGTATCGTCTACTTCTTTCACCAGGTGTTGCTTTAAGCTGGTTTTTTAGTAAACGGTTCTGCTGTCGCACCTGTTTTCAGTATCTTCCGCTTCTTGCGCCAATGCGTTGATGTAGATTCGGTTGTCACAGCGCACACTGCGTTGAAACTCTCTTTTTTTCATGTGGTACAAGGATTCCAGCTCATTTCTTTCTTCCCCTTATGCAGCAGTTATTCAAGCCCTTAACTGTTTGCGTTCGTTGATCCTTGTCCAAGATTCTTCTGAAAGCCAAATGTTGTTGCATCCTTCTTTCTGAACGACTATTCTGTCAACATCTGAAATAAAAATAAATTTCACTGCAGTCCAATGGTATTCGATGCAGATTGTTTTCATTTTGTGAGATAGGTGGCCTCTGAATTGTTAGCGGGTAGTGGGATCCTTTAGTCTAGCAACGTTGAATTCGGAGGCTCGCAATCTTAGGGTAGCTATCATTAAGTGGTGGTCTCGGGCAATTCCCATGTCTGGGCCCCTTCTTAAGCGTCGAATAATCGCGAATTGGTCAATTTAGTTGGAAGACGCTTGCTGTCCGTCGACACCCAGCTAACTTTATGACACAGTTTGTGTTTACACGTATTGCCACCAATCACAAGGTCATTGCCGTTGCAGAAGTTAACGAACCTCTTACCAGTTTCATTTCAATTGCTGACTCCGTGAACACCCATCACATGCCTTAGTTCATCGTTGTTACTGCCAACCTTAGCATTAATGAGTGTGTTGTTGTAGGCGGATCCTATTTGACTGCATGATTTCTTTTCGTCGGATGCGAGCTCCGTCGGGGCTTAACACTGTATAATGGTGACGGGTCGTACTGTAATCTGAAACCTAGCTCTGAAACCAGAGGCTCCCACGAAATAAGGCTTCTGATTGCAGAGCAGAACAGTGTTATGACTTGTATTTGCCCGATCAAAACCATTGCACTTCGCTTAACCCTAAGATATCTATCCTGTACCGCATGAATTTTCTCTCTAATTGGAGGAATCTGGCATTGTATGAACCTTCACTACATACGCCCAAAAGCGTCCTCACATTCCAGAAAAAAATCTTTGTCCGAGTACAATAGCCAACAATCGTCAACGAGTTATCATTAATTATTCGAAGCGTAGTTCCGGTTGCAATAACGGAATGGAGTTAAGTTACGATTAGTAACCTAGCTATGATGAGTCAGGAAACTTCGCCCTTGCATTTTTGCTAACTGTTCTATGCAGGGATACACAAATCATTGCCCGGGAGCCACCACGAGTAGGTTAAGGAAGAACTTCGACATGGCAAGAAAGTTGTATTGCTGGATAAGACCAAGTCTTAGGCAATCACCAACTACTCTATCTGCCATGCCGCCGGCCCTCTCAATTTGCAACATGTCATGCAAGTCAAGTTCTTTAATTTTTTTGGAAAAACAAATTTGATATCATAACCGCTCACATTAATGTTGCGATTACCATAATCTTTGAAGGAATACGGACTAAAATGATTCCTCCAGCACATAATACGAAGCAAAGAACGAATTTTTCTGGCTAAAGCTCATGCAATGTTTGTTCCCATATTTATTTTACCAAAATGAGCTTCGTCCCTAAACACAATTGTTCGATATGAGAGTGGATCTTTGGCCAACTTTTCAAAAACCCATTCACCAAAAATTCGACGTGGTGGTAAGTTGTTCGGCTTCAATTCATGTAACAAGTGGCTTCATTTTAAAAAAGAGGCTAGGATGCGACCCACAGAGATAACTTCACATCCCGTCTGTCAATTTGTCTTGCTTAAAAGTTTGTAGGTTTTCGTGTTTTCTTAAAAAAGTTTTCAGTTGAATTATTCTTAAAAATTTGAAAATTATCAACAATACGACATCGTTGCTTTCTCGGAAACTTGTTTGAATAAAAATAATTATACTTCCGAGCTTTTTAATAACGAGGATTATAATGTTTTCCGCCAAGATCGATGTCCCGACACATCAGGTTTTGACAGAGGTGGAGGTCTTTAAATATGACTTATTTATTATTTTAAATTATATACCTCCAAAAAGCTGCTTGGAATTGTATAAATTGTTTCCAAGTGCTTGCAAATTTAAAAATTAATCAACATTTGAATATTTCAGGAGATTTTAACTTGCCATCTTTAAAATGGATTGATGGCAAGGAATTTCAATGTTTATTGCCTTTTAATGTTAGGTACGATTGGAAAAGTAAAGTTGTTGATAGATTAGCTGAGTTAGATCTTAAGCAGAATAATAGCTTTTCGAGTAACGACAATGAACTTTGTGCTGATGTAAATGTTATCTCTTTAACTCCACTATTGAAATCACCCCATTTGTATATCTCGGTAAACGAAGTCATAGAAGAGTTAATCATGCTGACTTTAGATAAAAGGGCAGGAGTTGATGGTTACCCACCAATTGCAATTGCTTTGCCACTTAGCTTTATATTCAACTGGTCTATTGAGTCGGGCATATTTCCTAAAAGTTGAAAACATTCTTTTATATTTTCTATTTAAGAAACTTATACTTTTATTAAAAGAAGTGATCTCTCCAATGCAACATGGTTTTGTAAATGGTAAATCTACTAACACAAATCTTATAGTTTTTTTTAAATTTTGTGCTTACAACAATGGAGAAAGGTTTTCAGTACGATGTGATCTATACTGATTTTGCCAAAGCATTCGATAGAGTTCATCATCATATCCCGCTTCGAAAGCTTCATGGGTATGGTTTTCTATCTAATCTATTGAAATGGGTTGAGTCGTATCTGAGTGATGGGACCCAATTCGTTCGTATTGGCAAAAGGCTTTCTGATGCTATTATGGTTACATCCGCTGTCCCCCAAGGAAGTCATCTGGGCCCTTTGTTGTTTCTTTTATTTGTCAATGATATTCCAGATGTTCTTGTTCATTCCCAATGTCGAAAAATTTAAAAATGTTCAATTCGACAAATCGAACCGATTACAATAACTTCTTATGGGCAATTAATAAAGGGTTTTCAAATAAGAGGTTTCACTTTGAATGGACCTCTGGTTGGGAAGCTTTTACTTTTTTAGCTGCATTTTAAAAGTTAACACTACTTACTTATCTAATTTTTCCTTGGCCTTGCCAATGACTCCGTCATCTTTCCCACAACCGGAATTGTTCAGTATGCTTCCCTTCTTCTTCGTCTTTAACCATTGTTGGCTGACGTCATCCAGTTGCGTATTCAAAGGCATTAGGCGTTCTGATCTACGCGATCCTTCCAGCGGAGATATGGTGTTTCCTGATGTCCTTTTCCATAAATTCTACTCTACCAAGCTTTATTTTATTATTATACAACTTACGGAACTGTCAAATCACAGATCCATAAGTGAATACTATGGTAGGATCATAGCCTTGCACAGTAGGGGTTTGGAATTTATGGGGAAGTTTTTAAATTTAAAGAGTCTTGATAAGCTATATAATGTTCTGTTGGCTTAAAGCAGGCGACCTCAAATACCTTCTCCTAAGTTAATCCTGATTATTAAAATTCGTGATCAACAACCATTTTTGTTTTCTGGTCGGCAAAAGTAAATTTCTTGGACAAATTTGAATTGTAAGGGCAAGTTAGTGATGTGGGAAAGCGTTACCGTATACTTGACATGACAACATCTAAGAATATTGCTGATATAGCTAGCCCGTGGCATAATGGGAATTTGGTTCAAATCCTTTTCCATTCAAGATTATAATGAAATAAACATCTATTGCTTTCTCTAATAAAATAGGTACATTTTAGTAGGTTATTTGTAAAAAATAAATTAATGAAATATTCGTTTTTTTTTCAATATCAGAATGAAACATGATATTAAAATCCCCTGTGTGTTTAGTTATAAAAAAATGACTTATACCGAACAAACTTTTTTTAAAACAAGTCTTGTAACTAAAGTGTAGAGTTTTTACTTTTTTATATATACAAGATTGGTACGAATTGTTTAACTACATTGTTGTAGTCAAAATTCACTTTTTCTTTGTTCAAGATATTTTTTGTAAGTCCTGAAATAAAAATGAATGTGTGGTCCTCTTAACTACAAAAATAGTTATTGATCTTAACCTAATCTAGAAATACTTAATTTTTTTGGGACGGGAAAAACAATGTAAGTTATGCCTCACAGATCGATTATATTTGCACTGCTCCGGTTTAAAAGTGGATTTCCCACACTGTCAACTCGACAAAATTTAAAAATAGTTTAATCAATTAAGAAGACGCAACCTCTGAATAAATTTAGTTGCGGTTATATCTCCCCAAATGCGTGTTTAACTCAACACACATAAATGTAATTCCATGTACGTATTGTGTTATATGTAGCCCATTAAAACCCTATTATAAATAAATCTGTTCTAAAACGGTGTTGTCCAACAAGTAGGTTTAAAAAATTAATCAAAGTACAACTGGCATATTGCGCAACCATTACACTAAGCACAATTGACCATTCAAACTATTATATGCATTTAAGTAAATTGTCAAAATACTCTCGACTACATATTCCTGGTGTACATTTGAACAACACCAAAAACCCCTCAAATATTTATTACACGAACCATAAGCTGCTACCGAAATTCACTTGAATTCCAACCAAATTTTCTATAGACTATACATTTATGTAGGTATATTTGAAGGTATCTATATCTCTGATGTGGTGGTGTGCTTTGCAAATTCATATAACCTAAGCCCCTCATCCTATATTGCATATAGCTGCATTACAGCCAAATTATTTGGCCGTTATCGCATTTTATAGCCATTAGGGTTACCTCATAATAAAGCCTAACATTTCAGACTTGATATGCGGATACTAAGCTATCCCCTGTATACTATAGATGCGAGTACAGGACTCATATAGTGGTACAAATACCGTATGTTTCAAACACACACTAACACACACTTGGACAGAAGTCCGCCCGAGGCACAGAGACACTATTTCGTCATTAAGTGCGGAATTACACTTTATTGCAAATTGCTTTTCTCTTCCTCATTTGATTGCAGTTCCATACAATCTCCGAATGCCTTCTAGCTCAATCCATAGAGCTACATCCACATGTACGTCGGTCGTACCGTACATATGCGATATACTCGACGTATAAACGCCATCAACGAACGTTCGACGACGATTACTGCTCAAAAACCAACATCCAGATCTAGGAAGGGTCCTGGATGCTGTGGTGGTTTAGTGGATGGTGATACACCTTAGCTGTGGGTACCACATATATATCGATACAAATACGACAAACCAAACGTGGAGTTGGTTTAAAAGGTCATATCAATAAATTGCTCTCACCTAATCCAACGTGTGTTATGCTATTAGAAAATGTTGTTGTTGTTTTCTGCATTAGGGTATATAATATGTTCCTCACCTAGGTAGGTATATTAGTATGTGTGTGATGATGTTTGATTTTGTTTTATTTTATTTCATATAGAAATGTTTTGCCATATTCGGGCTTGCGGCATATTCACAACACAACCCCAATCTAACAGGAGACTGCGTAGGGTATTTACCCGTATATAGGTATAGGTTATATGTAACGACAAAATGTGGTACCCCATCACAGAGGACATTATAAAGATCTACGATTACATGATTTTGCATGTTTCAGAGGATAAAACGGCCATTAAACGGTATCAAATACGCATAAATATTGGTATTATCGCATGAGAATGGGCCCAGATACAGTTTGATGGAAAATAATCAGCTATTGCTTTGCTTACACGTTACCAATATTATATATACCCTATATAAAGACAGAAACGTGAACATAAATGTAATGATACAAATACTGATAAAAAAAAGTAGAAACTGTATCTGCATGTATAACTTTTTAATAATGTTAACTTTTTAAATTTTAAAGTTTAGCTTATCTGATAAGATTATGAAATATGAACAAAATTTAGAGTAAATAAAATTTAAGCTCAAGCATTCACACGATAAAATATACCAAAATTAAACTCCAGAATCACAACCGCGGTAATACATTAAAGGGTTTAAATAAAAGTCAAATTTAGTTCCTAGATTCTTTAAACAAGAAAGTCTTATCAAGTCTTATCGAAACATTTTGAGATAGGGTGATTATAGAAGTGTTGACATGATGGGAAAGATGCGACATTTACCTAAATTCAATGAAAACTAGGTAGCTTGACACATGAGCGTATACTTTTTAGTTTTTCTTTTTGAAACCACTGAGTTGCTTAGATGTTACTAAAAATTTGAATAGTACCCTACAAAACTTTAATAACCAAATTTGCATTATTACTTACGTACTTAAGGTGGCGCTACAGTCCTGTGTGAACTAGGGCCACACCCAACAAACTTCTGAATCTAGGTCGGTCCCTAGCTAGATGTCTTCAGTTTCGCGGTCCATGTTGAGTGAGATCACTTTCTGCTTGTGCGCGCCACCTGATTCGCAGTCTTCCTCTACTGCGCTGTCCTGTGGGTGTAGATTCGAAGACTTTCTGGACTTTCTGGGCCGGAGCAATGGTAACCCTGCAGTTTAGAGGGTCTCCTTTTTTCAGAATCGGCTAAACAGTACTGATAAGTTAGTGCATGTTCCTAACCAAATTATCTGCACCTGCTTTAAAGAGCAGGTTTATCCGGCTCCCCGTCCCCGTCCTTGGAGTAATACTAAGGATCTGGTCCTCCAGGTTGTTGGTTAAACAATAGGATTGACTTCCTGACCACGTAAAAAATCAATTAGTTGCAAAGCAATAACAAGCCTCGGATACGGACGGATTTAATGTTGACAAACCCAAGGACAACGAACTTCGGATCTGTAGCTGTAATGTTAGGTTCCGTAACAGACGAAGTGCAGCGAAACAAATAGCGGAAGCCCTAAACAGCTGCAAGGCAGATATTACCGCCATCCAAGAAGTGCGATGAGATGGACCGGGCAAACGCAAACTAAAAGACTGCGATGTGTACTACGGTGACTGCTACCCAGAGCAAAGACAGCGTCTATTTGGGTGTGGATTTGGTATTGAAACTAGACTCAGGCGAAAAGTCTTGAGTTTCAACAGTGTGAGCGAGAGCATCACGACAATCCGCATCAAGGCCAACATGGTGAAGACACCAAACGAAAATTCATCGAGCTCTTGGACAAGACATATGAGCAATGCCCTATCTATGACATTAAAATTGTCTTAGGAGATTTTAATGCCAAGTTAGGAAGAGAAGACATCTTTGGTGGCATAATCGGGAGATACAGCCTGCACGACACCACCTCCGACAACAGATTTAGGCTAATCGATTTCTCTGCGGGGCGAGACGTTCTGGTTGCTAGTACGCAGTTCTCACATCTTAATATCCACAAGAGGATATGGAATTCACCTAATCAATCAACTGTTAACCAGATTGACCACATTGTGATTGACGCACGACACTTCTTCAGTATACAGGATGTCCGAACATTCCGAGAGGCCAACATTGACTCGGACCACTACCTCGTTGTAGCCATGGTACGACTAAGCCAAAAAAGGAAGTAGGTACTGTGAGAAGTTTCGACGTTAGACAACCTCTTAATTAGTTCTATGCTGACTGCATTACGCAATGACAATCAGTGGCAACATTGCCTTGAAGCACTCAGAGATGCCGCCTCTGAAGTGCTAGGTTTCACACGGCGACAACTGCAGAACTTCTGGTTTGACGACGAATGCCGGCAAGCGCACGCAGCGAAACAAGAGGCATACAAGACGGCGCTGCACAGAAGGACCAGAACTGCTCGCGAGCTCTACGAGCAGAAGAGGAGAGGAGGAGAGGAACGGCTTCTTAGAAGAAAAAATAGAGAACATGAGAACCGAGCTATCGAGGAGATAGAGGGATGTCACATCAGGAATGAGGTTCGTAAATTTTACCAAAAGGTAAAAAAACTCTCAAGGGTACCAACCACGAACCGAAACCTGTAAAGACGATCAGAGGAACATCATAGTAGAACCGCAGTCTATGCTGAAAATATGGAAAGACCACTTCTTAAAATTATATAACGGCGATGACGAACAGAATTCCGCTGTAAGAGAGATAGAAACACTCAACCTAGGCGGCGCAGATTAATGATTCCGCCTACCCGAATTCGACAAAGTAAAGATTATTATATCTTAATTGAAGTAACACAAAGCTGCTGGAGCTGACGGCATCGATGCCGAACTATTTAAAGCAGCAGGCGATGACTTGCTAGGGAGAATGCACCAACTCATCTGCAAAATAAGGTCGGAAGAAAGCATGCCCGATGAGTGGAATCTCCGCATAGTTTGCCCGACCCATAAAAAAGAAGACCCTCTTGATTGCGCCAACTACAGAGGCATCAGTCTCCTTAACGTTGCATTTAGGATCCTCTCTGCCGTATTAGGTGAACGTCTGAAGCCGTTTGTCAACAACCTGATAGGTCCTTATCAGTGTTACTTTTGACCAGGAAAGTCCATTATCGACCAAATATTCACACTACAGCAGATCTTGGAAAAAACCCAGGAGCCTCAAATCGATACCCACCATCTCTTTATCGATTTTAAAGCCACGTATGACAGCATCCATAGGGAAGAGCTCTAAAGAGCAATGTCTATTTTTGGCATCCCTGTCAAACTTATCCGTTTGTGCAGAATGACGATGGATAATGCTAGCTGATCTATCAAAGCGTGATGTCAGTGGAGCGTTTTTGAGCAATGAGACGGAAACGAAGAAGATGGGATTAGTGGTCAATAAGGGCAAGACCAAGTATATGCTGTCATCTAAAAAGGACATTGAACAACAAAGCCTTGAACAAAACGTCACTATGAACAGGTATAACTTTGAGGAAGTTAAGGACTTTGTCTGCCTAGGCACCGCTATAAACACAGACAACGACACCAGCGCTGATGAAATCAAACGAAGAATAACCCTTGCGAATCGCTGCTTCTTTGGACTAAGAAGGCAATTGAAAAGTTAAGTCCTCTTCAAGTCGAGAGAAAAATTTTGGTACCGTGTGCATAGATGAAGAATGGAGGAGAAGATATAACGACGAACTGTCCAACGGCTTAGAAGGTAAGGTCATGTGGAGCGAATGGACATCAACGCTCCAGCCCGGAAGGTCTTCAAATCCAATCTCTAAGGACCGCGCAGTAGAGGAAGACCGTGACTCAGGTGGATAAAGACCTTAACCAACTTGGCGTTCGAAACTGGAGACAGCTAGCTAGGGACCAAGCTGGCTGGAGACGCATGTTGGTTGAGGCCCAGATCCGAACCAAACTGTAGTGCCACCTCAAGTAAGTAAGTAAGCTTTGAAGAGATCGGCATTCAAGCCTTCTGCTATAGCGGCTATTTTAGAGTTCAGCTTAGATATGACAATCTATATTTCGTTTAAGTTGGGAGGACTGGATTGTTGGCTTTCGTCGTCTATGTTAAATGGATCATCCTGCCTGACAGCGGAATTCGGTTCATCGCTGCCGTTATACAGTCTGCAGAAGTGGTTCTCCATATCCTCAGCATTGACTGCGGTTCCACTATGATGTTTCCACTTTCGTCTTTGCAGCCTTCAGTTCTAATTTTTTATGCTTGTGAATTTCGTTTCATCTGTTCATAACAGTCTTTCAAAATCTGTGACCACAGGCTCTGAGTAGTCGGTTTTCTTGTCGCCTCTTTTGTCGGCCGGAAAAGGATTTGACGATCTCTTGCGATTGTAGCCTTTCGACGTTGTAAAGTTCCACATCCGAAGGACAATTATGTGAATCTAGAAACGAATATGAAAAATTGAGGGTACTGTCGTCAGTATGAATTTAAGGAATTAAATGAAAATAAAAAGAGTGTATACTTTTTCCTATAATTTATTGATTAACTTGTATTGCCCAATACCAATGTAATTTGTTGAATTCTTAACCGGTCTCTAAATCGAGGTATACATGAAAACAAGTCTCTTACTGAATTTCATACAATTTACTTATTGAAAATGTATCAATTTTTTATTACAAATCCACTTAATTTATCTAGGATACGCAGGTTTTGAATATTGTATGTGCATTTTGAGAGATAGAATAAATTGACCATTAAGGAACAAAAATGTATATCTTACAGTTTTTGAAAAAGAAACCTTCATTGCATACAACTTTTTAAATATACTTATTCGTTTTTTTATAAACATTGTACGAAACTAAATTAATGACATCATGAACAATGAACATGCATGTACATAGATATGCACTCATGGTAATCCAAATGCACACATGCGTCCTTCTGATCGATAATAAACCGCATCACGCCTGGTGGCCAGGACTGAACCCATCCATTTCCAATTCTGCTCCAACCACATTCAGTGAAATGAGGAAAATGTTGAACAATATTTCCTCTTAAGCTTACAAATAAAATTTAATGAGTTTTCACTCGACAACGAGTACACAGGATAATTCCTCCAATCCAATCCATATATACTCGCAGTGTACCCCCAAACCCCAATAATACCCAATCCCCATGTGCTAGCTAGCTAGAGCTTCACTCTGTGCCATTTCAAAGCCGTGCCGCATCACCAAAGGACAACACAACATTCATGCAGATATCCTGGCGATGATAATAAACTAAGATAAAAACGAATAGGAATCGTTCGGATTGCGATTGGGAAGCAGGATTGTATCCTATGGTTTATGTTATGGCTCGGATAAACAAAAACCAATTGAATTGTCCACTGTGTATAGATTGTAGACGTATAGAGGCCAGTATACAGAATATGGGAGAGCAAGAATATGTACCATACGAATACGGGCTATTGTGTGTGCTTGAGCGTGGCAAAAAAGGATCAAACAGGGCGCGGTGGTAGCGGCGGCAGGCGACGCGCAGCGACTGACGGGAAATATACACAGGAAATGGCAACCCAACAGCATTCGTTGACGTTGTTTGTTTTTGTTTTAGTTTTTGTTTTAACGAGTTGACATTCCTTTTTTCCTTTGTGGACTTTTTTCCATTTAATATCCTTTTTTCCCTCTGGAAATTCCATGTTGTGTTTGGAGTTTTGTTTTTCTTTTGTATTTGTGAAAAAGAAATATAGGTATACTGTATTGAGTTGGTTTTTTAGTTATGTCCTTTTTTTAGCAGACTTTTTCTTTGTTTCGACAACGATTCCCATGGTGTTAATTTTCAACTCTATTCCGTGGAATGTTTTATGATGTCTATAAATGCAATGGACTCTTCTCATTCGTATATGTAGTCGTACGAACAGAGGTATACCTAAACTGAGTATAATATTGGTAGGTAGGTATGTTGAAAAAGTAAGTTGCTGCTTCTGGCGGTCGTCAGCGGTGCGGCAGTCTGAAGTTAATTAGGTAGGTACAACCATAAAATACAGTTAGAAGATAGTGAAGCAAATTGCAGTATCTAGGCATTTTTTGATAAAAAAATATTTTCAAACAATACAAATTATAAAATGAACAAAATATCAATCGTTTTATGAACATTTTTCAACTCAGAAAGGACTAATTTAGATAGCATTTTTTATTTGCTTTCTGGGATACATGCATGTCCTGTCGAGGTTTGAAAGATTTTTTAAGATGCGTTTTTTAATGAAGGATACATATGTGCCTAAAATAATTAAGATTTTCTCACATGTTTACTAAAACACATTCTTTGTTTTTGTTTACCATTTATGACATCAAATGATTTATGGATAGCAAAATGTTTGTTTTGACTTGGTGATAGTTTATCATGCCACATGTATTTACATTTATGTCAATATTACATGAAATAAAATATTTACAACAGAAAAAAGGAAATATGGGGATTTAAAGTAATATAAAAATTTATTCGGGGAGGTGTGGTAAAAAGTTACAAGCAATTATTAAATGTTTATGGAAAAAAAATACTAAAACCCATTCCTGACTATAACTTCATAAAAAGGCAACGTTATAAATAAGCGGGTCTGGAGCTTAACTGGTTAAAATTTTTAATGAATAAATTAATGATTTTGAAATTTAAAATGAATAACTAATCGACTTTTTTTTGGATTTTGCTACAATTTTTTTTTTAAACCAACAACTTGATAATTAAAAGTCAAAGAAAATGTAGGAATTAAACAAATTAAAAGTTTCCGATATAACAAAACTGAGTTTTGATTGATTTTCTGTTTTATTACAACGAAAGACGGAACTCAGAAGTATTCCGTTAGAATGAAAAAAAGAGGCTGGGATGCGACCCACACTGATAACTGTCGATTTGCCTTTCTTTAAAGGTTTGTAGGTTTTCGTGTTTTGTTAAAAAACTATCAGTTAAATTATTCTAAAAATTTTAAAATAACCAACAATATTTTTGCATAAGATGAAATATTTTGATGTCACAATCTATTTTTGTTGACGACATTTTGAGTCGTTAACCAATTTTTACCAATTTAAATAGCATTTCTTAAAACTTTTTTTTATTTCTAATATGAACAAATGAAAATTGGATGAATGAAATTAATTTTAAGTCAATGTGTTTTATTATTCACCAGATATTGAGAGCAGGACATCAATTTTTACCAATATTGCGTACTATTTTTTGAAGATTTGTATTTATTTTGATAAAGCGGACTGTTAGATTATTTAAAAAAAAAATACAGAATGTTGAAAATAATATTTTATTTTAAAATAAAATTAATTGATATTTGAGTCGAAAATCAATTTTTACGATCTTTTATTAATTTTTTTAAGGTAGGTATTTTTTTTTTAAAAATGTGAATTTGATTTTTCTCAAAATTTTAATGAATATAGAATATAATATTTCTCACATGATAAAATTAGTTTAAAGCCAATGTCTCAAAAAAGTTTTGAAACGATATTTAGGTCGAAAATCAATATTTAACAACTTTTCTAATTTTTTGTAAAAAAAATTGTCTATTCGATTCGTCCCAAAATGTTACTGAATGTTAAAAACAATAATTTTTTTAAGATAAATTCAATTGGAATCCACAATCTCAAATTTTTGAAGTATATTTCAGTCGAAATTCATATTTTATCAACTTTGAGTAATGTTTTTTTAGGTTTTTATTTTTTATTAAAAAAAAAAACATTTAATTCGATTTTTCTCAAAATCTTACCAAATATTAAAAACGTTATTCTTCCTTGCACAAAAATGTTTTTGGAGATAAAATTGATTTTATTCGTAAAATTTTCGATGTGACAAGTTTTTTGTTTCATTTTTTTTTTTGATATATAAAAAAAAGCGTTAATTTGATTTTTTTCCGAAAATATATTTGTTTGGTATCACGTTTAAATTCATAATATAAAATTTAATTCAAGTCTCTGGCGTAATTTAATTAGTTCGCGAGATATTTTAGGTTAACCAAAATTTTCATCTTTTTTAAAACTTCTATGGTAAAAAATCACCCACGCAATTTTCTTGAGAGCCTCTTCTGCATCTTTCTGCATTATTATCTGTATAACAAAATTTATTAGAGGTCAATACCTCTTCTGTTTCTTGAGCTATGGACCACGAAACAAATTTTGCGAACTTAAGGACGTATGGACGTACAGACATCTTTCTAAAAATCTTTTATTTCAACTATAGGGACCTCGAAACGTCGAGAAATAAATGATCAATTTGACAAATCGGACCCATTACGATAACTTCCTATAGAAAGTTAATAAATACATAAAAAAACAGCATGGCCCTTTTGGGAAGATCTGAAATTTGTTTATTTCCGTCTTTAAATTTGTATCAACTAATTCTGCTTCCTTAGATTTTACCATTAAATCAGAAATATTTTATAAACATATTATACCAAATACACTAAAATTGGGTGGATACCACGCCTTCAGTGCAAAATTTTTGTAAGTAATTTCGATGATTGCTAACTTTTTGAATAGTGGCAAGTCTAGGGACAGCTCGTATAGTTTGTTCGATACAAACCGGTCCATATTAAATTAGGTGGCACCACAGTCCGTAGAGAACCAGGGCCTAGTGACTTACAATTACAGCTTTCAACTATTCAGGTGTGCGAGTAATGTTGTCGGGGGTCGAGGGGACCAACCGTTTTAAGCCGATTCCGAACGGTTTATTTAAGAAAGCACTTTTCATGGCAAGAATTAGTATTGGACGATTTAGCAATTCCTCGGAAGAGGCAGTACCCGTGAAAAATGTAATATGGTACAGGCAGGAATTGAACCTAAGACCATCTGGCATGACAGTCCAACGCACTAGCAATTACGCTACGGGCACTACCGGTCCATATATCGTACGTAAAACCTTTCTACCGCAGATATGAACGGATCCTTCGGCCTATTTCACACGAGACGGTTCCTTCCGTATACGGCTTTTATCCGTGAGCCATTATAATAGTAAACTAATAAAATTAACATAAGCTTTCACACTGGACGTTTTTTTAGTACGGACGATTTAAAACAGCCGTCTCAACGACTGAAATATATGGCGACCGTGCTGTCGCCGTCTTATCAGTGGCGTACGTAACTACGCGAATGCATTCACAAAAGATGATTTTTATTCGTATGCCGTCCGTTTTTGTGGTCACTTGTACTAAAGCATTTTAATAATTAAATATCTAAAATATAACCAAACATGGATGATTCACGGGAAAAATACGTTATGTGTGAAAACAAAGTCCGTACGGAAAAAAAAATCGTACGGATTTTAACCGTACGGACAAAACCGTCTCGTGTGAAAGAGTTATTTATCTACCTGGAAAGAGTCCATGCTTCCACACCATTTAATAAGACTGGGTTGATTACGGCTTTGTACAGTTTCTCCTTAGTACTTCACGATAGGGCCTTATTCCGCAATTGTTTACTTAGTCGAAAGAAACAGCGATTATCAAGATTAATTCTAAGTTTGATTTCAGCGCTGATGTCATTTGCATAGTTTATAGCAGTACACATCAGATAGAAAATTTCGTTTACCACCTCGAAGTCCGGTTCTGGCCGAGTCTACTATGGGAATCGACTCTATTCGATGACAGTAAATACTTCGTTTTTTCCTCGTTAACCACAAAAACCATTTTGGTCGCTTCACACTCGATACCGGAAAAGTCACCCGTAACTGCTCCTTAAGTTCTTCGAATAATGTCGAAGTCATCTGCATATCCAAGATATTGTGAGGATTTTTAAAAGATAGTGACATTGGTGTTTCGCACCAATCTCTCAAGAACAATATTGAAGCAGCTACATGACAGCGCATACCCTTTATCGACGTATACCAGGCTTTATTGGTACTCAGATAAGAGATTATAAACTGATTGGTTCCTGTAAAAATGGAGTACTACCGGCACTAGGTTGGCCACTTCAGTGTGCTTTAATTGATTTCAGTGTTCTGAAATTTGTAAATTAGTAAAATGTAATGACGAGCAGGTATTTAATTTGAATTTAACGTTTCGTCCCCTTTCTACTTACACCATATATCTATAAAATTAAAGGCAGAGCATTTTAAACAATCTAAAGTTTAGGTACATCAATGAGCGCCTCATGACCATACGCATCAAGGCTAAATTCGGCAACATTAGCCTGATATGCGTGCACACCCCCACAGAAGAGAAAGACGACAACACTAAAGATATGTTCTTCGAGATCCTAGACAAAACATATGAGCCGTGCCCTAGCTACGTGGATGATCGGGAAGAACAGCCTGCACGACAACACTTCCGACAACGGATTCAGGCTCATAGATTTTGCTGCGGGGCGGAACGTCATGGTGGCCAGTACGCGTTTTACACACCTAAACATCTACAAACGAACATGGACTTCTCCAGATCAATCTACCGTCAACCAGATTGACCATATTGCCATCGAAGCCAGACACACTTCCAGCAGTATGGATGTACGGACTTTCCGAGGAGCTAACACGGATCGGACCACTACATCGTTGTAGCCAAGGTAGCACTTCGGCTTTCCAGACCCAAGGCAAAACAGGGAGTTGCTGGGAGAAGGTACAACGTCGAACGGCTATAATCGCCAGAAAACGCCAAATCCTCTTCCGACCGAGTTACAAATAACCTTTCTCGAAGTTCTCTGCCCCCAACACAATGTAATCGAAAACCAGTGGCAACATTGCCAAGATGCAATCAGAGAAGACGCCTCTGATGTGCTGGGTTTCAAACAGCCATTAATAAGGAACCCCTGGTTTGATGAGGAATGTCGGCAGGCAAATGCAGCCAAACAACAGGCACGCAAAGCGGCGCTGCATAAAAGGACGAGAGCTGCTCATGAGCTCTATGAGCAGCAGAGGCGAGAGGAACGCCGACTTCTCAGAAGGAAAAAGAGAGGGCATGAGAAGCGTGCGGTCGAAGATGTTGAGAGGTTTAAAAACAGGAATGAAGTTCGAAAGTTTTATGAACAGGTGAAACGAAATTCACAGGTACAAACCTAGAACCGAAGGCTGCAAAGACGAAAGTGGAAACATCATAGTGGAACCGCATTCAATGCTGAGGATATGGAAGGACCACTTCTGCAGACTGTATAACGGCGACGAAGAACTGAATTCCGCTGTCAGGCAGGAAGCACTATCTTTCAAAAGTCTGTCCAATTACTAGCATATGCTGATGACATTGACATAATCGGAAGAACTCTGGGTGATTTCAATGGGGCTTTTGTGAGTATTGAGGCAGAGGAGAAAACAAAGTACATGCTGTCGTCAAGAAAGGACATACAACACCAACGTCTTGGTCAAAACGTCACCATCGACAGACGTAACTTTGAGGTAGTCAAGGACTTCTTCTACCTAGGCTCCGCTGTAAACAGCGCTGAGATCAAACGCAGAATAACTCTTGCTAACCGCTGTTTCTTCGGACTAAGAAAGCAGTTGAGTGGTAAAGTCCTCTCTCGAGGGACCAAAGTGTTGCTATATAAGACCCTTATCATCCCCATCCTGCTATACGGTGCAGAAGCATGGACTATGACAAAAGCGGATGAAAGCACCTTGGGTCGCTTTGAGAGAAAAGTTCTTCGTGATGATCTACGGTCCAGTATGCATCGAAGGGAAGTGGAGGAGGAGATGGAACGACGATGTACCGGCTAAACAGCAACGTAGGCTTAGCCAAAAGGGTAAAAGTCCAACGCCTAAGATGGCTAGGTCACGTAGAGCGCATAGAAAGCAATGCTCCGGCCCGGAAAGTTTTCGAATCCGAACCCACAGGACAGCACAGTAGAGGAAGACCGCGGATCAGGTGGCGCGCACAAGTGGAAGGTGACCTCACCCAACTTGGAGCGCGAAACTGTAGACATATAGCTAGGGACCGAGCTAGTTGGAGAAGTTTGTTGGGTGAGGCCCTAGTTTACACAGGACTGTAGCGCCACCTTAACTAAGTAAGTATAAAGTTCAGTTTTAACAAATTTACTAGTTATCAATTTGCTAATTATTTAGAAATTCTCTTTGTTTTCCTTAAAAATTAAAAAACGAGCATCCACACATGTCTAAAAAGAGACAATTCGTTAAAATATACAAGTCAAATACGCTTAAACGGACCTGTTTATTGGAATACCTAACTGTTGACTGGACCACTAAACGACTACTAAAAGTTAAAGTCGCTTTTCCGAGATTTTAAATTTAGCAAATTTTTAAACGAAAGTAAGATTTTAAAATCGTTTAAAATATGGTAAATCACAAAATAGATTTGACATTTTACTAAATGATTTAAAATTTTGAGTCAAAGTTTGTTAACACTTGCACCAAGCTGAAGATTTTCTAAAAATTCTTGGAATTTTACTTCAATTCATTAAATACATGACAAATTTGTATTGAACAACAAAAAATAGGTAAAACTTAATTGTTGCGTTTTTAATAAAAGGAATTTCGGTTTTAAAAATATAAGGTTCATCTAAAAACACAAATGTGAGTGTGAGTTTCATCATTTTTTGCAGTCGGGTCTAGTTACTGCCTATCTGAAACTCTTTAATTGGATTTCCAAATAAAAGGAGTCAAAACGAAAAAGCTTCTACTTTCAATGAACTGAAGAATTCTATTTTTTATATAAAACATTTTAATTTAAGTATTTTATAGCGCAAAAGACAAAACACAGCCGAAAAAAGTTATGTTCTTTGGTTAAATGACGCTCATAAAAACCTAAGCAAATACAAACAGAAACAGAAGACATGTGCTGTGCATAGGATCAATCTAGTTATCCTTGAGTCACATTATTAATTTGAGTAATGAAGCACTTATATTGCCTCAAAGGTTTTCCTTTACCTCTCTCTTTGTTATTTTATCCTTCAATTTATCTTTTTTTCCTAAAAAACGAGGTCAGCGGGAAAAACATAACTGTCACAAAAAAGGAGAAGCAGGTTTTAAAACAGGTACTCCTATTTTATTTTATTTGTCTAGCTGCAGGATATTAGTTTGTTTATTGTTGAAAAGCACCTGGGATTCGGACCTATACATTTTGCAATGGACTTAAATAATAACACTCTAATTATACCAACAGGGGTTTTTAGATTTTTTTTATTGAGTGTGACAGTTTAAAAAAAAATATTGTAGTTGAATATTAAAATTCATAACCATATTTGTCCTTGAGTAATATTCATAAATCGTAAAAAATAACTATTGTAGGAGAATCACCTGGATTATGAATAATTGGTAAACATGCGAAATGTTTTTTGATGGCTTTCCGACAGGTTATTTTGGGTAATGCGATAGCCTTGAAATTTGAATGGTAACGACATGTAGTTTAAAAATATGGGTATATAGATCTTTTTAATTGTCAAATGAAATCATCCTTGGAAAAAAGATACATATTTATTCTTTATTAATTCTTTGTATGTACAATGTATTTACATGAATGTAAACATACAAATTCTTCATAAAGTAATATTTTCAGGGAATGTTCAGCAGTCGGTGACCTTAACATTTTTTGTTTGAAATATTCAAATTGCCATTTAAAGAATTTCGAAAAGAAGGGTATATGCTATCATTAAGTGAAGTTGAAGCTCTTATTCGTAAAGATATTCTGAACTTTAGTATGTAATGTTTTTGAAAGAAAAAAAATGTGAATTGAATTTTTAAGTTTTCATCAATATTTTATTCAAGACCCGCAATCCTACTGGTCTGTGGGACCAAGTGTGCGAAAAAATTCGAATAAATTTCTTATCCTTTATTGTTTTTTGTTGAATTTGTGTATTGTAATAAAAGAGCTTCTGTTGATTAAATATCCTTGGTTTATTGCCAAGGAGCATATATTTAAAAACAAACACGAATTATTAGTAACACATCTCGAAAAATCTCCAGTTGAAAACCCCATTCCGTGAGACCGGCGGCGGCCGGCGGTGTCACCATTGATCAAAGTCAAATTTGCGGCACCAATGGCGGGTTAATGGGAACGGAAGAAGAATGTCAGACATAGGAACCACCCTGCTTTTTTACATAGATGCCATTTGTAAAAAAAACATGATGACCTTAATGACTGATTTCCTACTACCATTACCCCTTAATACAATGAAATTATTACTTACAAAGACGGAAACTTTAGAGCTGTTATAAACATTTAATAGTTTGGAATTTGAAGGTTAAGGACTTTGAACACAATACAAAAGAATTAAATTTAAAATTTCTTCTTACATTCAAGTTTGTATCAAATTAGTATATTATAAAGTTTTTATTACATATAACATGTGACAGTTAAACTTATAAATGAGGTAGGTAGGGCGGATAGTTTAAGATCTTCTAACAATAATATTTATTATTTCGAATTATAAATGCTTTTAATTTCAATTTTATTTTTGGTTAACCTGTCTTCGCCAACACAAATAGTTTTGATGGTTTTCCTACCTGCAACATATCCATGGGAAAAACATAGATTTTCTTAATCTTATGTTGGCCTTAAGCAAATTAGGCAAAAATTAATTGAATTGGAAACTGTAACCTTCTGAAGAATATGGTCGAATCTGACGGTTGCTGCAATAATATTTGCGGTGATCTTTTTGATGACCTAATGTGTACCGCTGCTTAATTGACGTGGATTCAAGTCACGCAGGAGAAGAATATTAAAGGAAGATTGTGTGGTGGCATTGCAGGTATATATTTTGAATTTAAAAATTCAATTGGAAAATGTAAACTATATGATTTTCATTCACAACACTATCGATTGGATTAAAAGACATCAGATCACCTGGTAACAACTGTTGTTTTTAGAGGATAATTTCGTCGACACCAACATTTTTGGCTGCCAAAATTGCCCGATGACTGACCCAGTTATGATTCAAGTAATTACTCTGTATATCCGGAAAAATACTCTAAATCAATCCATTTTTCCTGAAGAACAATTCAGAAATTGTTTGGCAGTTTAATTCGTTGCGTATTTAGTTGCATTATATTCACAATAATATGAATTTAATTTATACTTCAGTCTAACTCACACGTGACCAGCTAACATCAAAAATTGAAAAACTTAAATTCACGGTATTTTGTAACTACAAAACAAATGTAACATATACTTTAGCCCCATCAACATGCGCTGGTTATACCCTTAAATTGTAGCTTATATAAAACGTTTGGAAGTTTGACATAGCGCCATCTATTGAATATTTACTCAATACAGTCAACATATTACGAACTGTGAGAATCGTTTGAAGCTATAACAGATGATTGTGACTGTCAAATAAAAGACAAATAATATATCTTACTTACATAAGCTAAGATGTAAGGTATCCTATTTTTCAAGTTGCATAGAACGAAAATAGTCATCCTATTGACTATTTCGGTTGTTAATATGAATATTTGATCGTCAATTTTCAGATTTTTCAGTTAATTTTTGGTCAATTTTGGTATTTTACAATTTGGTAGTCAATATGGCAATTGTCAATTGTCCATCACGGACAAACATCGTGGAACGTAATTTATATATTTTAAGATCAAATACGTTTCAAGTCAACATGTTCAAGTTTAGAATTTTTTAAAAAGTTTTAAGTAGTATTTCGTAACGTTTTTAAGCTCTTGTTAAAAAATTCTGCCAATTAAATTTTTTGAAAAATTAGAGCAGATGTAAAAAACGTTTTGTTAAAAATTTCAAGGTGACATATATTTTTGTTCAATTTTTTTTAATTATAAAAATGATAAATTAAAAATGCTGTTTAATATCTTTTAGATCATCATATGAATTTAATTTTATCATCATCTATTTAACTTATTACTTACTTTTTTAAGTTATTGCTATTGAACATTTTTAAATTTTTTGACGTTTTAAGGCCCCTAGAATGTGAATAAAAGATGTTTCTGTGTGTGCGTGTGTACGCACGTTTGGGAAGCTTTTTTCGTGGTCCATATCTCAAGAACTACTAGAGATATCGACATTAAAAAAACTTTATACTATAGATAATAATACAGAGAAATGCAGAAAGGAACCTGAAAAGAAATTGAGTTATTTTTATATTTAAAAAAAGTAAAATTTTAGTTTACCCAAAATATCTTACCAATAAATAACGTTAGCAACTCGAATTAAATTGTATATTATATATTATGACGTGATACCAAACTTAAATAATTTTGTAAAAAAAAATCAAAAAAATAATTGTCACTTCGAATATTTTACGAACAAAAAATGATTTTATCTCCAAAATAATTTTATGAACCGAAGAACAGTGTTTATAACATATGATCTTTTGTCGCAAGAAATTAAAACCTTAAAACATTAACATTACCAAAAGTTGGTAAAAATTAACTGTCGACTTAAATATCTTTGTAAAAATGAAAGATATTGGTTTCAGGCTTATTTCATCAAGATTTCGGGAATGATATATAATGGACAGTTTCTTTACAAACAATTAAAACATTACGTGATACAAATTTATGTTTGCGTCAAATGTTTTTTCGCAAATAAATTCTATTGGCTTAAAACTAATTTCATGTTATAGAAACCATTCTATTCGACATTCAGTAAAAATTTAAATCTTAGTACTTACACAACATTAGTAAAAGTTTATGTTCGATTCTCGATAGCTTGTGAATAAATAAAGGTATACATTTTCTTATACAAATCCAATCTGTATGTTTACGTGTCTGTTGAGGTCGTTCATTACTTCAAATATGGAGATTTGCCGTCTTACAATCTTAATGTTTTGAAACACGTGAAAGAAACAAGCAACGAAGCCAAAACTTGATGTGGCCTAAGTTTAACTCTAACCAAGAAATCGATCTTAAATCCAAACATCGTGTTTTTCAAGCAACCCTGAGGCTTATGCAAACAAATAACTGTCCTTTAAAGGAATGGAACCAGATAGCTTCTTAAAATGGCAGTATACTTGTTGGAGTCCAATTTGAATCAATGGCACATTTATTATTTATAACTATTACAAAATTTAAAAACATGAATTTAGTCGAGTAATTTGAAGCACAACATACTCAAAATGAAGTTTTAAAATAATTTAATCTGAATCTCTGTACTTCTATCTTTAAAGGTATAAAGTTATACTAATGATAAGTTTAAAAGCCAAATCCTATATATTTTTCGTAAACAAAAATACATATATTTGTAAGCTTTAGAGCATTTACCCTTTCTGTGTATGTATACTTATCTATAGTTGGCTATACCTATAATATTTAAATCTTCAAACTCAATCGAACTTTGCCCAAGGTTTCAATAAAAAGTAAGTCCATTGTTGAGTTTTAATTTACTTTTTTCCTCCATTCTTTCTCCATGTTCGGAACAATGTTTGAATTGAAAAGGATTATATTGAACTTTCTAAATTGCCTTTAGGGCGAATAAAAGAAAAACAAGAATACAACAAAATCGAATAAAAAATAAGAAAAAAACAACCATACAAAACAATATATATAGATAGGTAGATATGTACATATTTTGGTATCAAAATGTAACGAAAAAGTTTCTCTCCCTTGTTATTTTTAATGGTATGCAATAATCGTTAAATGTTTGGCGCATTGGAATGATACCGAATTTCTATATAGTCGTCGAGACGGAACGGGGCCGTGAGGAGTTCAATTCAGGATGGAGGAAGGTATAGATAGGTATAACATTCATCTAAGGTCTCTATATACAGAGAGAAGCTTCGTCTCTAAAGTAGATGCTACATATAGAGACTTTCTATTCCTGGGGATATAACTGTTTAAAATTCAAAGGATTTTCCTTTCTTTTGTGCGATGGTGTACTGTGCAACTAGCAGCACATTTATATGTGATGTTAATGCAAAACAGAGACATATAAATGAGACCGAATGTATAATGGGCAAACGGCAAATGGAATGGAAATGGAAGTGGAAGTGGAAGCTTCCAAAAGGACCTTAGTCTCATGCATGAAGTCACTTCAGTTCTTTTAGAGTTTTACAGTACCTGTTTGCATTTCTCTATAAATATTTAAGAATTCAAATCAAGATTTTGCGGACCTGGTATAAAATGTCCTTGTTCGTTTTTGGCAACATTTTGTATAAAACGACTATCAGTAAGTGTCTATCTCTGTGACACATACAAAATGAAGATGTGAGCATTTGGTGTTAGTTGATATTTTTGACGTAGTTTCCGCATATACATAGGAGTTGAGATATATACATAATTGCAATAAGGAAAGGATCCTTTGGCTTTCAAGTGGATGTTTGTATACTTATATAGAGCTGCTTCAAACAGCATCATTGTCACATAGGGAGTAAGAGATGAATCTAAATTTTAAATTTAAGAACTACCGCGATAGTGGAACATAACATATGCTATTTAATGCATTTGAAAATTATGTATCGTGAAGATAGCAGTGTATGAAAAGTACACATTTACAAACGTTTGTATGAATTTAAAACAGGAGTTAGTTTTACAATTTATAATTTCTATGAACAGATATTATATCAATTTTACAGTGTCGCATCTAAATTAGTCTTTCTTCACTCCAAATGTAAAAATAATGATATAAAATATTATATTTTTAATATCCGATTTTCAGTGTGAGATTAAAGTAAAAGCAGAGTTAAGAAATTTAGTAAGACAATATTAGATTAAATAATACATTTTGTATTAGTTTGTTAAATTTTTGCACATGAGTTCATATGCACTACGCTTAGAACTTCATTACGAGATACAATAATTTATTTCATAAATTAATCATCTCTGTTTAAATGTTGAACTGATCAATGTGCCTAAAAAGAGACTGGTATGCGACCCACATTTATAATTTAACATTGGTGTCCTTTATTATTTTTAACAAATGATTAAAATGTTCGTTTAAGCAAATTCAAAAAGTATGCAATTAATAAATGAAATCAAGGTTACTTTCTTTCGAGATGTATATACATATATTTTTCTTGTTTTGATAAAATTGTGTATTTAAATTTATAGAAATTTTTTTTTACAATATAAAAATAGTTTGAAGTCAATAGCTTTTTTTGTTCTAAGGACATTTGAGACTAAGATGATGATGATTCTTTTTTTTAGAAGACCTCAAAAAAAGCTGTTGTAGCTCTCTTTTCTTGCAAAAAAGCTATTGAGGCTTATAACCCAAAATCACGCATTGGCTATAAACATCGATAATCAGACCGATTTTAATGTACGGTGTGGCAGTATAGTGGAGTAAGTGAGTAAAGTAAGTAAGATATTAATTTATTTACATTAATTAACAAAATTGTATATAATTTTTTGAATTAAGATGCTAGGGCTGACGGCATACAAAAAGCCAGGTTGACAGAAAAAATGAATAATATTTTAATTTATGTATGTTTTGAATTTAATAGCATTATATTATTATTGTAACAATCCATACTTGGAAATATCTTTCAAAAATGTACTTAATGTTTTCCAATCATGCTCGTTAAGGATTTTTAAAGTCTCTTTTACGATAAGAGTATTCTTCCCGAAAACGTACCGTCTTTGAGTTTTGAATATTGGACAGATACCAATGAAATGTAGACAATCCTCTTTTGATTTTAAGTTGCACAGCGTACAGAATTGGTTAAAACTGCCATTATAAGGACTTCCATTTAAGTTGAGAACTTCACATCTTGCTTTAGAGATTAGGGATATCTCTTCATAAATCAGTGAATCCTTAAAATAATTTCTGGCACCAAAATTATAGCTGAGCTGACTGTAGATATTCTACTGGATGAATCTTGAGCTTCTTCTATCAGTGAATGCCTCAGTATGTCCTCATTTTTCTCTATTATGCTGTACATTTGTTCTTTTACATATTTTACATTGCTGAAATCATCATCCAACCTCACTCCACAATCATGCCAACAGATTGCCATCTTGCAAACCACCAGTAATTGTTTCTGAGCTCATATAAAAGAAGTTTTGTTCGAAAGTCTTGTGCTCTGATGGTTGCTGCAGACTTTGATGATGTAGTCAGCTTGAAACTTCAGGGTGCTTGTTAGAAGTTTTGGAAGTCCTGTTTCTAAATATATGGCATAACTAGGCGTATTTAGAGGTAGGTTGAAAAGTGTCTTTATAAAATTAATATACAATTTTTCGATTCCTTCATATTCTACTGATCCCCAAACCTGACCAGCATAGGTACAAGAGAGTAGATTTCACTTCTAAATAAAATATTTTGTATTTTGTAGATAAATTAATTTGTTTGTTAGAGAAGATATTTTTCCATGTTAAATTTATCAAACTTTGTGAGCCTTGGGCTTTCTCCGATAAAGGAATTTTGAAATTTAATGTTGGATTCAATTTCAAGTTTAGATATTTCATCTCTTTTGCTACCTCCAATTGTGTACCATTATATTTCCAGCTTTTTCCATTATAAGCGCTTTTTGTACGGGCAAATGCCAATATTTTGGATTTTGTCGTGTTGATAGAAAGTCCCCATCTTTTATAATATGCAGATAACCGATTAATCATCAATTGCAAACCTTGGGGTGATTCTTCAAGTATAACTAGGGCGTCAGCGTAGAGTAACACATTCACGGTAGCTACAGCTATATCTATTCTTATTCCCCAAACGCAAACGCGCTTCAGCTTTGCCTTCGTCTGCGTTACGATGCTTCGAGGTTGCTTTGAATGACATTTATAATGTGAATTTCTAAAATGGCCCTTCTGTCTTTTGGCTGTTTTTTTCGTGCGGTAAAAAATATGAATTTTGAAATCGAAAAAATTAAATTTATTGCGGAAGTACCTTACACAGTCTATAATAACCAATGGGAATTCATCCAAAAGCAAATTTTGTTTGTTGACTTTTTTACAGCTGTTGAGCTGTTAGACAAAGCAAATGTTCAGTAAATTTTAAGAAGAGCTTCCGTTTGGAGTCACATTACGTCACATTTCTCTCTTTTCCCTACGATTGTCAAACTAAACGTGAGATCAAAGCTTCATTGTGATAGCATAGGTACATTGAATTTCTATGGCTGAACTCGCAAACTTCAGAAGAAGCCGAAGGTGAAGGTGCTTGTGTTTCGGGAGGATAGGGAAAACGAGTCAATCCATTTTTGTACAGATGGATCAAAAACAATATAAGGGGTTTCTCATTCCGCCTAACCAATGATTGTAGCGTTTGTTAGGCGGAACTTTTGGCGATAAAAGAAGCCTTGTCCTGTCTTTAAGAAAACGTGATATCAACATCTGATATCCGTATTTTCTCAGATAGTCAGGCCGCAATCAAATCTCTGGACTCTGCCTCTACAAACTCTATAACAGTCCATAACATCCGATAAACTCTAATGGAGATGGAGATCATAGAGACATTCCAGGTAACTGTAAGTCAGATGAACTCGTCAGGAACGGTACAGATGAAACCATTCTACCACGTGGCATACCAATCGCTATTTGTAAACTATTGCTAATGCAGGATGCTATGAAGAAGGCAAACACCAGGTGGAAAAGCATTCACAAAAAACATCTGGCCTGCACTAGATTTAAAGCAATCAAGCTGCTTGTTATCTCTAAGCAGATCGCATATAAGCTCTATAATCGGTGTCATTACCGAGCACTGTCCAATAGAAAAACATTGCACGGCCAGGCGTATTCTTAAACTTTTTCAGAAGCTGTATAGATGAGGAAGATGAGAAAACATTTTTTCACATTCTCTGTACATGCCCTGTTCTAGTTCAAAAACGCAAGAATTACCTAATAGAATTCTTCTATCACGATCTAAATCATATTAGCGTAATCTGCCTCTCCATCACGGACAGCCACTTTAATCTAACCTAGTAGACCTCGAAAACTATTAAAGATATTGGAATGTTGTGCATTGGCCGATGCCCGTATCTTTTATAACTTGAGACATAGAGGAACACGTTTTTTATTCTTACAAAATTTCGAACTCGATATTTTAATCAAACTTGACATTACGATGGTAGAGAATTCGCAAAAAAGTGGATTTCCCGATTCCGTCCTTCTGTTTGTCTGTCCTGGTCCCTATAACTAAAATTATTGGGTCGATTGATTTAAAATTTGTAAATTAAGTTTTTGAGCCGATTTGCGTTAAGCGTTTTTTCCAAGACTTAAAGCATAGTCCCCATAAAAATTTGTTGATCAAATATCAAAAAGTCGAATTGTCTCAAAAACAATAAAAGTTTTTGTTTTCAATTTTCGCTGAATTTTTTTGATTTGGCAGCTTTCAATATAAAAAAATATTTTGGTATTGCAAAAAGAAAGGAGTTTGCCAAAGTGCATACAGGCTCGTCAAAAGAAAAATGGAGGAATATTCTGTGGAGCGATGAAAGCAAAGTCGTATTTTTTATGTCTAAGGGTCGTCCAGAGTATTTGACGAACCCAAAAATGCAGCAAACGACCCAAGTTCACTTAAAAACAGTGTAGAATGGTGGAGCAGAAATAATGATATGGGGTCGGGCCTATTTATCCCATCGAGGGTATAATGTATGCAACGGAATATGTTGTCCTATGCTGAAGAGGAAATGCCGCTGTTTTGGATATACAACAAGACAACCGTACGTCAAGAAAGGCAAAATCATGGTTTGAGCAGAAGAAGTTATCCGTTATGGAGAATTGTGGGAAGAAGTGCACGATTCGTGGAACGCAAAAACAGTCAAGAGGTGTCGTGATTTTTAGTCGAAAACCAATTTTTACCAATTTAAATAGCATTTCTAAGAAGTTTTTATTTCTAGTATAAACAAACACAAATTGGATGAATGAAATTAATTTGAAGTCAATGCCTTCTATTATTCACCTGGTACGAAAACCGAGCATCAATTTTTACCAAATGTGCGTACTATTTTTATAAGCTTTTAATTAAAAAAAAATGACGGTTGAATTCTTAAAAAAATTACTAAATGTCGAAAACAATATTTTCTGTGAGATAAAAATAGTTTGATACCTTTATTTTTTAATTTTGAAAAGATATTTGGGTCGAAAATACATTTTTACCAAGTTTGTTTTTTTTTTTTAGTTTTGATTTCTTGTATAAAAAACTGTCAATTACATTTTTCTTAAAATTTTACATACTGTTGATATTTCGTACAAAACTATTTTTTAAGTCCATAAGCTCAAATTTGAAAATATATTTGATTCGAAAATTACTTAGGCCTCAATTTTTACCAACTTTTAGTAATGTTTTGTTTATGTTCTTATTTTTTGTAAAAAAAAACAATCAATCTAATTTTTCTCAAAATTTAATTTAGTTTTGAAAACAATTATTATTTTTTAAAGATAAAATTAGTTAAAAGCCAATATCTCTAATTTGAAAAGATATTTAAGTCGAAAACCAATGTTTACCATCTTTTGTTAATTTGTTTAGGTTTTTATATTTTGTAAAAAAACTGTCAATTCGATTTTTTTTCAAAATTTATATAAATGTTGAAAGCAATTGTTTTCTTCAATAAAATTAGTTGGAAGCCAAAATCTGAAATTTTGTTGTCAAAAATCAATTAGTACCAATATTTTAGTATTTTGTTTAGGTTATTATTTAAAAAAAAAAACTGCCTTTTTGATTTTTTTTAAATTGTACAAAATGTGAAAAACGTTATTCTTCGTTGTACAAAATAGTTTTGGACAAATATTTTTTTCAATTCTTTTGATTTTCAAAAATTTATTTTCCAAAAACATACTTGTTTGGTATCACGTTACAATATATAATATAAAATTTAACTCTAGCGTTTTCGGTTCGTCAGATATATAGGGTAAACGAAAATTTCCAACTTTTTTAAAAATTGCTATGGTAAAAAAACCAAACACTCAATTTTATTGAGAGTCCTTTTTGAATCTTTCTGCATTATTATCTGTTTATTTGAAGTCGATATCTCTATACTATGGACGACGAAATAAACGTCGAGGACGTACGGACGTACTAACGTTCTATTTGGACTCTAGGGACCTTGAAACGTCGATAAATGTCAAAATTTCCTATTTTACAAATCGGACCGATTACAATAACTTCCTATGAGAAGTCAATAACATTTGATCATCTGAAGTTAATGTACCTTGTATAAGTCATTCATTTTATATTATGTATCCCTAAAACAAAACTAAACAAAATTGTTTTGTTTAAAAATATTTGTCTCATTAGAAAATAATTCGAAAAAAGTAGGTAAAACCTTAATTTAATTTAAAAATCTCCAGATATCCAGAACAAAAAAACCTTAATGATTCATCTGAAAAACTTATACATGCGATTAAAATCTTTAAAGTATACACCTTCAATAAACTTTTATCAACCACGAATAACTATTTTGACCTTGATCCTATCTTTCTATCTTCGTACTTTGTTTATACATAATCTGCCCTTCAATAACAATTTATTTTATTACTAAATTCATTACAAAACATGCAACAGGAGACGAAAATACCACAACAAGAAATATAATTAAAACCAAACTGTCGAACAACCGAAACGAAAAAAAAACACAACTAAATAAAAATAAACAGCTTTATAACGTCTGATGACGATGATGATGTGCGCAAGGGCTAACATGAAGTAGGTAAGGTAGATGTTATATCCGTCTACTACTTATATTGAACGCCTATGTAAACACTGGTGGATACGCCACTATAATTTGCTTTTACGATTATTTCACAAAATGTCATCACAATACCAGTTATGTCCCATAAAATGTTAATAAAATTTCATTCTTCTTTTGACAACAACAAAAAAGAAAAGGGGAATGTTGACAAGCCAAGCCGCGCCGCCACTGTTTCTTGTTGATGTGATGCTGCCGGTCGTGGGATATTATTTCTTGAAAAGATTGACAAGAGTGGATATACGAGTAGATATTTCTCGCATCATCGATAGAAGTAGACTGGATAACGCATCATGTCATGAAAATTTGAAGACGTATCAAGGAAAATAAAGTTAAAGTCAAGCAAGCAAATAAGTTTGATGTTTATTTTATTTCTATGAAGAATACAATACAAAATACTGCAATTTCAAGAAAATCGAATGTTATAGATATGAAACAAAAAAGAATTTGATTTAAAATTATTGTTGATTTTCAATTGGCTCAAGAAAATTAGTATTCACTATATTGTTAACTGCAGAGGCCTTTTTATTTCTCAAAAACCAAGTGTTATCAATAAAGTTAGCCTTATTGTTGCACAACAAAATAAAAAAATAATGTTGTTTTACCTTTGCCAACGTCATCTTTAAAATATAGGAAATGATAATTGCATTATATTTTTATACCATAGTATGCTTTTTTTCTTGTATTTAAAGCCAGTCGCTAATTTTTCCAATTCTTTTCTGCTATCCCAAACAGCTTATAAAGTTAACTAATATGTTAACGAAGTAAACTTAAATATCAAGCAACTAAAAGAACAAGCAATTAGAGAAGGATTTTCAACAACAGACCACTTGCAGACAATTAATCAGATAATAGCAAAATGTATTGAATTTAGACTACCGGTTTTTTTTCTAGTTATTTACTTTGGCAGAGCTTTTGACTCCGTTGAACAGGAAACAATATGGTTCACACTGAAAAATCAAACCTTTATATAGTACATACTATTAAAAACATATATACCAAAATAACACAGCACAAATAAAAACAGAGAATACGGGACGCAAATTCAATATAAGTTTCTATTAAGTTAAGTCCTTTAAGACATTTTCCAAAAAAATTACTGCTAGAATAAATATGGAATGAGGATATGTGGACAAGTTCTTAATAATTTAAAATTTGCATCATCATTTAAAAACAATTTGCAGATACTGCTGTTCTACCGACCCTTACTTACGGAATACAAACAATGAGCTTAAGTGCAGAAACACATGACCAGCTAAGAATATGTCAGACCAAAATTGAAAGAAAAATGCTGAACATACGACTAAGTCAAAGTTTATAAAATGAAGATATTCGCATTATTTTTCAATTCAATTCATTTATTTATTTAAGTAGTGATACTCGTAAACATTATTTCTTTTACAATAAAAGGAGGATGGATTGGAAAAATGATTTGTATTACAAAACTAGCTGAGACGACAAAAGTTGCTTTGCCATATACAAAATGTCTAAGGAATATTTTTGTAAAAAAAATAATTTATTTTAAGTGTGTTAAAATGTGGTAATAATATATTCTCACCTCGGAATTTGCCATTTAAAATTGTGGCTTCGATAAAATTTTCCATTAATTTTGTAATTACTAATCACGTGCACAACCGTGGTGGGTTCAAATTACGAAGCAAAATTAAAGGAGATCTAACCCTCAGTTGTAAATTATGCGGCGGCATGCCCGGTAAATCCAATAATTTCAAAATTACAGCTTTGGTAGCATCACAATCTGTATATATTTTTATGACGCCAAGTCTCCTGGTAACAAATAATGTATCCTGAGATTTAATTCATTGAAATCCACATTTTTTGCATCGAAAATTGTTCTCTCTGTCAGCTACTCATAATTTGTATATTGTCTCTGTACATCGAGAAATATCTGGTCAATGAGAGCATTTTGTGAATTAATAATCGTAGTTTTATGCATCTAGTTTCATCTGTAGTAACTTTTCCGCCGCCTATATAGAACAGTTGTTTTGAGAATGTTTTAGCGGATGGATCTTGAAGCATTGGAACACTGATCTTACTTTCAGTTGTACTTTTTCAACATTATGCCATAGTGGCCGTGGCCGTGATCTTGATTTCTGTAATTTTGAGGAATATTGGGAAAAATACATTCAATAAACTCATCTACAGCTTGCGCAATTGTACAAAATTGTTTGGTAAATTGATCAATCCGTTGGTACTGTCAATTGGTATTTTGCCACCACCAATTTCTAACAATTTTTTTTTTGATAACTCATGGGCATATTAATATTCAGTGCCAATTTCCGTACATATCTATAAAGAACTGATGACTTCAAACAGACGTTTATTTCATCAATAAGAGTTGATCGAGGAATGACATTCAATGTTTCACTAAAGTCCCCTGACAGCAATATCAGAGCACCACCAAAGCAGCTATTGATTACCGCGTAAATCTTGAATTGTTCGATTAAATGCTTCTATTGATTTTTTATTCGCCATTGTGACTCATTCCATAAAATAATTAACGTTAATCACAGAATTTTCGCCATAGCAGATTTTCTCGAAATATTGCAAGTTGGGGTTCCAATCGCCCGTACATTCAATGGCAATTTTAATACGGTAATGCGGTCCGGCCACCTTCTTATAATGTAGCAGCAATTCCCGAAGATGCAAGTGCCAATTCAATTTTCTTTTTCGATCGAATAGTCGCTAAAATTAATGTAACAACGAAAGTTTTTCCTGTACCACTAGGTGCATCCAAGAAATATAATCCACCTGTATTATTGGAAACGGCTTGCATGATTGTGGCATACACATGTTTTTGTTGAATATTCAATTTTGTTATATTCGATCGTACAAATAAACGTTAATCATTGGAATTGTGCAATTCACGATCAAAAAAATCATGTATCTCAGGATTTGGTGCGGTCATACCTAATTGTACTAATGCTTTATTTACAATCGTTAGACACACGTATTACGTATTTTGTTAATAGTTGTAGATAAATGTTGTTGAAAATTGATTGTTTGTCTATTATAACTTCAAGATATCGACAATGTTCGGACCATTCTATGTTCACTAAACCCATTTGAAGTTGTGAAGTATATGATAGAAAACTAGAAAATAAGTGCCGGATGTAAAAATAGCCGTGTCATTAGCAAACATTGCAATACCTAAATTGCTTCCAAGATTCGGTAAATCAGAGATAAAAATATTAAAGAGGGTTAGACCTGGACCTCGAGGAATTCCATATGGAATATTATGGAAAGTAGATGAATGTCCCACTTAATAATGTTTGAATAAGTTTTTCTGTCGCCAAAGGAAAGTTAAATTGAACAAACTTATAGATAAATGCGCCGCACCAGACCGTGTCGAAAGCCTTTTCAATATCCAAAATCAAATCAAAAAGTTAGGCAGGCGACTCTATGGAATTAAATTTATCTTTCACATGGTTCTTAGTCCTTATAATTTGTTATAATTTGTAGCTTTTAAAGTCCGTAGCAGGACATTTTTAGTTTTAACGTTTTGAATCAAATTTCTTACTTTAAAGGATTTACTTAATTTTATCCTGTTTGTTTGACAATTGATTACGAAAATAAAGTGATTGTATTTAAAAAACAAGGGGAAGTACTATGATCACTCAAATGGGCTGTTAACTCATGATTATTTGAAAATGTTAAGCTTACATACATAACCGTGCAACTGCTTCGGTTATGAACACCCTACGGCCAGGGCCCATTCGAACTGCAATAATTACCGAAAACGTTGAAGTGGTTAAAAAGTGGAAAATGAATGACTTTCGATACCGAAAATTGCAGCCTCACTGGGACTTCCAGGACCGATTGTTCATAAAATTAAAAAGGATTCTAAGTTCCATCCATTTAAAATACAATTTTTTGAAGAACTCACCCCAAACATTTGTTTCACGCAAAAATTTTCGTGAGAGAATGTCGTAACGTTTTCATACTGTGAACCAATTTTTGGAGCGACGAGGCACGTTAATAAACAAAGCTACCGTTAATAGGCTCCAACAACCAGGGTTACTGTTTGATGCGCCCTATTCATGCATTTTTTCAGAGCAATTACAACAACTTTACATCAGCGTGTGGCGCGTAACAAAAGTCTTTGATTGAAATCCGCATTATGAGTATTAATTATTACTCTGCCCCAGGCACCCTGACCTAATAAACGTAGTCATATTCATATAATCATAAGTCCAACTGGAAAACGACCGGCTTGTAATTGGATTGACTAGGCAAGTAAAGGCAATGTGAATTTTTAATTTAAAATGATAATGCGTATAGGTTTCAAAGGTAATGCCTAAATAATATTAAATATGTTCTTGTATATATGTCATTACTATTAAAATAAAATCATAATTATGCACACATTTTTATTATATAAAGTATAGGTTAGGTGTATGCCTTAACATTTAAAGTTTATACAAATTAATAATGCACCATTCAAACCAGCAATATTAAATTATTAAAAAGACGCCCTTAAAACGCTTAGCAATTATATCTATATATAATACAAGGACTACAAAATAAAAATCACGAGAGCAACTTCCAATGCTCGTTACTTACTTTACGACCTCTTAAATTAACGAGCTTCGAAGCCGTTAAATTTTGTGCAAAGAAAATAAAAAAGGGGAAATGATTTTGCCCTTAAAAAATACAACCAAAGCTCGCTTCGCATCAGGACAATATTTTATTGGCATTTTTGTGGTTACAAAAAATGCCTTAGGATTCCAGGATTAAAAATTGTAATGACAAAATTAAAGAAACAATTGTTTGTCAATTATCTACGCTCTGATTTTTGTTAAAATGGCATTAAAATTATAATTTAAATAAATTTTCTTTTCTTTGTTGTCGTTTTATTAAACTTCTTAATGGTAATTTCTGCTCGTTTACATCAGATTGTCTTGAGGGCATCACTCGTTAAAATTCCTTACGACTGTAAATATAAATTTATTTAATTAAAAACTTTAGTTTTATGTTATGCACTGTATACATGTTTATTTTGTGGTGTACGTTTGTTTTTCGGTATAGAATGGAACTTGTGGTAGTGGGATATTTATAGAAGATACTGAATTCCGGTATTTTGGAGTTCATTGAAGATTTATTTTAAGAGGTGAATCCTCAAAATTTTTGTTGGCAGTTAACATTATAATTTATAAGCAATTATACGGAAGGAAACGACAACGATGGCGGTGGCAATAATGACAATCTCTTGGCTTGGTGTGGTGTCCTTGTGCAAAATGTGTAAGTACAATAAAAGACTGTTTGCATACATATGTCTTTCTTAGGGATAGTTTTCTGTTTCTTCAAATATATTTCTGAGGCAGGTGATAGGGGAGTGTCTCTACTAGGTACATACAAAATGAGTTTCCTTATCAAAATACACATTTCAGAATAATTTAAATGAAAAGTCAATAAGTCGGTGTACATATTATGTATTTCATTGTAAATTGTGTTCATTTCAAATAGATTTTGTATTCTTGATATTTTAGTAGTTGCACTTTAAGTAAAACTTTTTGTACACTGTGAGCTACTTGTTGAAACGCTGACAAAAACTAAATGAGGTGTTTACTGCTGCAGCGTATGTTAGGAGATATTAAACTTTGTTTTCAAAGTGCATGAGTCCGCAGCAACTTCAATAGTTCATTTTTTGAAGAAATAGTATACAATGAGATCTCGGATTGTTCACTTATAAGGACTAATAGATGCAACAAACAAGACAGTTGAAAAGTTGCTTTGTCACTGATTCACAGTTTGAATGTCTTAGATTAGCTTGAATTCGACATGATATGCATTTAAAACTATATTAACAAACAAAATTATTGCATCTGGGGTTAGGACAACCTACACGTTATTGTCGGGAAGCCAATGTATGGGCAGAATATGACAAGTGACATCATACGACCATTTTCTTCAAAAGTGAGGCTATAAACAATGTTTCGGTTAACAATTTGCGTTTTTAACGCACTTTTTTTTAAATGGAAGACTTTGATTCAAAGGCAAATCATAGTTTGCCATGCACTGCCGTTCTTACGACCGCCAAATTAATAAACAGTGATATTTTTTTGTTTTAATAAATATGATTTAAAATCATGAAAATAAATATAAACCAGCATAAAAGTGTTCAAAATGCGCCTCGTCACTAAAGATGATTTTTCGGCCAAATTGAGGGTTCTCTTCCAAACGATTTAAAGCTCAGTCAGCGAAAAAGCGGCTTTTTATATGGTCATGAACTTTGAGCTCTTGGGTCAGTTGGATGTTGTACGGGTGTAGGCCCAAGTCCCCACGCAAAATTCGCCAATTCGCCGTTTTCTTTAAAGGACACTTATTTTGAAAATAAAGTTTGATAAACGTGATGTTCAATGATGTTACTTGTCATTATGATTTTTCATAAGCAACTGCCTAATAAACAAAACGATTTTACAGATGTCAGAAAACATAAGGGATGCCACGGGGAGCCAAAATCTACCCGCACCAATTGAAAAACTCTTTAAAATAAATAGGAACTAAATTCATTATCGAAATCGGAAAGCATATGAAAGCAGCACGAAGTCCGTACCATCGAGATCCCAATTTTCGTGTTCAGGATACAATCGGCAAATTCAAGAGTTTCAACACGAAACTTGTCGGGGCCAATTGAAATTAGCAGACGGTCATTACAGCGGATACTTTAAGATGACTTAAACTTGTTTCCGTACAAAGTCCAAATAACAAAAAAGTTGAAACCTCGGGATTTTCCTGTTCGCAAGGAGTTTTGCCGAAGAAAACAACACATTAATTAACGGGTTGTTTATGTACAATAAGGGCAATTTTGCCCTAAATGACAATGTAAACAATCAAATTTGCTATATTTTTAGTAAATCAAATGCAGAAATGCTCCATGAGATGGCACTGCAAATAGAACAAGTAACTCTGTGGTGCGCAGTTTCATCAAGGTGTATTATCGGATCATACTTCTTTGAAGAAAACGATGCACTGTCAATGGAAACTTTTATTCAAATTTGTTGAAGAAGTTGGTGCTAACTTTTACCTTTCAGGAGCTCATTTGCGGTCATCTTAAAAAAACGTTATATGAATTTCTTATTTGCGCCACCCTATAGAAAAGCCATAAAAGATGTTAAAAATATTGTTTTTTGATTCATCTAAAAAGAATTTTTTATTAATTTATGTTAGTTAAATAAACATTTTCAAACATTTAAGTAACATATTTTTAATTCATCTCAAGGACATTTCAATTCATTTTGCATCAATTGCGTAATCCGTCGGCAATTTTGATACATCAATTAAGTTCTTTTCTAATAACTCAGTCACTGATTCTTTTTCTTTAATTCAGCTTTTCTGTTTATAACTTCCAAAACTGTTTCAAAACGGAAAATTTTTCGTGGCGTTTGATATGCTTTAAAAAATCAGTTTGGTCTCCTGATCAAACAGATAAGTTATAAAGTTTAAATTTATTTATGTGTAAGATTTCATAGAATTGTTAATCTCGATTGATTAAGGTTTTTCATTTAAAAATTATGCAATACTGAATAATATTCAGAAATAGAAAAATTCTGTTCTCACAGTTTTTACAGCAAAAACCATATATTTATTTGAAGGTATATTTCTGGAGGTTATAGAAATCCGTGAAATAAATTAGGCGTTTGTAAATTTTTTCAAATAACATCATAATTTGAAGAAATAATGCAATTTCACGTTCGATATTCGTACGAAGTTCATAAATAGTCACTGGCCTGTTGACAAATATCATAGACTTGACATAGCTTTACATTAAATAATATAACGGCGTCTAACCGTACAACCAAGTCCGCCAACCGACTGGACCATTTCGTAAGATAACACGTTCTCCAAACTTGGTTTCCAATAAATTTATTGTGACATTCGCTTTATTGCTTGCGTCGCCTCCGTCTTGTTGGAACCACATGTCATTCAACTCCCTATCATCTAATTATTTATTAATTAGGTCGCGCAACAGTTCATGAAGAACCAGGGCCTAGTGACTTAAACCTCAGTTACATGCCGAGTTTATATGCCGAATCCGAACGTCCAATATCATCCAATTGGGGTCTGAAATATCCGGTAATAATTGAACGGTACCGAACCCCATTCACAGTAACGTGCCGTTCTTGATAATCAAGTAAAAAGTACGGCCCAATGATGCCACCGACCCATAAACCACACCAAACCGTAGTTTTTTCAGGATGCAATGATGACTCATGGAGAACGTGTGGATTGCTGTCTGACCAATACCGCATATTTTGTTTATTGACAAAGCCATTTAGCCAGAAATGAGACTCATTGCTGAACATGATTTTTCGATGAAAATCCGAATCATTTTCAAGTTGTTGCTCAGTCCAATTCACAAACATATACGACGCTTCTGGTGGCCAAGCGGGTCCAGTTCTGGCGTCAATTTAATCTTGTAAGGATGTAGGATAAGATCTTTTCACAAAATTCGCCACAATGACCAAGGTCACAGAGATGCACAACGCTTGAGAACGACATGTGAGAGACACAATGGGGCTTTCTGTAACTGAAGCCTCAGCGGCAGCAATATTCTCGACACTACGGGCACTTCTTTACCTCACTGGCAACATTTTGAACTGCGCCTGTGGATTCAAATTTTTCCACTAAACGCTCATTTTTTGATCTGCTAGGACGATTATATGACGACTTTAAATTGGACGTAGCAATAAAACGTTGAGGCCACTGACTCCAAATTTCAAAGACATCAAATATCTCGATAAACAATTATTTATTTTAACCAATCATTTAAGATAGGAAAGAAACACAACAATTAAACATTAAAAAAACTAAAGGCACAGAAATAAAAATAAAAGAAGGCAAATTCTTTTGAACTACCTGTCTTCAAAACATACCAACACTTATAGGAAAGTCTATTTTGAATACAATTAAAACAAGAATAAAAATTACGCAATATTTAAACTAAATTGAAAACCATTAAAAGAGACATACAAAAATTCCTATTTCAAAGTGTTTTTGGAAAACATTAAATTATGTAGGCATTGCTCTGAGCAAAAAAATAAGTATTTAAATTGTAAATACCAACCAAAGCGATGTTATCCTTGTTAAACCAGCCCTTGCCAAAATCCTTAATACAATCCAATCTAAAATGCCTTCACCTTTTAAAGGCAACAATTGTAAAAACGTTTCTCAGCATAAGCCACACAATGGTCATTTAAAAAAAAATCGTTTAAAATTGCCAAGCAATGCGGAAAATATATATTCTTCAGCCATCAGCCCTCGGCTCCCCTCTGAAATTCAACATTGTAGAAAACTATAAGCAATAAAAATAATTACAAAAATGAAAGAAAAACCACCATCACGGTGCGAAATTCTTCCGCAATCCCTACAAACTGCCAATAAAGTCATTCAAATACATTTACCTCACATGTTTTGAGGTCTCCACTCCATACAAACCCCAGAAGCAGCAGCAGAAGCAGCGGTAGCAGTATATTTGGCTCATATAAATGACAAGGCATAGGAAAACCTCAAGCTCAAAGTCTTTTACTTTGCAAAAGAAAATTGCAGCGCATGAGCATCGCACAGCAAAACTTTCTTATGCCCCAAAATCTTTGCCTTCCACGAAAAAGGTGACACTCTTATTGATTTTAGTAGCACATTTACGTCCACATTATCGTTAGAGTCTGATGGTTGTTGGCATGACTATGGCCAATAGAAGGATTATAGCTACTACCACTTGAATGGCAGCATTTGCTACGCCACACATTCATGGTGGAAGACGTCGTCGTCTCTATACACTGTACACATACCACCCCCTTTCCAAGGATTCTCGTATATACGAGTGCACTAAACTAGGTGAGGGAACGAGCGACGTAGAGGGTCAACGAAATGAACTCCTTGTGCGCTGGGAAAGAAGACGCAGTGAAAACACTCATAGCGTGATTTCAACTCTTCGAAACGACTTCTTATTGGTCGTTAAGATCATTTCAAGGAGCTCTTTGGATGGGAAAACGTTTAAAGCAGCCTTCCAATTCCGAACGTTACTGGCGTCGTCTTCGTCGTCTCTCGCATCGTTCCTTTATCACCACTCCCATGAAAAATAAAAAGACTGCGATGAAATGGGGGGCCAAAAAGGATGGAGATTTTTTTTTTTTAGTATGTATTTGTTCGTAGAGAATTTGCAAAAGCAAAAGATTTGAGAAAACTCAAGGAAAAATTTCCATCCCCGTTTGGTTCTGGTTCTCTCTCGGGTTTTTTTTTTGTTTTGCTCGTTACTTGGTGCTTCTACCAAAAGGACCTGTGCACTGGTTTGGCACGGAAAAGGTGGAACTTTTTCCGATGTTTCTTGTTATTTTTATTTTATTCTCGAATATTAGGTGGTAACTTTACAGGCACGTTTGGAACTCATATAGTTCTGGCCTTATGTACTTTGCCACCCACTTTGCTATACCTATATCTATTATTTTTATATTTTGGTCCTTGTACAATAACAAAAGCTCAAACACACACACATACCTACACCTACACACATCACGTAGCTTCGTTTCAAGCATCTAAGAAAAAGTTGAATTTTCTTAAAGAAACAAAAGAACAAAAATAGAAAAAAAAGGAAAAGAAATACAAACTCCATGAGATGAGATAAGAATGTTCGGTTCGTCCTTTTAACGAGAAAGCAAAACAAAAAAAATAATAAGAGATTGCAAAGTCGTCCCAGATGCCGAAAAAATGTTCTACATATTCATGATTACAAGAAAGAACTTCGCATGGAAGAGCATCATACTGAGTCATGATTGTGCCTTCTTATGCGATATCAGGGTGACGGAAAAGGAAACAGGGATGGAAGGAATAATTCTTAAGGATATATGTCCCAGTGGGATGCGATAGCAAAAATATTCATCTTCTACTTGAGCAATTTCATCCCTTAGTTAAAAGAGATGGCATGGCCGCATTTGTTTGCGGGATGAAACAGATTTGTATGCAAAACGAAATCAAAACTATTAACTGTAATTAATTGTAATAATACTTTAAATAAAATGCATGACTGGATTGTCGTTAACAATTAATAGTTAATATTGCTTTAGAACTTTAAAGTATTAAATAATTTCTTACAAAATTCATATTTTTTCTTGTGAAAAAATGCCAAACTGAAAATGCTGAAATATTCAAACATTTGTTAGAAGACTTGTGAAGTTTGACAGTTAATAGCAGCTTAACTTAGAAAATTACATCTGTCTATTTATTTTGCCAATGATACCTTATTAAATTTTGAACCTTAAGTATATTTCCCATCTCTACAGTGGAATATGCGCAGTATACTAGATACATTTAACTCCAGTGGCTTAGATCTACCAGCAAGTATTTACACTGAAGTTCTGCCAAAAATATCACCGTTATAATTGAGAGTTTGCTAAATTACTTCGGAACATGCTGCAGTAAGAGGGGAAGCAAGGGAGCTGTATAAAATCACTTAGAACATTGTCGGACAGCGTAGTAGTACTAACACTAACCATCCCATGAAAAACAACACGGCAGGCTTAAATCAGATGTGTGATTCGCTGCAATTAAATGGAGAGGTGGCTGGCTTAAGGATTAACAAAAATAAGACCTAAGTACTGACCACGGGCCAAAGCCCGTTTAATTATCTCGAGCAGTTTGATTATCTGCAAAATTTTATAGCTCTCGATGGCGGAACGGACCTAGATGTAAACAGTAGAATAAACAAAGCCCGTAGTGCATTTGGAATCCTTTCTCCTAGGTGTTCTGCCAACATCTCGAGCAGAATACAAGCTTTCGTTAACCGTTGTTTGCGCTCTATTCTGAAGCTCCGGTGGCCTCAAACCATATATAACGTTTGAGCTGTGAAATAGGACCGGACAGAAAAAATCGAACTAGACATCATGCAACGGAAGTGGCGTTGGATAGACCATACACTGAGGAAACCTTACGACAATATAGCAAAACAATCCGTCAAAAGGAATCCTCAGGTTAACTTATAGGTCATCAGTTTTGAAGGAGGCTCGGTGTCAAGGTATTCAATCGTGGCCAAAGCTGATATCAGTTGCGGTGAATTAGGATAGGTGGAAGGATCTTGTTGATGCCTTATGCTACCGCAGGAGTTCAAGCGCTGCTGTACTTGCAGCCGAACAACATATATATAGATTACTTCAAGACAATCGATTTCAAGTATAGGTTACAAGATCTCGGCCATTTGTTAACTTATTGAATTTATCCTCACACTAATCAGGTGATTTTAGGAGCTGTATGTTAATGACCACACCCAACAAAGGTTATGAGTCTTCTTTCAAATTGTTGAACTAAAGGACGTCTCACATAAGATCCAAGAGCTTCCATAATATTTAACCTGTCTTATTCTCTAATTTACTCAATTTAATTGTTTGGACACCAACAATTTGCACTTTAAACATGAAGGGCCCACAGCTCACTCCCCCTCACGGAAATCTTGCACGACTTTTTCAAGGTCAACTCACGTATAAAGGCTGTCAAGTCTTTCGAATTTACCCTATTCAAATTTTTATCTGAAATCATAGACCTTTGCAGATTAGACACAAACTACAGTGGCCTTAAAGTGGATAATCAGATGCTAACGGCAAAATTCGTCCTAATTTTTTGGCCCAAGTTATGGAAGGTTCTATATTTTGGATGTGATTTCATACATAATAGGCGTGTTTTTTTGCCATCCCTATCTGCAGCCAAATTGGATTTCCCAAAAAAACGTATCCGCAGTTGTGCTGTTTTATTTTATTTTTAAGTTGGTAGACTTTTTTAGCTACTAGATAATAAAATGCGTTCAAAGTTTGATTTGTTATTTTGGTTTTTCCTTCGGGTAAATGTTTGACATATTGGGATAAGTTCGTAGATTTGGTCAGTCGTCATTTATATTCTGGGCCAAAAGATAGGAACTGAAATTCGTATGTGAAATGTGGAAGGCTTTTGAAGTTTAATTTTGATTATAGGGGTACTAACATGGCAGCGTAAACTGTTAAAATGTGTATAACTAACCTGTACTTTACTACAACAGCCACTTTTGGTAAAAAGTGGTAAGTTTACAAAATTATAAAAAAAATGTTGTTCTTTCTAGCCCCATTTGTTTAAAAAAACTCCAAAAATTGTTTTTTTTTAAACCAAAAATTAAGCTTTCTGCACCCTTGTTTTTTATTTTGTGGTTAGAAAAACTTAAAAATATTTAACTTATGTTGGTTTTCTATTAGCTTTTGAAATTTTTATGTAAAAATCTCTGAGTTTTCCGTGAAAAATTAGTTTTTTAATTGTTTACGAAATATCTTCACATTAACTTAACTTTTTTTTAAATAAACCACAACAATAATAATAATTTTTAACTGCCAGATTCACAAATTTGACTTGACTCTAAGGGTATGACTACAACGAGCACTTTTTGCAAAAAGTCAAAAAGTGAAAATTTTCAAACTCATTTTGTGACAGTTTTTCCACCCTAAATTTAAAGCTTATTATTTGATGCTAAAACCAATTTTTGTTTATTTTTTCTTAAATTCAAATGAAAAAAATTTCAATTTGACAAATCGGACCCATTACAATAACTTCCTATGGGAAATTAAAAAATGTAACTTTGTAAATTTCCCACTTTTTTTCAAAATGTGGCCGTTGTAGTTATACCTTAAATCTCGCAAATAGAAAACGACATTCCAGAAGAAAAATATTGAACACCATAGAGTAGCTATGTATGTGTGACTTGTTCCTTAGTTTGTGCGTTCTTATATTAATTTAAAATCAATTTAAATAAAAGAACACTCTTAAAGTGTGTTGCACTCTGCGAAAAAAGCCTTCGAGACCCTTTGAGTTATCCGATTATCCGAGTTACCAACCTAAGAAATTCAATTTTATTTCTATCGAGTATCGATACTAGAAAAAATTTCAATTTTGTATCCGCAGCCAGATTTAAGCTTAAATTTTATTCGCAGCTGAGTGTTGTATTTGTAATACTTAGAAGCTCCCACTGCATATACGGAAAGCTGTGCCAAAAAAAAAATAGCCTAATAACATCAATTTAGGTGCTGCAAACGAAAACAAAATACCAATGATAGGAAGCACTAAAAGTAAGACCTGGTACCTGGACAAAAATGAACAGTAAAAACCATCAAAGCGTTTAAATGTCCGTAGACTTTTTAATCTATAATATCCTTACGAGAGAAACAATATCAAATTCACCCCTGAGCTGCTATTATACTGCCCGAACCGAACGTGCGATCCAACAGCAGTGCGTCTTTGCAATAAATCTATTTTACGAGTATCCTAAGAAACTTAGTTAAGGGGGGAAATGAACACAAACAAGAAGAAGAAAAAAATCGAAGAAGCTGCAAAAGATACACGCAAGGACGCAAGATTTTCCCGAGTTCAAGAGTGAATGGACGGAGCGAGGTATGGCTGTGCTGGCACACCAGGCGGCACCAGGCTCTTCTCTGCTTGAATCCAAGCAAAATGAAGCACTATTATTTCTTCGTTTTTTTTTTTTGTTTTTTTTTTGCTGACGTGATATAGATGGTGGACCTTTTGCGCAATAAGGGCAAATTCTAATGCCAGAAGGGATGGGAAGTGCCAATGCCATTTAAATGGAGCTCTATACCCGAGGAGAAAAGTGTTGGTGTTGGGAATGCAAACACGAAGTGAAAAAAAAACAATCTTATGAAGAAATGGAAAAAAATGTTAAAACCATTTGTGTTGGAGGCGGGCGACTGAAATAAGGACATTCCACATTCTTGTAACACTCTATGAGCCAAATGGAGAGTAAAGAAAACAGAAGAGTGAGTGTGTGAAATGTTATTAAACGCAATACTGTTCTAGAATATCTTCCTTGCTTCTTCCTTTTTTTTCTTATTTTATCATTTTAATCTGTATCCTTGAATTCCATACACAAACCATTCATACACATCTATATATACCTTCACGATATGTTTACCAACTTACCCTTTATGAAAAAAAAAAATGGTAGTTGCAATATTAAAAAAGGGAGTGATGGTAAAATGCAGCCGGGGGTATAGAAATAAATCGAGTTGGGAGTTTTTATAGAACCGAGGGAAATGTAATATATAGGTATATCTGAATATCCTATACAAAAAGATAGATATGTATACTTATACGTCCAGGATATTTGCATAAAAATAATTAAAAAGGAAGAGGCCGTCGCCATCATGTATAAATTTTAAACTATACTTTTATACCATATCCTGCCATCAGGGGGTAGATATTATATACGAGAGAAAATAAATTGCATTTTGTCAGGAGATTATTGGATTTTGCTTTTTTAAATTTAAGTTCGGTTATCAATTTAGTATGATCAATATATGCATCGTCGTAATTGTAGCAATATATTGCAAACTTTTATTTTTTTTTTCATTTTGTGTCCATAAAACCTTTACTTGCTATTATAGAGTGATGGAGGGTAATTTGTGGGTAAGGATTTTTTTAATCGGAAATACAAATCAAAATGAGTTTTTATAAGTAGAGACAGGTGGTCGAAAATGGTTGGTGAAAGTATTTTATGTACCTTTTTTTGTACTGCGTTTAGAATACACTCATGCTACATACATTATAATTAATATTCTTTTTAAAGTCTTGAAAAGATATTTGTCTTACACACGTGCTATTATTAACTACATAATATTATGGCAAGATCACTGATTAAAAGTAATTGTGGTTATTTGTCATCGTATATTTTTATTATATCGAAAAAGTCCTTACGTGTCGTTTATCGTTGTTGTATTATACATTTTTTAGAGCTTAAAATGCTTTTGTCGTAAACGTATTGTGTAATTTTATTTGAAGAAAACATTTTAATAATGTTGTGTATACTTAAGTATAAATGTATGTGTGGTTCCTTATTAGATTTTTTTTTTAAATTGAGTTTTTAATAAAAAACAATGTGACGTTGACATTGATTACTTGCCATTAGTCTTTCCGTCTGTCAATATTACTAAGGGTTTGACGAAAAAGTATAATAACAGCATTTTGTGTAAGATAAAAATATGTTTCAAGTCGAAAACAATTTGTTGTCTATTTTTCAATAGGATTTTACTAACAAAAAATAGGCTGGGTCTATTTGTCTTTCTTAAAAGTTTTTAGGCTTCCGCCTTTTGTCAAAAAGTTGTCAGTTGAATTATTCTCTAAAATTTAAAAATGAGCAACACAATTTTGCATAGATTTTTAAATCTATTTTTGTTAACGAGATTTTAAGTCGAAAACCAGTTTTTAACAATTTTAGTAAGGTTTTTAAATGTTTTCATTTCTTATATATAGAAACACAAGTTGGATGAATACAACGAATTTGAAGTCAATATCTTCCATTGTTTACAAAATATCGCGAACAGGAACTCAATTTTTACCAAATTTGCGAACTATTTTCTGAATATTTTATTTTTTATAAATAAAACGGACTGTTAGATTTTTATAAAAATTTGACTGAATGTCGAAAACAATATTTCCTGTGAGATAAAATTATTTTGAAGCCAACATTTTTCATTTGAAAAGATATTTAAGCCGAAAGTAAATTTATACCTAGTTTTAGTATTGTTTTTTTTTTAGGGTTTTATTTTTCATTAAAAAACTGTCAATTCGATTTTTCTCAAAATTTTACCGAATGTTGAAAACAATATCTATGTATATACAAATCAATCCCACTTTTCGTTGTAATGTTATAACTCAACTATGCATTTACCGATTTAGCTTATTTTTGTCTTGAATTATTTGTGGAAGTCCAGAAAAGGTTTGAACGTGGAGATAATTTAAAAAAAAAATCTTGAAAAAGTGTAAAATCAGCATTTGTCTATACTCACATGTACTGGAAAGGAAGTTATTCAAACTTCAGTTTTAAAGAAGTTGCTTGGTCTAGCTAAAAACACACAAAGCAATATGGTTCGTTTAGAAACTGGTACACTTCCATTAGATTACGAGATAGCGAAAAGAGCTTTGCATTTCTGGGAAAAACTGTTGAATGCCTCTTACAACGATTTGAACCTTCGGCAAGACAATCAAAGAAATTACCGTTAGTTCTGTCAAACAAATTTAATGTGATCATATGTCGCATTTCATTTTATAAACGATAATTATTGCTTTGTTGTGTTTAAATTTTCCCAAATATTGCTGAGTTTTTGAGTGAGCCACCAGCAAGACGACCAAACATAGGCCGGCAAACGCGTAATGTAAATCAAGTGGCAATATTAAGACGATCTCAGACTACAGATGAACGCGCACAAGCTAATGAATCGCAGTGTGAACGTACTGCACAAAATTGACAGTGAAAAAGTTTTGGCCAAATTTGATTGAAGCTACAATCTTCACTGGTAAATGAAAAGGAGAAGTGTGTTTGATACCGCGTATCCCTATGATTCCAACTGATATGCCATTTGAATTTAAGAGATTACAATATCCTGTGCGTTTATCATTTGCAATATCCATAAATAAGGCCGAGGGCAAACACTTTACCTTTCTGGTGTCAATTTGGAGGAATCATGTTTTTTACATTTCCAACTTTATGTTCCCTGTTCCATAGTCGGTACCTCCAACTTTTTATTTATTCATGCTCAAAATGGTTCATCAAAAAATACTGTTTTAAACTAACCTATAGTAAAATAGATAGCTAGCAATTTAAAATATCTTTTTTTTGAATAAATAAACTTAATAATCATTTTTTTATTACTATGCCTTATACGTAGCGAAGCACGTCCGGGCCCACTAGTTTTCTATAAAATAAAATTAATTTAAAGCCAATACCTTAAATTTTTGAAAAAATATTTGAGTCGAAAATTAATTTTTACCAACTTTTAATAATTTTGTTTTAGGTTTTTATTTTTTATAAAAAATTGTCACTTCGATTTTTCTCAAAATTTTACCAGATGTTAAAAATGAAATTATTTTGTTTTATATATAAAACACAGTTAATTTTATTTTCCCCAAAAATATAGTTGCTTGGTACCAGTTCACAGTCTATACCATAAAGTTTAATTCAAGTCGGTAGCGTTATTGTTTCGTGAAATATTCTTGGTTAACCAAAATTTTTACTTTTTTTTAAATTTATATGGAAAAAAAACACCTACTTAATTTTCTTGAAAGTCATTTGCATTATTATATGTATAACAAAACATTCAACATTTTCAATTCGACAAATCGGAACGATTACAATAACTTCCTATGGGAAGTTAATTAAGGTTTAATTAAGAAAATGTGTTCCACTTGAAAAATACTAAGCTTTATATTATTTTAATACTTCTATATATTCTTGAGATATCCCACTTAAAAGGCAGTTGTTTTTTTTTAGGATCTTATTTGTTTTAAACTCTCACTTCGTTTTTTCTAAAAAACTTACCTGGTTTTAAAAACTTTTTTCTTCAATTGATGCAATTAGTTTTGGGCAGTTTAATTTTTTTTTTCGAAAATCATTTAAGGTGACAAATATTTTGTTAAGTTTGTTTGTTTTATAAAAAAAAACTTGTTTATTTTAATTCGTATTAAAACCAATTTTGGTTCAAACAAATTTTAAATATTTATTATTAAAATTAAAGAAAACTTATTGCAGAATTTTATTTTGTCCTCATTTATTTGCTCTTATTTATTTCTGTTTACGCTTTTTAAGGAATTCAGAAAAAAAGTTTTAAAATCCCGTCTTCTAAATTAGTCTTCGATCAATAAGAATCCCGATGTTTAAAATCCCGTTAAATCCCGACTGTCCCGTTTTTTTTACAAAATATGTGTGTTAAACTGAAGTCAAAGGTTTGATTTTTAAATAATAAACAACAAGCTTTGCTTCCAAAATCGGGATAGTTAAAGACGGGATTATAAAAAACGGAATTGTAAGAAATGGTATTACAAAAAGCGGCATTATAAAAAATCGGGGTTATAAATGACGGGATTTTAAGAAAATGTTTTTTTTTTTGTATGTTATTCAAATATAAAACCGTATTAGCTGTGGTATGATGGTTAGTGAGTAAAACTATCATATTTTAGGTCTTGAATACAATGCCTGCCTAAGGTTTTTTCACAAGGGTATTTTCAAATGCGAGAAATTGACAAATTCTCTAAGAGTAATTCTTGTCATGAAAAGTGCGTTCTCAAATATGTCGTCCAGATTTGGCCTATTAATTGTGTATGTATATGTAAAACTATTATCACACTTACTTCCCAATGCCCATAATATAATTGCAAATTGAAGTTTAATCTTTTTTTTGTAAAATATTTAAAAACGTTTAAATTGCATTAACATTAAAAATATTTTTTTATTTGATCAGACTTGAAGTGAAGTTTATATTTAAGATATTTAAATCAATAACCAATTTTCAATCATTTCTTGCAGCTTTTAGTTCTTTTGGTAATTTTTATTTGTAAACAAAATTATTTCTATTTTTGTAAAATATTTAAATATAATTTTTAATTTTTATAATAATTTTTAAATGGGAGTTTAATAAGGAAATAATAGATGAAGGGGAAATAAGTCCCCAGAATCTTAGTACACTGAGGAACTAAGCTTTCAATTATGCAGTTAAATGAGTTACAGGGAACTAAAGAGAGGTGTAAGCTAATGTTGGTTCTTAGACCTCAAAAATAATCTTTTTTTCTTTTGATTATTTTTGGAAACTAAATTTAAAAATTAAAAGAATAGAGTAGATACTTGTTCCAAGAGTTCAAATTTTTGTATTTATTTTTTTAAGTGAAATCGTTGGTTGAAAATGACACAAAAGCAATTTCTTTATTGGAGTTGTGTTAATTTTTGGTACATTTCAAAGGGCAATGGATGTTGCAGGTAAAAATAACTCTTAAAATCATGTATAAATACATTTTTAATTTCGCATTTAAAATGACAATAAACAGTCGCTTGGGAAAAAATTCTATGTACAAATTAATTTTTTTTTCAAATTTGCCACTTGTTTGGTCAATAAGGAGTATAATTCTTCACGTAATTTAATATCAGCAAGAAAATACTGCTCACGTTTTGCAATATAGTAATATCTAAATTTATTACAAAACTCGACATATATAGGATAAGCCTATGTGAAACCTCCCACAATTTATAGAAATCTGTAAACGAAAAATAATATGGAATTTGAAATAAACGCTCAAGACGATTAGACGAGTTAGAAGCGAGGAAACTTTGCAAAATTTTAAACAACGAGAAAACCATGTTGTGCATTCTTTTGCAATATAAATAATCGCAATAATCTTCTTTCTCATTGTATAATCACATCAATTTATATAAAAATTGTTTTAATACAATTTTGAAAAATGCTATATATGTATCTGAATTATTGTGTTCCGTATTGTAGGACTAAAGTTTGATTTGTTTTTGATTTGAATTCTTGTATACTTTGTTGAATTTTCTTCACTTGAATTTATTATTGAAATGTTAAATTGAAAGACTTATTGTGTTATAATTCTGTTTTAACCTAAGTCCGAAATTTTAACTATTTTGTTAATTAAGTTTGATATCTCGATAGAAGTAGAACAATTTTTTGTTAGAAATGTTTTTCTTCTGTATATTAATAAAACTTGAAAAATACTAGAAGAATTATTTTTTTTACTGGTTTAACATGGGAATTTATTTAACATTTAAATTTATTACATTTAAAGTCAACAGTTTCTTGTTACGAATTTTCCACCACGAATGAGAACAAAGACCACTTTAGTAAAGTATATTTCCCTCTCATTAAGGGAAAATATATTCTCTCAGGACTCAGTAGGCTTAGTTCCTGGACTTATTTCCCTGCACAAGCGAGAACTTAGTCCCTAAGTATACTTAATTCCTGAGGACTTATTTACAAGCACCTTATTAATAATGTGTGGTTTATTCCTTTGAGTTTATGTATGACAAATCCTAAAATTCTATTTGTCCATTAGATCCTAAGGTTTAAAACTTTGATTTTTTCTAACAACCATGAAATTTCCATTTTTTCATAACATAATTAGTTCCACACATATTATTTTTGGGGTTAGGTATAAGGCATAATTATTAAAATTAAATTATTGTAAATATTTAACTTATAAAGTTAATGTAGTGTTATACTCACTGTACATAAAGTATATAGACATACCTAGCTCAGCTTAGATGTAGTATGTAAGTAAGAGATCAGTTATTAAGTTTGAGTCTAATAAAGAAGTTGTCATTAAGTTAAAGTTACTCACATTACAGTTAATATAAAACATTACGAATTTCAAAATTAATACAATACAATAAATTGTGAAGAATACAGTTTTCAAATCTCAAATTTTCAATTAATATTTGTATGGAATTCAATTTTTTTCTTTATTTAATATTTAATTTTTAATTTTAAATTTAATATTTAATTTTAAAGAATCTTCTGTATCGAAAGAAAAAAACTAATAATATTGAAAAATGAAAATGTCAAACATAAAAGGCGTTTCTTCCAAAAATCTCTTTCTTTTTAAATAACTTCAAGTCAAAATACTATAGATGTTAGTTTTTAATGAAATTATTATATTAAAAATATGTGTTTGTTCTAAAAGAATATGTAAATTTAAAGAATCCACCCACTTGCGATATAATGTTTTTTTGTAAAAAAAATCCATAAACTAAACACACCAACATTCCCGACAAAATGTTTTAGTTTTTGGCTTTCTTAGCATTCTGGAGTTTATTTTATTAACGGAATTGGCATTTTGCCAAATCACAAAAAATATTTCCAAAAAATCAAAAAAACATAAAAGTTATCGTTGAAAATTGAAATCTTAATTAATGCATCACCACTTGCGAAAATTAAGCCATGTTCGCATCTACCCCAAATCTGATTTTGAGTAATAAAGACACCTTAATACTTACCCATCATAATGAAAAATTTGTAGTTTGCAAAAGATTTACACAGATATTTGGATTGGACAAAATATTAATAATTTAATTGTCTGGCCATTTTGCTATCTCTTACTTCATTTTATTCATGTCTTTCACAATTCCAATGGTTTCGACTTATATTCCAAACAATAATTCCAGTTCATTATAAACTTTAAAAAAACTATGGGCATTTTGACAGACACAACAATGTCTTTCGTTTGAAATATTATATCTTCGCATAGATTTAATGCTATTTCTTAGGAAATAACTTTAATCGTATCTTTTTTGTAATTCTGTTTCATTTAAATTTGAACATATTTGAAATAACCAAATAAATTAACTTAAACCCCAGAATCGAAAGAAAAAAAATAAAATCTATCGCTCTGTATAATTTATATAGAAAATGATTTGTATTTAGCCTTCCGTCGCCATAACAATTTTAAGAAAGACAAATACTTCCCATCATTATGTTTTGCATTATAATCCCTTTTACGAAACACGTCCCCAAAATAGTCTCCCCCATCTTTGAATGTTTCAATTCTTACTTATGATTCATTAATTTTAATTTCATTCAAAATTCCATTCCAACCCAAAAGTCCCAGCTAAAAGTCATCAAGATTTTTAAGAAAACTAAGAAAATTGAAATGTTACTTCCCAACAATGGCCCAACAAAAATTATTTTTTTAAAAGAATTTATAAGAAAAAACGATAAATAAATCCACCGCATATGTTCATTAGCGCGGAGTTGGAATTGAGGTGATGTCTTTTTCTTTTGGTTGGTTTAAAAAAAAAAAAAAACTCAACAAGGTAATCAAGACTCACATCAGCCTTTCTTCCACAGAAACATTTGCCACCCTGGGATCTCTTCATTGGGACGCGACGACCACGACTGAAGACTGTATGAAAAACCTATACCTATAATTCGGTACGCGAGGTAGTCTCAGAGCCTTGGCGCTCTAATTTATGTCCAATGCCCTTCTTCCCAATTTATTTCTTGTAACCCCGTCTTTTGTATACCTTCCTTATATCTTAACATTTTTGTGTGTGTCTGAAAATACCGCGATCCCAGGTAAGAGAACCAAAAAAAGAATTTATCAAATTTATCACCGAAATCCAAAAGAAATAACTCAACCATAGTCAGAGAGACAGGGAGTGGGAACAGAAAATAAACCTTGTCCCTCCATTTTTGGGTATCGAATAATAATTTACTTAAACATTCGTCGAAACAGCAGCCTCGGCCTCGAATCGAATCGGATTCGAATCCGAATCCCAAGAAAATGGCGTATGTTTCAAAGTAATAAATAATTGAATGTCTGGTTTAATTTCGATGTATCTACATCTCTATTCGGAGAGACAAAGGCCAGATCCGACCCCAGAGGTAGTCTATCCAAAAGAAATATCTACATACACATAGACACCACCAAATGGAATCTGGAATGCCTGGTTATAGAAGCAGAACCAAGTCTGGGTTTTAGATGTAGCTCGGTTGGATGGTTTAAGTAAGATCTTATAATAATTTATGCAATCGCCGCGCCGCACCGTGGGTCCGCTCCGATCCGCGCCGCCACCACCATCACCACACCACCGAATCGAAACAAATAATGACAACCACTCGCTGTGTAAATAATTAAAACAAATAAATAATATTGTCAGACCAATTTTATTTTTTCTTGACAACACAAATAAAAACTTTTCGTTAAACTAATATGCCATCAACCATTTTAACAAAATACTTACCTAATGATTTCATAATGTCTTCAATTGAGGGAGTAGTTGGAAGAAGATTTTGTATTATTTTTAAGGTTCGCATTGAGCCGGAAAATTTGGAATTTTGTAAGAGTAGCTATCTTTCGAATAAAAATATCCGTAAGAGGGCAGAAAAGGTGGTGAAAATGTCCCTTGGATATATAATCATTATATCCAAAGAATCGACGGATACATCGACTTTAAAAAAATTCTTTTACAGATATGTATGAAGTTTACACTTCCATATTTTTTTGTAAACGATAGTTTTAGTCGAAAACCAATTTTAATACCAATGTTAGTAACATTTCTTAAAAGTTTTTATAAGCAAATACAAATTTAAGGAATGAAAATAATTTTAAGTCAATACCTTCTATTATTCATTATATATAGAGAACCGATAATCAATGTTTACCAATTTTAAGACCAATTTTGTGTATATTTTATTTTTTTATGAATAAACTGACTGTTGGATTTATATAAAAAACGTTAAAATTAATATTTTCTGTGAGATAAAATTAGTGTGAATCCAATATTTTTAGTTTTTGAAAAGATATTTGAGTCAAGAGTTAATTCTTACCAAGTTTTAGTAATGTTTTTTAGTTTTTTTTTTGTAAAAAAAAACTGTCAATTCAATTTTTCTCAAAATTTTACCAGATGTTAAAAATGTTATTCTTCGTTGCATACAATTATTTTTGAGGGTGAATCATTTTTCTTACGAGGTGACAGTTGTTTGGTGTTCAGTTTTTTTTTAATTATAAAAAAAACCTTAATTAATTTTTTTTTTCATCAGGTTACAATATATAATTCAAAAATTAATTCAAGTCGCTAGCGTTATTGGTTCGTGTGATATTTTGGGTTAACCAAAATGTTAAACTTTTTTTTAATTGCTATTTTCAAGGAACAATCTATTCAATTTTTTTGAGTGTTCTTTCTGAATTTTTCTACATTATTATCTCTATAACAAAATGTATTTGAAGTCGATATCTCTTCTGGTTTTTGAGCTTCTCGAACGTGTACACTGTACGTACACTTTGCTTCTAGACTCATAGGGACCTTGAAACGCCCTCATCAGCGAGACAAACGTCACTAAAGGAAACAACATCAATATCAAAGGATTCAAAACCTACCAGCAAAACAAAAACAAGGACCGCGTTAGAACAGCAGTCTTCATAAAAGACAAATTCTTCCACAATGTTTCAGAAGTCATCATCCCCGGACTACAGACTAGCGAAGCCACTGCCATAACGATGTCCCTGGGAAGAGGCGAGACCCCTACAGCCATCAGTATATATTTCAAGTGCTCATCCTCTGCAAGAAATATACAAAGTGACCTGCTCATCCTCAACGGCTTCCTGAAGCAAAGCACTTATGGCATCATAGGTGATGATTTCCACGCAAGACATCACCTATGGCTTGACACAAAAATCAATAATGAAAGCAAAGCAATCGCAGACTGGTTGGAGCTGAACAGCAACGAACTGGTGGTTATATCCCAGCCGAAACCCACCTTCCCCACAACACCATCGACGCTTGACTTCTTCCTTGCAATCACCAACCTAGTACATATTCTTCCGGAAATCCGGAATTATATCTGTACAAGAGTACACAGTGATTCAGACCATGAAGCTGTTCATCTGTCTATCAACAGCATAACTCTTCCTCCATCGATCATCAATAGGATTATTGGACAAAGTGGAAGCGTTCGCCAACTACTTCGAACGAACAGTCATCATGTCACCGTCAGATGCTTTCTTGATGTTGAGAAAAGCATTTGACAGCGTTTGGAGAGAAGGCCTAATTCATAAACTTCATCTACTGCAGATACCTCCGCCACTAATACAAATTCTCTTTTCTTTCTTTCAGGAAATTTTTTGTTCAACTCGACAACTGCAAATCAAACATGAAGAACATCATAGCCGGAGTCACCCAAGGCTCAAAACTTGGCCCTTCCTCTACAGCCTGAGGACATCCGACCAGCCCGTACCGATCGGATGCGAGAAATTGTTATATGCTGATGACTCGCTCATTTATTCGTCATCATTATCACCACTTATCGCTCTCCGAAAAGTAGAGGAGACTATTTAATTTTTACAAAAAATGGGGCATCCGGATCAACACTTCCAAATCGGAACTTGTCTGCTTCAGGAGGCCCTCAACTGGTAGAGGTAGCCGCACCGCTGCCAAATGCAAGATCCACTATAGCTGCCAAAAAGAATGTGAAGTACCTTGGAATCCATTTCAATGAGTTGCTTAGGTTCAACCAACACTCCAAAAACGTTCTTAAAAAATACAATTTGGCCTTCCACCGCCTACACCCTTTGATGAAGAAAAGAACAGGACTAAGTCAACCAACGAAGATACTTATTTACAAGCAGCTCTTAAGATCAGTCATCAGCTACTCCTTTCCAAGTCATCAGCTACTCCTTTCCAGTCTGGTTTTCAATCTCGAAGACAGCCATGAAGAAACTTTTAATATACGAAAGGAAAATTCTCAGAATTTGCACCGGCCTGTACTTTGATCGGCAGCGACGGAAACACTACAGGATTAATTATCTTTACTCTGAAGCCAAAATAATCCCGTTTGACAAGTACCTAGTCATGTCAGCAAAGAGACTTGTACGAAACATCATTGACCACCCGAATCAACTAATGAGAAGGATTACCACTGAACAACGACATCCAGAGCCAAGATACCTCAGTGTAATGGAAACTCTTGATGACAGCTTAATCATGGACAACGAGGAAGAAGTCTCGTTTTATACTGCTCTTAGGACAGCCTTCTACCGAAGCTAAACACCACCTCCCCAAAACCAACATTAACAACCAGGAACGAACTCCCTGAGAATGATAAATCAGCTGACTTTAAAAAAAAAAAAAAAAAAATTTGACATGTAATTTATATAACGTTAGGCCCCTTATGTGCCAACAAATGTAAATTAATCATAAGTATCATATTATTTAAGATCCAAATTGTATATATTATGTTCAATAAAACAAAATGTAAATGTGAAAAAAGATCAAGAATTTAAAAATTTTCAATTAGACAAATCGGACCGATTACAATAATTTCTATGGGAAGTTAAAAAGAAAAATATGTTATTGACACGAATATTTTGGCAATAATCAAAGATAATGGCTTCAAATTAATTGTATCTAATCACAAATATTGTTTTTAACATCCAGTAGTTTTAGAAAAATGTAATTGACAGTTTATTTTATAAGAAATTAAAATATACCAAAAATACAACTCAAAATTGGTATGAACTTATTTAAAAATCAAATATCTCAAGAATAGATGTAGTTATTGACATCAAAATTATTTGATTTTATTTTCTTAGAAAAATCTAATCCACTTTTTTTATTTAAGGAATAAACACTTCAAAAAATGCTACTAAGAATTGGTAGAAAATTGTTTTCGACTAAAATGTCTTGGATATTGAAATCAAACTTATCTTATCATATCATCGGCTCTTACTCCATTTTTTATTGAAATCGATTTATGTATGCAATTTGAAAAGTATTAAAAAGGCTCATCGTCTGACATCAAAACATTCACTTTTTGACGAGATCGCATAATGAGTAAAACGGATAGTTCCATATTCGCAAAGAATACCTGCTAACTGCATATCAGATTGTCATAAATCAATAGTTGTCTGATTAAAAAATGGTATAATCAACAATATTAAGATAGCTTGAAAATGATTATTGCGATAATGTATAACTTTTCTAAAGAAGGGCAATGGTGATGACGATCAGGCGTTTTGTCCAAACATCAAAAACAAAATAAACAGCAGGAGCAACAAACTTGCCGTGGTGGAAAAAATCAAGCATGACCTCAGCCTAAAGCATTTAAGCCACTTTCTATTATTGTTTTCTATGAAGCTTTTAAAGTGAGAAAGCTGGGACTCTACTCTCCAAAAAAAAGACCAATGTAAAAAATGCTCTTTGGTTAAAGTGAGTGAGAATCACAAAAAGATTATTCAGAAGATCAATAAAAAGAGAAGGAGCAAGATCAGAATAGGAAACAGACAAGACAATTGAAATCTTTGTTCTTACAGGTGATCTACAGGCAGTTTTAACGGCACCTAACCTAAGTCAAAAATAAGCAGTCTTTATTGCTGCACAAAACTTCAACTTCATAATCTCACATTTTATAACTTAAATGACAGAAATGGATTTTGTTAATTATGAAGTGAAACTGAATAGGGTGTCAATGCTGAAGAATTCGCTAGAATTTGAGTCGAATTGATTGAGAAATATGTGGTTTTACAAAGCAAAATATCTGATCTGATCAGGGTAATATTTTATGTTATGTTATGTCAAACGCTCTGTTCTGCAATTAATCACAAAATAATAATGGATAAAATCTTTCTTGAAGTTGGACATACTCAAATGGAAGCAGAATGTATCCATTCTAATGTTGATTATATTTTATATCTATTTGAAAATCCGCTTAAAAAAAGAAACTTTTTCTAAAATTTTAACGAAGTACATTCGGTCTTTCCGTTGCAAAGTGATGCTTAAGTTACTGATATTAGAGCATTACGATAAACTCCGAATGGTGATATTTACTTCAAAAAGATTTCCGGATGATTGGAAAAAACTAAACCAAAAGGAAATCAACGTTATTAAACTCCCTTAAACTTTAGCTGTTTTCAAAATCTGCACCAAACCATGAAGAACATAACTGCCAGGAAAATCGACGATCTTCAATATTTGAAAAAAAAAACCTTACATGAAGACTATACCGTCATTATTACGACAAGCTTCCTCATGATTGACATAAACTACAACTTTAAAGTGTTCATACTTGAGTATAATATAATTACTTTAAAAACCTCTTTTAATTTACTCTTATAACTTATCGTCGCATTTTAAAATTTATATTTTTAAGAGCAAACATTCGGAAAGTAGTAGTTCAATGTCATCGTTGGTGCCGCCATCATATATTTAATTGTAATACCGTCTGCCAATCAAATAAACATAACAATAATAATGTAGAAAAAATTATAAATACAAAACTAGAAAAAATTAAAAATTAGAATTCGAAGAAAAATGTAATAGTTTTAAAAATGTTGTCATACAACATAGCATAACTTAGTAACAAATTTATATTTACCGATTTTTTTAGTTTTGTTAATCAATTCAATATATTTTTCCTATATGAAACATATTTAAATAGTAATTACTTACAAGTTTAGTAACTATAACCTGGAAATTATACCAGCAATAAGAAGACATGCGAAAGGAAGAGCGAATGGTGGCTGTATTTTCGGATATAAAAAAGATATTGATAGTAACGTCTGTGAATTCAAAAGTTATTATGTCATTATGTCATGTATAATGGTAATATGTCTAGATCTAAACATTTATGGCAAGAAATTCCGCATATTGCCAACATATATAAATTGTAATTGTAAGGAATACAACGGCCTAAAATTACAGAACAAAACTGAATTCACTCCTACTGTGAAAAATTGAATGTTTCATAAAGGAGGCGCATAAGGTGCCAACAAGTGCTTATCGTCATGAAAAAAAGAAATTTAAAGAAACTTGGTTTGATTCAATCTGTGCGTGAACGAGAACCTTATCATTTGCGTGGCTTAATGAGTTTAAACGTAGTAACGAATGCTATGCAAAAAACCAATCTATTGAACACAATCAAATTTATAAAGCGCTTTGTAAGGAAAAAAGAGTAAACTACGAGTATTATGAAGATGAGGCAGAAAAGCTAGCTAGATGTAGTAATCCCTCTGAATTTTGGAACTAGGCCCGGAAAGTAAATGGATCGAAGTACGAGGGTGGATTGAAAAGTTTCCGGCCTGACCAAGAGATGGCGCCACTAGGCCTAAATTGAGGGGGCGTTCTATAGTACCATCTTTAGATAGCTTGTAGCTATAGTTTCCGCCCGATCGCCATGTTAGTTTAGTTTTCGAAAAAACATTTCTACCGCCAATTTGACGTTGTACAAGCGTAATCCAAGCGAATTTTTGCGTCGATTCATAACCTTTGACAAAACTTGGGTCCACCACTACACTCCTGAAACCAAAGAAGAGTCTAAACAGTGGATTGGACCAGGGGAATCAACCCCAAAGAAGGCAAAAACAATTTTTTTGGCGAACAAGGTTATGGCTACTGTTTTTTGGGATGCAAGAGGTATTATATACATTGATTACCTTGAAAAGGGCAAAACTATCACTGGTCAATATCACGCACACTTATTGCAACGTTTAAACGACCTCATCTGGTGAAGAAAAGAATCTTGTTTCATCACGATAACGCACCAGCGCACAAGTCAATCGTTGCGATGGCTTAAATCAACGATCTGAAGTTTGAATTGATGCCGCATCCTCCCTACTCTCCAGACCTAGCCCCGAGTGACTATTACCTGTTTCCTAACCTCAAAAAATGGCTTGGTGGTAAGAGATTTGCGGACAATGAAGAAGTAATCGAAGCTGTAAATGGGTATTTTGAGGAGCTTGATGAATCAGTCTATAGAGATGGCATTACTAGACTAGAACACCGCTATGAGAAATGTATCAGCCTTGGAGGAGATTATGTTGAGAAATAAAAAAAAAATTCTTAAAAACATTGTTTTTCTTGGTCAGGCCGGAAACTTTTCAATCCACCCTCGTATTATCAGTCGTGGATTGGATACTTCTACTCTACGAAATCATTTCAATCAACTGCTAAGCCCAGCAATGTTGGACCCAGTTATGATCTACTATGCCTAACCCTATATGCCATGACGAGATTTTAGACAGTGCAATTTCCCAGCATGAGGTTCGCGTATCGGTCAACGCACTAGCAGATGGAAAAGTTACAGGTGCAGCCAGGATACCAGCGGAATTCTACAGATGTGGCCTTGACGAACTGATTAAGAACCTAGCAAACATATAATCACATTTTTGAAACTGGAATCATCCCTCAGCAGTTTAAAGATGCTTTGATTTTTCCGATACACAAAAAAGGTAACATCGAAGATCCAGCCAACTAAAGAGGAATTTAGTTTTTGAATGCTTCCTATAAAATCTTTACTGTGATTCTATTAAAGCGGCTGAACACGTGGATAGACTCGAATAATCCATTATGTGAGTCTCGAGCCGGATTCAGGTTGGATTCCTCGACCATCAATCATATATTGGTTCTAGGGAACATTGCTGAATATTTTTTTTTTTTAAATAAAAAGCTATTACACTTTTTTTTGGAATTTAAAGCTGCATTTGACTCAGTTGATCGAAACGCATTGATGTTCAAGTTGTTTGGATCCGGGATGTCGTTTAAGTTCTTAAGAGTTATTCAGAACTTGTACGCAGATACGAAAGCAGCGGCATGGAATAGAAAGCAGGTATCTGTTGTCCTGTTTTACGCAGCTCAAGTGTGGGGAGCAAAGAAATTTAAGACTTAGGAAAAACTCCTGAGATTTTATTTAAAACGATCATTCCGCCATCCATCATGCATGTTATTGAATCTTGTAAGATCTCTTAAAAGGAATTTATGTTATTTCATAGTATTTTTAAAATTCTTTACATTTATGTTAGTTCCTAATGTTTAACTACAGTTTCATATTCCAATAAATATGTTTTGCACATGACTTTTAGTCAAAATTTTACTGTTTTAAAAGAAATGTTTCATTTTTATATTTTCAATTTCAGCTCTGCAATTGATAAAGACCAATTTTTTAAAATTCAATTATTAAAAAAAAAAACTTAGCTCTATTTTTTATGTCAAAAACCCTTACAATTCAAAGATTCTTTGAATTATAATATACTCAAACTCTATTATGATGGTCCATTCAACAATATTTTGGAAAGACCCAGAAGGAATTAATTTGTGTATGACTTTAAAAGCCATTGAACCTCAAGAGAGCCAGTTCTTCGAATCCGCCTAGGGTGTGATTTATGTACACATATTTATCTGTTTTTTAACATAGAAACCATTTAAGATAAAGCTGATGACAGTTAAACCACATAGTTTTAATTTATAGAAGAGTCGATTTCTAATAAATTTGTAATATTTCTTTCATTGTGAACCAAATCAAAATGGTCCATTTTTCTCAATTAAAAAACAAAAAATATAATTTTTATATAAATATAAATTGCTCGATAAGAAAACAAAAATATATTTCAGAGATTTAAACTTTAAATTTTTGTTTGATTATTATTATATTCATTGGAATAACATTAAGCAAATTAATTTGAAATGAAACCTCTTAAAAAGCCATAAGAGAGCTACTAAAATACCTAATCGTTTATTTATAGACCATTACCAAAGTCGTTTCGTCAATTTAAAACACCACCAAACTCGTTTGAAACAAAGACAAAAATAATTCAATAAATTAGATACACATCCAAACCATACTCGTCCGATGAAATAAAAACAAAATTATAATAAAAACAAAAATTTAGCAAAATGAAACGTTATGGCGTCCGGCGGTGGCGGTGGCGAAATCTCCCCAATCCGGTAATCGACAATTTAGCAAAACAACAAATATCATCAGGACAGAATCGGCCAAAAGCTTTAAGTCCCTCTTTTTCTTTCCTTATATTTTTCTCTTTCCAATGGCCATCGAATATTCAGTATTCGGCTTTAATTGGTTTTTATTAAGCCCAATGCATGTAAATTAATGCTTGTTTATTAAATAAATTAAGAATTATTGCCCGCCAAATTGACCGCACTGTGCTGCGATGGCTGCCGCGCTGGCTGGCTGCGATGGTTTGGTTCAGTTCGGTAGTGTCTTATGCAGTAAATTCAAATAAAAAGTTAATCACACGCTTTATTGGCGAAGGCGTTCATTTGGATATTGCGAGCGGGTAGGTAAAGTTTCAACATATCCATACCTATTACACATGCTATATCGAAACGACCTTATATGATATGAATTAATAGGAAACCGCATTTTTAGATGTCTCCTCGGGTGGTTATAATTTAAAGCCATGACTTGATTTGTGACAAGTAAGACTTTGTTTTTATTAGATGCCCCTGCTGTTTTAAATGCAAATTATGGAATATTTGCATTTGCAAAGATCAGGGTTGCCAATTAAGCATTTTTATCAAAGCACAAAAATCAGTCTTCTTTTATATCTGCAAAACAAATTAAAGTGTTTTCCAATTAGAGGTTTAGTTGTTAATTGAATGCTAATCGGACAGTTATCACTTTTCAAACTTATAAAATGAAACGATAACTCAATTTTTTGCATAAAGGGTGAACATTTTTCAGTCAAATTTCTCTAAACTAAAGCACGTCTGGAATGGGGCATAGGGCCAGTTGTCTATTACTTTCTGCAGTTGTGCAACGTAGAATTATGTGCAAATGATAGGTACCTCTTGCGCTTTTTCATACCTTGCTCTACTCATTCAATCTACAACACTTGATGAAAAATAGATCATTTACATGGGGCTTGGTGCTAAGCCGAATCTAAGGGGTGGTTAAATTTTAAGGATCGATATTGAATGTGAACTACAATTATTAAATGTCAAGTTTTTTTCTGCATTTCACAGTTTTAGACAAATTCAATTTGAATCATGGAAAGTAACACAATTGAGCAAAGCGTTTGATTGTTTCGGTAAATTTAATCGTCCGAATTTGCGTACTATCGGAAAAGGCGTCCAAACTGTAGCTGAAGAGCCGTCTATCTCAACTCGTCGTCGTGTCCAACAATTGCACCTCTGTATTGACCCAAGTACTTAAGCCTATTGACCATTTCGTCGTCAATTGTCAGAATGGTTCTAAGAAATGGCAACAGTTGACGGTCAATTTTTTAAAGAAAATAATCTTCAGCTAAGAGTCACATTTTTACAATAGTGGATTCGTCATTTAGCAGAATATCCACATTTGAGCGAGTGATTGTCGAAAAACCAATGCGCACACAAAGAGTGACTTTTTGGCGGCTTTTATGGGCTGGTGGCATCATCGGGTTGTGTTTTTTCTAAAGCGAAGCCGTTAAGGCAGTTACCTACTGTAAATGGTGTTTACTATCGTGAGATGATAACGAACTTTTTATGGCCCGAATTGGAAGGTATGGACGTGGACGATATTTGGTTTCAACAGAACGGTGACACTTTCCACACAGCTAATGAAACAATTGTTCATTTGCTCGACAATTTCAATAGCCGTGTTATATCACTTCGTGGCGGTCATGTGATCATGTGATTTGACACTATTGTACTTCTTTCTTTAGGTTATTTGGAAGAAAAGGTGTACGTCGATAAGCCAGCAACAATTCAAAGAGACAATTCAGCATATCAACGGCAAAGAAACTCAATTATGCCTCAGCGTTATCGAAAATTTGTTTCATACATAATTGAACCATACCAATATTATCATACTAAAAAAAAAGACAACACTATTTTTTAAATAATATGTGTTTTATTCAAAACCAAAATCGGTCTTTAAAATTTAACCATCCTCTAACTTCAGATTAATTTGTACCGTTCTAATGTTGTTAGATATCCTTAATAAAATTTATATCGTACTAAAGTGCAATGCTGTAAGATACTTAAAAAAAACACTGCATTGTTCAGAACAGATTAAAACTCCTGAATAATACTGAATTTCAACTTTAATTGGAGAATGATTTCAACAAATATTTATAAGCTTTTCTATTAAAGGCAGATCGATTTTAAAATTAAATAAAGCAAGTAGTGTATTAGATATCAATAAGGTTTTATTTTTAAAATCTGTAAAATAAATTGTGTAAAATATAACATCGTTTAAATAGACACCGCAGCTTTGCTGGGTGTCACACATTGGAAAGGTCCAATTTTAGATGACTTTGGCATATAAATCTGGTTGAGCTTGATTTAGAAATCGGCTTATTCGCATAGACCTGTTACTTAAGAAAGCTCCTCGAGAAAAAGTCTTAAGGGTTCAAATCACATGATATTGGTGACCAATTCACGTTGCTTCTGCGCGAGATAACCATGCCATGAAACCGTTCGCACGGAATATCGGTTGCGTCTTGAGCTTTGTGGCACATAGGGACATCCAGTTGAAACCATATGTCTTCATTGTCCATATCATCCTATTCAGGCCACAAAAACTTGGTTATCATCAACCTATGGCATAATGACCAGGCAAGCATCATTCTCATAGAAGTACGGTCCGATGACATCTCCAGCCGAAAATCCAAAACAAACATTGCATTGGATGAAATCTCGCTTGGATTCGTGACGTCCCAAATCCGCTAAATTTGCTTTTTCACGAAACCATTTATCTACTAAATTACAACCATTTTGATAATAAAGTTTTATTATTTGCACGCCTTGCTCGACGCTGTTACTTGATATGATGATATTTTTTAGTGACTTATTAAAAGAAGATATTTTGACGGAAAGTAAAAGAAACAAATATGGGTGCCAAGAGCAATCAAAATCAATTTGTCCCTATTGGAAAACCCTTTATAAGTGCTCAGCAATATTTGCTCTTAACATTAAATTATGGAGAGAGTTTGGATATTGAGAAGGAATTGATCTGTGCGACGAATTATTTGATTTTCTGCTATCTTATCTGCTTTAAAATATCCCCTACAAACTGATGTGATATGCTTTCAATTTTTCATAACTTGTTTTAGTAGCTTCAGGAAAAAGAAGATTCTCGAAACTAAAGATTATAACAAACACAAAAATAAAAATGATCCAGGAATACTTTGGGATCTATTTAACTACACAAAAATCAATTTCAGACTTTTCTTTTTGGGAGGTATTTGTTTTGAGTGTAAATAAGGCGTACCTACTTATGTATTAGTTTTATTTATTTAATTTGTTTGCATTCAATTAATGGTTTTTATTTAAAAAATACAGTAGAAATAACATTTCGATATCCACTTTCAATTTTATTTATGTTAGTAATTTGGTTTTAATTTTGCATAAATGATTTGAAATCAATGGAATTTTTGCTTGAAATAATGTAGTCATGAACCCTGGGAAAGAATTTCTTTTGTTTTTTCGTAGGAATTCCCTTCAATTCAAAACTAATTATTTTGAATTTTTTTTGTTTATATGAAAACAACATTTGTATTTTAATTCCTTAAACATTGTTGCTAAAATTACTACTTTTAACTGAGGAAGGGACCACAAGAACTTAATATAAATCGGCAGTTCAGCCCTATTCCAAAAACACAGCACAACTCATCAACTTTTGTCGAATGGACGCCCAGTTAAGTTGTATAATTAAGATTTCAACTAAATATTTTTTAATTCGAAAATCCTTTTACTCTGCAGCTACAAATAAACAGATTAAACTCCTTCTGCGAGAGGTGGGGCTTGCATGTTAACACAAACAAAACGAAAATAATGATTTTTGAAACGCGTCAAAAAAGAAGGCTGACGGAAGAGACTTGGTCACTCAATAACGAACTTATTGAAGTAGTACAAGAGTTTAAATATCTTGGAGTTTTGCTTACGCATGGGATTAAAATTTTTCAAAGAATGTCAAACAAAAAAAGCAAATAGGCTAAAATTGCGTTGAGCAACTGTCAACACTTGTATGTGCTACGGTGCTCAAGTTTTTGGATACTTGGCTCTCGAGGAGTTTGAAGCAGTTCAAAGACATTTTTTCAAACGCTTGTTTCGACTAACCAAATTCAACACCAAATTATGCTATTTACGTGGAGTCTGGCGTAACACCAATATATACTCAAAACCTCAAAATGAACTCGGATTATTTAATAAGAGTGATGAAGAAGGATGAAAGAAGTCTTCATAAATCCTTTCAAGGAATCGAGTCAGCTTGCTATCAAATGAAGCTAACTTATCTTTACTGGATTCAAATGTAGATGAATGGAGCTCTATGTTTGCAAATGTTACTTCTAAAATTGATGAAAGAAATTACAATCAGCATCTCTTTAAAGCATCATCATCATTCTCCAGGAACTCCTATAGGAACCTCAATCACCAATATCCATCAGAAGCTAACTATTTCAATAATGAATTATCGACCGAAGCTATAAGTTATATCTTCAGAGCACTAGTTGAAATCTTAACTATGTGCCTCATCGAGCTGATCTTCCACAAATTTGTAATTTATATTACAGAAGAAAAATAGAAGATATATATCATTTTATCGCGGTATGCCAGATATTGCAAGAAATTCGTCGATTACATTTAAATGAAAACCATCTCACTGTAAACAGACTTCGTGAGATATTAAATGGTTCGCTAGGATGGTTCACCCTGTATAATGTCTGTAAGCACGCCCTACATTTCCGAAATAGTTTCCCAATGTAAAGTCTAATCATTCGGGCAGTTACCATTATTTAAAACTTTTTTATTTTGTGTTTCAAATCACAGAATTTCGAAAAACTTTAATGCTTAATGCAATACTTTATTTAGTGCTTACCAAAACTATTTTTAAGACAAAATTTAAAAATGATTTTCAAAAAAAAATTAGTTTTTCTAGATTTTTTGAGAAATAAAATGGCATTTACATTTTTAATGTTGCATGTACATTTTAAAATCCTAAAATATAGGAAATATTTTAAAACAGACTTTTTCGAAGAAATTAGCAAGTTCTAGCGACTCAGTAGTGCATCTTATTTCTTTCAAAATTAATTTTCTGTTCAATACAACAACTTTTAAGGTCCCCAAAAATTCTAATCTACTTTTTGGAATGAATTCGCTCTTGTTCTTGTACTGAGATTTAAGCGCGAATTTCAAGAATATAAATATCCCTAAAACATAAAAAGTGGCACTTTTGTTAAACTAATGGCTACTTGAAAAACACATTGCACGTTTCATATACGATATAAAAGCTTTGAATCCCTTGAGACTGAAGTGAAAAAAGATACTAAAAGTTGTAATTTCTGACTGCTACACAAAAGTTTCTTCTCGACTTATTTGTTTACCTTAATTTGTTTTTATACACCTATTTCCTTAAATTCAAGAATATTTGTCTCCCTACAATTTTTAAGTTTTGTTGACTCCTTTAAAACCAAAATATTTTCTAGCAACAGCTCCACTCTAAGAGTAAGCAGACTTACAATAATAGTAATAAAAGACTCCCGAAAATTGAGTTCGAAAAAACTACGTCAAAAAAGCCAGAAAATTCTTCATATCAGGTCCTCTCTCGTTGTTTTTGAATTTTTGTAGCGTTCCTCGCATTAATAGAATTGAAAGCAAGAAAAGTACATATTATTTTTATAAATAAGCTAACTTTCTAAACAACTTCTTAAATTTCTGCGTGAAAACAACAAAAAACCTCTAAACTATTGTGTTTTTCTCTTAAATATGGCATATTTAAAAATGCTTTGATAGTCCAGTCAATAAACAAAAGAAATACCTTCACCTCAAAAAAAAAAAAAACAATTTTGAAACTTGGCACACTTACTAAAGGATGTTTGGTGATAACCCAAAAAAAAAGTCCCCAAGAATCCGCAGTGAGCTCTAAAAAAAAGTGCGTTGGTCTTGGGTTCGATCCCTGCCTGTGCCTAAAAGAGTAATTCTTACGCTGAAAAGTGGTTTCTCAAATTAGCCGTTCGGATTCGGCATATAAACTGTAGGTCCCCTCTATCCGTGCAAATACTCGCACACAGGAATGGTTGAAAGTTGTTTGTCACTAGGCCCTGGTTCTCTACGGACTGTTGCGCCACCTAATTTATTTATTTTATTTATTTTTCGTATCAAAAAATGTTGTTCCACAAAATTAAAGCTCATTAAATTTTATATAAAAAAGCTTTTTTGGTTTTTGTTCGTATATTTTATAGTTTATAAAATAACTCTAATGTCAAAAAATGGGTTTTGACTCAGAGTAAGTTTTGGTATACGTTAAATTGTGTAGATAAAATGGAATGAGTTCAATACATCCACTTAAAAATGTAGGTTTTGGCAAAAATTAATTTAAATTAAATGCATTACCATTTTTGGATATGCTCCATATTGAAATATTGAAATGATATTCTAGGTTCATTTATATTAGTTTTTTGAAAATATTATGCAATTGATAACTCTAGATATACCATTTCTTGATGCCTTGAAAGATTAAAATAACGTATTTTATTAGACTTGATAAATCAGCTTCTTCCTCTAATAAAACATTTCGTTGAATATATATTTCTATATAACATGCCAAATTGTAATAAATAATGTAAGGAAAATTATATTACATTATAAGTATAGGAAGTGTCGGTAATATGGCCCCTGTATATTCTTTGGCCACCTAATTATTTCTTATGTGATGAGCTGCATATGTTCGGAGCCTTAGTATTTCCAAACATCCCTGCTTAAATAGTAAATCTTGAAAATACTGGCGCTCTGAGCGCTTAGGTGACTTTTCAATTTCAACTTGAGGTCGAACGTTATAGCCAACATTTTTTTTACCGATCAAATTTGTGTGTGACGGTTAAAATGTTCGGACTTTTATGAAGTATTTAAAAGAATAAACTTATTTTTTTTTTTAAATCAAGGTGAGTACTAAAGTCGAATGTTGTTTTGAGAACTAGACTTGATAAAAAATAAACATTGTCATGCAGTTAATTTGGCCCCCTTAACATGTATGTATTATGGCCCTGGGGGCCATTTTAAATCAGTTGTGAAATAAAAAGTTTTTTTTGTAAACCAAATGTTAAAAAAATGTTATTTCTTTATTTGAAGATGCCTTCGAGCAGTAAAATTTTTAAAAGGAAAGCCTCAGATGAAATAAGAAAAGCTGTTGTTGAAGAAAATGGGCTACACTAGAGCGGCCAAAGAATTTTGCGTCAAGAGAACAACGTTAAGAAGGTTAGTTAAAGATGTAAAACTGTGCCCCGAATTAGTGGCAAAAAAGCCACTTGGAGGAAACCCTGTGTTACCACTGTTTCTAGAAAAAAAAGCTGGTAGAATACTTGTGAACGAAAAAAAAAAATCGATTACATATTTGAGTAGATGTAAGAATAATGGCATACCAACTTGCCATACGAAACGGGCATCAAAATTCTTTCCGAGAAAAAATTGCGGGTAGTTCAAATGTTTTAGTGAAAGGTGCCTTGGGAAAATTTCATCCATCTGGATAGATACGATACAATCAGAATTTATTCACAGAATGGTTCAAGCCCTTCCTGGAGAAAACAAAGCTCACCCGTGCTTTTAATTCTCGATGGACAATTCAAACGCGGAATGTTGATATTTTGGAGCTGGCTCACGAAAAATGTGTCGCCATTATTAGCTTGACCCCTCACACCACACATAAATTACAAAATTTGGACAAAAAATTTATGGGAACTCTTAAGACTTATTAAAGTGAAGAGATCAGACAATTTTTGTTTCATTCGACTGAAACCCTTAAGCCTACAGATATCTCCCTACTTTTTGGGAAGGCATATCTGCGGTGCACAAATGGACAGATGGCCGTTAACGGTTTAAAGCCCACTGATATTAATGCTTACAACAGAAACATTTTTTCACACTTGGATTTCGCTGCTGAAGAGCAAGCAGCTATTTTAACAGAGCATCCTTCAGCTCTGCCCCATATCAATGGTGACACGGAATATGAAGTATGGTCCCAAGCACAAGGCACAACAGCAGTCACAATCACACAAGAGGTACATATAACTGTTGACAACCACGAGCCTAGTACAACAACAGAGCCTTTCTCACCAGCTGCCTTACAACTAAGTCGACCATTTGAGTCACAACCAGGTCCATCAAATGCCATATTACACCCCAACATTTCCCATAATACCAGCACCTAAAACAATGAGAACGAACTGAGGAAGAAAAGCTTCAAAAGCAACTCTTCCAACAGGTTCTCCCCTGGGGTCGTGAAAGCCCTGGAAGGCAAGGAAGTGTACAGAGTCTTGGCCGTGGACGTAGTATTGGTGTGGGACGTGGACGTGGTTTTTCGGCGACACAAATAGATGAGGAAACTAATGAAAGTTTGGTTTGCAATTTAGCCCAAGATTCTGATTCGGATATCAGTTTTCAAGGCAACGAAACTTGCAATGAGGAAGATGCAACTTGCATTTTTTCGACATTAAGTTTTCTGAAGATCAGAGAGGGGAAACATGGATAATGTGTGAGGTCGGCGGGAAATGGGCACATTACGATTGCGTTGGTACTAAAAGAGACCAATACACTTGTGATGTTTGTCGTTGAAGCTATTTTTTTCAATATGGCCCGCATGTGCCATTTTATCTACAGTTTTGAGAAAACTCTTATTTGTCCTTTATAATAAAAATAATTTTATACCAAAAACATGTTTTTTTTTGGTTTTTTTTTTGTGCAATAATCAAATTTCATTTCTGCAGCTCCTAAAATGTGTTAACTTGCAACAACGGTACTACTTTATGAATAATTTCAAGAAAACAAAAGGGGGACCAAATTCTCAGCACTTCCTCAAACATAATCATGAAGCATTCATTTTCCCTCATAAAAGTGAAAATTGAAAAGAAAATTAATATAGTAAAAAGTCTCCAATGGCTCACAGATACATATCTTCTTATTCAACACTGTCTAATGTCTGTCTTTGAAATTTATTTTCAACAGAAAATTGCAAAAATTTTCAAAAAAAAAAGTTTGTCCAAACTTCTATGTGGAAATTGCTTCACTTAAATAACTCACATTCTACATCAAATACCTACCCCAGCCTCACATTGTCCAATAAAAGTTATTTATTTATTTTATAAAATTATTAACCTACATATATAAGCATTATGTGTACATAATGTGCGTTGGTACACACGTATACCCACGTTAGTGTGTGTGTTTATCTTCAAGAAATACCCAAAGGAAATTCTGAAAACAAATTCCATCTACACAACTGCAAAATTATCAAAACATATAAATAATTTGCAATAACTCACAGGGTCCAATAAAAATAAATCGTTTTTTGGGTATAAACAGTTGCGTATATATTGTGGCGTTTGTATACAGGGACCTATTCCCCGAAACACATACACACACGTATATATAAACTCACTTATACCCACTATTCCTTTGCAGCCTCGCCATTGATATCTCCGACTAATCTTGCTACCATAATGTTCAATTTACTCTTGGGACCCAGTTGAAACCTCTGTATACCGCCTCCACTAGAACCATGGTGATGGCGGAGAGTTCATTCAGAAGGATGCCCTTTAAATTTCTTATGAAAGTTTCAAGGAAGCAAGCAAAGCAATATCTTATCCGTCCTCCCCTGGATCACTCCCGCAGAATCAGAAAACGAAGAAGAACCACTGTTGGCTCTTCGGCTTTTGGCGACGGGGGTGGATGCTGAAAATATATGGATGTGGATGTGGATGTTCGCTGCTCAGTGCTCAGGCAAGCGAACGGAACGCAAAATTTATCAGTTAAATATTCAAAGGAATTATATCTTTGTATAGGTTGATGCTGCTGCTGCTTCTTCTTGGTGCTATAAGTTTGGAGTGTTTTTTTTTCTGTGTTTTCCTCTTGCTCCAAGGCAATAACAATAAAAGTGAAAAATTTCTTTGGGCCTAAGCGATTTTCGAAAGCGCCAAATGGGCGTATAACTTTTTTTTAATATCCTTGCTGTAGCAGCGTCTTTTCAGGATTCATAGTCGAAGTCGACAGTGGAGCAAATTTAAGTGGAAGATCCGATGTGCCGGTGTGGATGCCGATGACGAGGCCGACGCCGATGGTGGCTGAGGATGGGAAGCACTTGCTCGTTGCTCGTGGAATTAAAATGCTAAAGCAAATTTATGAAATTAATCAGACTGAACCTTATGCATGCTCATGCTCATAGAGTGCCGCTATACGACGTCCCGGCACACTCTGTATACTCTTCACTCCAGATAGGTATAAGGTACACATCCTGTGTGCGTAAAACTTTAATGGAATTTGGCTTCCTTTTTTTGTTGGTTAATGTTGTTCCTTAAGTGTAGCAGTAATATCGCCACCGCCCATCAGGATGGTATAAGTATGAGTGTAGGAAGTGTATACAACAAGGATTTGATGCATTGTTTATGATGAGTATCTGCAATTCCTATCATGAAACAAATTTAAATTCTTTATGATTCTAATCAAATTAAGGGAGGCTGAAGTAGCTGTGTTTTGGAACTTTTTTTGTTTGGAAAATTAAAATTACCCTCGAAATTAGAGTAAGAACATAGATTATCTTATATTGTTTTGATTATTTTATTATATCATTAAAATTGTGATTAAGTTTAGCTTTGGTTAATTTATAAGGTTGTAACCTTCAAAAACTTGCAATTAAGTTACAGTTTTAAGGTTTCAAGGACACTACAGAAGGTAACAGATATATGGACCCCTTTTCGCAATTTCATCGTTAGCGACATTTGCGGTAGAAAAAAAGAATAAGTGTAGTTGAATATTACCAATAATTACCTTATGCATGAATAGTTTAATGAATGAGCAGTAAACTTTTAATTTTTAATTGAAGAGAAAATGTTTTGAGCGTTTACGATAATAATTTGACGAGTGTTTTATTATAAACTACTTGTTTGCCCTGCAAGCTTCGTACCACCTAACAGATTGTGAATGAACATTTATTAAAATCAGTAATTCATTAAGACAATTACAGGGATTTCTAATGAGAAGTTACTTTGGATAGTAAAAAAAAAATTTTGTTTTTAACAGAACAGAACAAAGTATGTTTTTGTAATTGTAAACATATTATTTTATTAAAAATGGGAAACGATATCGGCCTAATGGTCACTTCGGGTAGGAATATATATATATATATATATATATTATTTTCATGAAATTTAAGTATTGTGAATGTTAGTAGGTACCAAAGAACTGTGGACCATTCTCAAGTTGCAATATTCTTCAATTTGTTAATATTAGCCGTGTTTTATGTTCCTAGTCGATCAATAGCGGATCCAAGGGGAAGGGGAAGGTGTCGTAGGGGACATGACCCACCCTGAGAGATAATTTTTTTTCCTTGAATTCAAAATATATATCTATGTAACTTCCATTATATCTAAAATTTGTATTTTCTTTCCTTAAACTTTGTTTGCTTACTTACTTACTACTTTAACTGAGAAAAAAAAAAAAAAAAAAAAAAAAATATGAATCGAAAATTCAGCACTTTTTCAATAACGTAGTACAATTTCATCAACTTTTGACCAATGAACGACCCAGGGGGTCATACGAGCAATAAAGCCATAATATAATTAAAGATTTGTTAGTAATTAAACGACATTTACCTAATTGCGGTTTGCTGTCAAAAACAACTATCATTTTTGTTTCACGCAATTTAGAATTTTGAAAAACTCTAGCAATGCTTTAGATTATTTTCAAAACATTTGTTTCTAAAAAAAAGAGCAAATATTCAGGTTCATAAAAATAAACCTTGAATTAGAGATCGTCAACTGCATATTAAGTTGCCTTTAAATTCCTGAAACTCGCTTTCAATTACGTCTTATTTTTTGACGCACATAAATAGTGAACATTGAGGGGGTTTTTACGACATATTATATAGGACCTATGTATATGGCAGGTATTGCATTGGTAAAAAATTCGAACTCGAACTTTTAATCCAAAAGTCGAAAAAAGTGGGTCCTCTAATTCCGTCCGTCTGTCTGTCTGTCCTGGCCTCTACATCTCGAACCCTTGTATCAATTGGGTTCAAACTGGGAAATAAAGGTTTTAAGCCGATTAGTTTAAGGCATTTTTTTGTTGGTTAAAGATCGAAAATCCATTTTTTTTGTTTTTTTCGATAAATAACCGATACATTTTTTTAAGCTTTTAAAATTTTTTTCTTAATTTGGCTTCTTGTACCAGAAAAACATATTTCGGAATTGATTCAGAAGAGTTAAAACCGTTATTTTGTTTTTAAGTTTTCTCATGAATGTCAATATTATATTTTTTGATTTTTAAAAATATATTGATTTTCGTTTACAAAACTCAAAAAAGGGTTACCTACTATGTAAAATGTTTATTTGAAAGCACTAAACAACTGTATATCAAAAATATTTGTAAGACAAAGTTAAAAAAATGATTGTATATGTATATGTAAAAATCAATTTAAAAAAAGCAGTTAACCTAGGTTTTTTTGAGAAATAAACAAGAATTTAAAATTTTGAATTTAAACAGACTTTTTGGAAGACATTAGCAAATTCTAGCGGCCCAGTCGTGCATATTATTTTTTCAAAATTGATTTTCTGTTTAATACAAAAACTTTTAAGACCTTAAAAAATTAATTAAATCTAATTTTTCAAGTGAATTTGTTTTGGATGCTCTAGAACTGAGATTTAAACACGAATTTCAATAATACAGGGTCCGGCACGTGTTTTAAGACCTTTATATTTAAAGCTATTTATAGATAGAAAGACATTCGGGGTATAGATAGATAGAGGTCTACATACCGTTTTTAGCAATCATATTGCCGTGGCCCTTATGTGACAGTTTGGTGTGCTGTGGCTGAATTTGGTGTGTTTTGTCCGTATTTTTTTGGAGAAAATGGGCAAAAAGTTACAGTTAATAGGGATAACTACTGTCATGATTGAGGCCTTCCTCCAACCAAACTTAAATCCGTTTTTAAATCCGTTTACTAGGAACCACAAAGAATTCTGGTTCCAATGTAAAAAATTCAATACAATTTTTCTGTTAAATTGTTTATTTATTTGTAATTGCCTTTTAAAATATGGGAGATCATTTTGCCGGACCCTGTATATGCGTCCTAAAAACAAAACACTTTTCTTAAACTAATGGATAATTGAAAAGCATTATGAACGTTTCATATCTATTGATATAAAAGCTTTGATTCTCTTAAGTTTTGAAGTGAAAAGAGATTCTAAAACGTGTTTTTTTTTTAGTGTCACACAAAATCAACTTATTTGTTTACCTTAATTTATCTTATTTAATTTTTAGAGAAATAATTTACTGAAATGCACCAATTTTCTTAAATTCAAGAACCAAATATTTGTCTGTCTACAATTTTTATGTTTTTGTTAATACCTTTACGACCAAAATATTTTCTAGATAGGTAATAATAAACTCTCGAAAATTGTGCTCGAAAAAAAGTACTTTAAAAAAAGACCGAAAATTCTTCCTATCAGATCCTCTCTTAATTTATGAGTTTTTGAATTTTTGTAGCGTTCTTGGCATTAATAGATTTGGAAACAAGACAATTATGTATTATTTTTGCAAAAAAAAACTACGTTGCAAAAGAATTTCTTACATACTCCGTGAAATGCAACAAAGCCTCTAAACTATTGTGTTCTAGGTCTTAAATATGGTATAATCCGAAAACTGTTTGAATCTTGGAATGCTTTCATATGTTGAGACTGGTCCAAATTAAATAATTAGACCAAACCTTGCTGGACACAGTGTTCTTAAATAATTATATACCTAACTGAAATTGTCATATTAGCCCTTGAAATGTGTAAATGTAAGGGTAAGGTGCTTATTGTGTTATTTAACATTTTGTCAGCCTTCTTAGAACATTAAAGCACATTTCTAAGCGGTAAGTAAAAACTCGTCCATATGTTAAGGGTGTGTTCCAACCTCCCCCCCCCCCGCTTAAAAGTCTGGATCTGCCCTTGCCTTTGCCCTCGGCCCAGATCCAATCATCTATTAAGTAGTATTCACATGAGCACGACCAACGAACGACGAATGAATTACAAAATGTGAGTTTATATACTTTTGAAGACACATTTCCACACAAATTCTTAACAAAACGATTGCAATATAGTTTCTATTTGATTTATGATACATACTTTTACTTTACATTATAATGTATTAATAAATTTAAGAAAACAAATTTATTCGTCGCGAAAAAAATGATAGTTGATACGAACTGTCAAAACTTTATTCGCGTTCCACATTATCCACACTCGCAACGAATAAAATAATCGCTCGTACTTAACCTAAAAAATCATTCTTGTTTTGGTTTCGGTGGTGTATGGTGTTCGGCTGTGGCTTCATTCGCGACGAATTAAAAACTCTCATGTGAAAGAAACGTCAAAATCAACGAATATTCGTTCATTCGTTGGTCGTTGGTCGTGCTCATGTGAATAGTACTTTAGTGTTACAACAACAAAGCTAGTTCCTACTTTATGATTTTATTTTTGTTATCCAAAAATTTGTTTTTCTATTTAACACCAAATGGTATTGTATTGTGGAAATTGGCATCACTACCGAATATTTCAATAAAAACACTATTGCCAGCATATTTTGAATTACATTACAAAAAGCTTGTTTATTTAGTATGTATAATCAATAAAATAAAGAAAAAAGAGGCTGAGATGCGACCCACACTGATAACTTCCCATCCCGTCTGTCTATTTTTCTTGCTTAAAAGTTTGTCTATATGTACTCGTAACAATTTTTACCAAATTTGCGTACTATTTTTTGTAGATTTTATTTTTTATGAAAAAACGGTCTGTTGGATTTTTATATTCAAATTACTGAATATCGAAAACAATATTTTCTGTGAAATGAAATAAGTTTGAAGCCAATATGTTTAATTTTTGAAAAGATATTTGAGTCGAAAGTAAATTGTTTTTTTTTAGAGTTTTATTTTTTGTAAAAAAAACTGTCAATTCGAATTCCTTCAAAATTTAATCGAATGTTGAAAACAATATTTCCTATAAGATAAAATTAGCTTCAAGCCAAAATAAAAGATATTTGAGTCGAAAGTAAATTTTAACCTAGTTTTTATATTGTTTTTTTAGAGTTTTATTTTTTGTATAAAAAACTGTCTACTCGATTTTTTTCAAAATTTTATCGAATGTTGAAAACAATATTTCTTATAAGATAAAATTAGCTTAAAGCCAATATTTCAAATTTTTGAAAAGATATTTGAGTCGAAAATCAATTTTTACCAACTTTTGTTAAATTTTGTTTAGGTTTTTAATTTTTTGTACAAAAACTGTCAATTAGATTTTTTTCAAAATTTTACTGAATATAACCAACAATAAAAGTAGTTTAAAGCCAATATCTACAATTTTTGAAAAGATATTTGAGTCGAAAATCAATTTTTACCAACTATTATACATTTTTTTTTAGGTTTTTATTTTTTGTAAAAAAAACTGTCAATTCGATTTTTCTCAAAATTTTATTAAAATGTACTTCTTTGATATCACGTTACAATTTATTATATTACATTTAATTCAAGTCTCTAGCGTTTTTGGTTCGTAAGAGATTTAGGGTTAACCAAAATGTTCACCTTTTTTTCAAACTGCTATGGTAAAAAAACAACACCTACGCAATTTTCTTGAGAGCCATTTCTGCATCTTTCTGCCTTATTATCTGTATAACAAAATTTATTTGAAATCGATATCTCTTCTGGTTCTTGAGCTATGGACGACGAACGTACGAACGTTCGAACGTACGTACACACGCACGCACAGACATCTTTCTAAAAATCTTTCATTTCAAATCTAGGTCCCTTGAAACGCCGAGAAATGTCAAAATTTTCAGTTTGACAAATCGGAACCATTACAATAACTTTCTATGGGAAGTTAATTAAACAAAAATAATTTCATGAGCATAAAATCAATAAGTGCAACAAAATAAATATTTGCAAAATGCATAGGCATATCATTTTTCCCTACAAAAAATTAAAAATCATCATTGACAAAATGAACTTGAGCGATGGCCTGTGTTATGTTCACCTTTAGGGCATCGGTTGATTGTGGTTTATTTGCGTAGACTTCAGAAACCAAGAAACCAAACAGGAAAAAGTAAAGCGTAGTCAAATCTCACGACTTATTGGCCAATTCACATCACCCCTGGGATAACCTTACCCTCAAATAGTTCATCACAAATGTCAATCGTGGTGCTTGCTGTGTTGTCTAGGGCCATATGGTTTAATTTGGGCCATAAGAAATTAGTTATAATCGTTATGTAGAGCTTGCTGTTGACGGACCAATTACGCCGCCGCTGGCATAATATCCACACCAAACGGTAACTTTTTGAAGATGCATTATCTTATAAACTGGTGAAGCTTGCATTTGCATGGCTTGGTGTTGTCCCATATACGGCAATTTAGCTTGTCAACACAGCTATTCATCCAAAACTGCGCCTCGTCACTAAAGGTGATTTTCCGGGGAAAATTGTGGTCCTCTTCCAAACGATTCGAAGTCCAGTCATCGAACAAGCGGCGTTATCCTATAGTCATACAATTTGAGCTCCTAGGTCAGTTGGATCTTGTTCAGGTGCAGTAGATCCAAGTCCTCACGTAAAATTCACCAAGTTGAAGTCTGTGAAAGGCCGAGTTCTTGTGCACTGCGAGGAATAGACTACCTCGGGTTCTGCTGTACACTTTCACGGACCGCGGCGATGTTTTTGACCGATCTTGCGTTCCTTAAACGTATACGGGTATTGGCCAATTGTTTGCTGAACCCGTTCGTCGTCTCAAATTTGGCCACCGAACGTTGAAGAGTCGACTGCGAAGGTCCACCACGTCTACCGTAAAATAAACACTCATTTTTATAATTTGGCATATGATGAAGATTTGGCATAAGCAACTGAATAATAAGCAATACGATTTAACAGATGTCACCAAAATAAAATGGGCGCCAAAATCTACACACGCCAATTAAAAAACTCTTAAGAAGTACTATTAGTTTACAAAATCTTTGGATACAGGAGCGAAGCAGTCTTTCACTTTAGTTTTCTTGCGCTTAATTTAAATGCCCACTTTGATTTAAACTAAGCTTTGGAAGAAGTTAAGAAATATCTGTTAAGTAGGCCTTATTTGGGTCACCTCCCTCAATGTTAGAAAACATATTATTTAAACATTTTAATTTAATTTTCTTTTTATTTCATATATACACGAAATCCACGATTTTGGTATATAAAAGTGGAAGAGAATTTGTATTGCTTTTAATGAGTTTAGGGCTTAAAAACGCCTAAACTTACGTAATTATTTGTCTTTAAGACACATTTTAAAAATCAAACGTATTTTCGACTACATTTGTTATTTGTAATGTTATTTAATACTTTTCTTTTTTTTATGTGAAAAATTCACTTGAGACAATTTTAATACCAAAATCACAAACCAACTTACCTAACTTTTGTTTGAATATCCATTGGACATCTATTGGATTCTAGGAAAAACTTATTACAATTTCTGTTTTGCTCTCTAGTTTTTCGAGATAAAACCAGTTCTAAAAAAAAATATATAAACAACTTTAGTTGAAAATTTGCTAAAAGAAAAATATCTTCTAATTTTATCGCACGTTTTTCTTTTTCTTTGATTTACATAATTTCAATTGTTAAAATTATAAATTGCAAATAAATCATACAAAAATATTTGTCGTCCCTTCAAAACCTCCTTACTCCGAAACTGAACTGTTATCGTATGCACATCCCATTTTATCCAGAGTTATCACGTATCAAAATCCTTACCTAACTTCCCCTACCACTCGTTAGATGGCAATAAAATCGTTGAGTGCCTAACACTTATTCAATATCCAAACCGTTTATACCAAACACAGTTTATCGACTTTCGAGACTCGTTTACGACCAATAAAAACTACACAAGGGGTGAATTGTTGTCGGTTACACTTTGAAAAGTTGTGTCTTCTGTTAACAGAACACACATAAGGGATATTTTTTATTGCCCATTTTATTGCCAGTATATCTTTGTCCTGAGGGAATCATCAATGTTTGATGGTTTCTTTACCTTTTGCTGCGATGACAAGATAGATATCACAGAATAGATGGATTCTGGATGTAAAAGAGTGTTAACCTTACCTAGAATGATGTCATGCAAAAACTTAACACAAAATCCCAGTGTTTCAACAGAAAAAAGGGAACTTAAGATGTGGGCACGTTTATTGTACGAGCATATAGGATTTGAAGCATCGGTTTTGGGACGATACATTATTTATCTCTGTTTTACCTAAACTTTTATGTGATTTTAAATACAGTTTTATGGCCACCGCCATGAACAAACGGGGCAATAAAATGGATTTTTATTGAGTGTGTTCTTATTTTTATGTGATTGCAATTAAATTGGCGTAAACAATCAGAAGGTCTTAAAAAGCTCTTCCGAAAAGTTGTGATAAAAGGTATACTTACCTACTTATCGTCTGTCGGGTCTGGATGAAATTTGTGGGTTGTTCTTGAGCGGTGCGCGTCTGTCGGACGTTATGTTGAGACCTTCGGCAGTTTTATAGAGAAACAGAAACAGAAACAGAATATAAATATATTTTATGAGTTTATAATTAGTTGCGGTCGAGATTAATTGCTTCCACATGGAAGTGTAGTGGTATCTAAATACCTATCTGTCTTCCTTTCTAAAATGGTTATTTTATGTGAAAAGATCAGTATCAAGACTCTTGCGAAAATAATGCGAGAGTGTTGATGATGAGTTTGGGATTTGTGGGACGGATTATGGTTGGGGTTTTAGCTTTTGGATACAAAAGGTTAAAGATTAATTGGTTTTCCCCGAACGATTATAGTATTTTTTTGTGACGGTGTTTGTAAATTGTGTCTTTAATTCTATAACAATCCCCATCATTGAACATTTATTACCCAGGTCAAGTTATGTGTTTTGTGGTCTAAACAAGTTAAGATTCTTAAGTTTTTTTTTAATTGTTTGATGATGACAGATTTAAGAGTATTCCTAATTTACAGATATTTTATTGATTAATTATTTTTAAATATTTATCAAATGTTATAGTCTGTATCGAGGCTGTTTCAAAAAGAAAAAATCGACACCTCTGATCTCAAGATCTTGGTTTGATTTTTTTTAGTCTGAGATAATGGCTTTCATTATTTTCAGATTTTCATTAGAATAGTAATTATTTGTTTCGCAGACATTATTTTTTCAATGTACACTTCGTGTCACATGAATAGGACCAAGCTTCTTTCTATTTTTATTTGCCAATATTTCTTAAATCCTTAGGTTTTTTGGAAAACCCCAAATGTGGAATAAATGAGGTATGCATGTATTGCATGTGTTAAGTTTATACTTCCTTCCGCAGTTTTCTGAATTATTTGGTGGACAACGATGGACTTTTTCAACAAGATAATGCACCAATTCATACCGCACGGACAACAAAAGCCTCGATTCAGAGGCAAAACGTGAACATATTACCACATGCATCTCCCGCAAAAATGTCAAAATCGTAGCTGAAAAATGAGAAGCCAATTAAAACTCAATTTTTGTAGTTTCAATTATGAAGTTTTGCAGTGTTGTATTGCTCTAGTTCGTGACGGCATTTTTCTTAAATTTTTGATTCAAGATTGCGCTACAGCCCTGTGTGAACAAACAAACGTCTCCATCTAGCTCAGTCTCTAGCTACATTTTTCCAGTTTTGACCTCCGAGTTGAGTCAGGTCATTTTACACGCGGTCGTCTTCTATTGCGGTTGTGGATTCGAAGACTTTCCGGGCCGTACCATTAGTTTCCATGCGTGACCCAGCCATCTTAGTCGTTGGACTTTTGCCCTTCTGGCTAAGTCTACATCGCCGTTGCAGCCCGTACAGATCGTCGTTCCATTGTTGGCTTTCGTTGTCGCCATAATACAATCTGCAGAAGTGGTCCTTCCATATCCTTAGCATTGACTGCGGTTCCACAATAATGTTTCCAGTTTCGCAGTTGCAGCCTTCGTCAGTTCTAGGTCTATGTAGTTGTGAATTTCGTTTCATCTGTTCATAAGACTTTCAAACTTCATTCCTGCTTTTATACCTCTCAACATCTTCTACCGCACGCTTCTCATGCTCTCTCTATTTCCTTCTGAAAAGACGGTGTTCCTCTCGCCTCTTCTGCTCATAGAGCTCGTGAGCAGCTCTCGCCCTTCTATGCAGCGTTTGGTTGGTATTATTCAGAAGATAGATATATCCAGGAGACGCCGTTTTGGACGATGACTTCTTTGTTGAAGATCCGCAGGAGAAAGCATAGGCCGTGGGGACTGCTTTCCAGCAAGTGTACAAGGTAAATCCTAACGATCGCCCTAATCACGATCTGGAGAATAAAGCCCTGCAGCACCACTTCGACCTGCGTATAGCGACATAACGCAGTGGCGATCCGAGAACCTCGGTTTTACCAGATTCAATGACGAATACTTGGCAAATGGCATCATCGCCGGGCAAAACGGGACTAATACCCTATTAGTCACGAAGATAAAGCTCCAGCACATCTTGGATTCAGTAAAGAAAAAGAAGTCAGCAGGTGTCGATGGTATATCCAACATTGTTCTACGATATTTACCTCAGGAAGTTATGGACATTTATACCACTCTGTTTAACAACGTTCTGAATAATGCATACTATCTGGTCCATTGGAAAATAGCTGTGGTACATCCTCTCCTCAAAAAGGGAAAGTACAATTCCAATCCGGCGAATATCCGGTCGATAAATCTGCTGCAGAGTATCAGTGAGGTATTCGAGAAGGTTATAAATAGTGGTCCAAGTGGACGAGAACAACAAAATAATTTCGGATAATCAGTTCGGTTTGTACGGGTGCTTGTCTGGTTGACTTGGAGAAGGCCTTCGACACCGTACGGTAAGAGGATCTGTATCTAAAGCTAAACAGATTAAACCACTGTTGTATATGATTTATGACATACTTAATGGCAGACGGTTTATTGTCAGAATTGGCAATGTAACATCTACCAAAATTTTTAAGAATGGTGATCTGATAGCAAGCCTGACTCAGGAAATAGCCTACGCCGACGCAACGACCTAATTGAGTACAGAACGGCTCCAAAAATTGAGGTTATTAAGACACTTTTGCAGGGTGACTTCCACAAGATTCAGCAATATTGCGATGACTGGAAGTTGAAAATCAACATTCAGAAATGCGAAACTATTCTGTTCAGGACTGCGCTGTATGGAGCCTCAAGGGATACGAGAAAGAACTGGAAAATCTAGTGATCTAGTGATCGTCGGACCAAATCGACAGCCACTGGTGAATAAAAGTGTAGTAAAGTACCTTATCATCTGTTTGGATCAGTACTTATATTTCGACAAACATATGAGTGCTGCTCTGGCCAGAGCTAGGGGAGCCCTTGCCCTGACAAAACGGTTGTTTTTTAGCAGACGTCTTGACAGCAGGGTGAAGGTGATTTGCTACATGGCCCTTATCCGGCCGATGATTGCCTATGGGTGCCCGGTATGGTTCAACGTTGCCACATCTCAAATGTAAAAGATTCGGGTGTTTGATAGACAATGTCTGCGACGTTGCCTTGCAATTCACAAAACACCAGAATCGGAGTACAAACATTACTATTCCAACCAGCTTCTATACAAGAGCGCTAAGATAAACAGAATTGATAATTTCTTGTTGAAGCTTGGTAGGGGTCACATTGCGATGTCGTCGACTAACAGCTTAATTTTTGGGGCTAACTACCCCAACAATTAGTACTACGAAAGTACATGTTTAAGTGGCAACATTCCGCCCGAAGCTTTTCTCTATTTAGACAATCGTGATCTGATACAGGATAGGGAGGCGGTTCAGCTCATTCGCCACGTAAGCCGTAAAACTGTAGATAGGCGACTCCTTTACAATCGAGACGTCCTCGCACTGGACGGAGCCGAGTACCTACGGTTCAGTAGGACTGTTTCCGATAGGAACCGAAGAGATAGCGTGAAGCAGGTGAACCAGTTTTGGTGCCTTCAAAATGAGAATTTCATTTAAAGTTTTCTTGGGCGTTTGGTCTTGGCTGGCTTACATAGGTTAGGGACAGTCATGGTGGCACCAATAAAAAATAAAAAAAAAAAACCTTACTGTGGCTGTTCTAGTTTTCAAGTAACTTTGAATATTTTTAAGTAGTATTATTGGTTTTGGTAGGTTTTAAGGAGGTTAAGTATTATAATAAGTTTAAGCTTTTTTTTTAAATTTGGTTTTAAGTTTTATGTAAAATAAAAAATAATGATAAAGATACCAATTTTTTTTAAATTTCTTGGGTTTAGATTAAGTTCTTGTTATTTAGTATTAAAATTGTTCTTAGGCCGAAAGGCAGTAGTTATAAGATAATGGATTAACTTAGAGCACCCGCATAGGGCCAGTAAAGTGTTTTTTTTTTAAGTTTTTGAAATTTACGCTATTTTTTTAAATAAAAAACAATTCTTCAGCATAGGTCTGACTCTAAAAGGTTTATGGTTATAAAAGCATAAGTTTTTCCTTATAAGGTGAAATCTGTTACATTTCATGGTTCCATTGACTTGAGATTGATTTCGTTGCCATCAAATGGTAACATTACCTTTTTGTTGAGACAAATTGTTATCACTATCGGAGTCTAAAACAAATCACCATCACTCATGAATCTACCTCCAGAAATAGGATTAACCAACTTGGAACTTCCATAAAAGCTAAATGGTTATTTATTTCTGTAAACAACGTAAACACTTTAGAATGCATAAAGAAACATGTGAAAGGCTGGATTTTTATTACCAAAGTCATAGTATGGCAAGTTATAAGAAACTATCAAAAACTAAGAATCCATTACAATTGCTAGTTCACAGAGTACAAAATATTTTCTTCTTTCACGTTCACCCTCTTCTTTATATAGTTTTTTAAATTTTAAAATGGACCTTGAATTGATCTTTATTCTAACCTCATATCAAGCTTTACAAATTCTCATCTAGTTTTTATTGAGAATGAACGTTAATGAAAACTAAAATTGGTAACAAACACGAAAAAAAGGTTAAAATTTAAGGAAAATACTTTAATAACAACAATTTGATGATGCAACCTAAACAAGATCAAATTTATTCTCGGAAAACTCTGTATTTTAAGATAAAAAAAAACAGGAAATATTTATCAAATTACAATTCTTCGATAAGTTTTACTATACCTATAGATATATACCAACTTCTTTTTACTAACAGAATTACATTTTCTGCAATACAATAACTTCCTCACAGAAATGTTCTTGCAGAATTTTTATTAGAATTTATAAACTAAAATTTAAATAAAATAACTATTCGTATGGAATTTAATTTAATAAACATATTTTCTAAAACTCTAAATTAAGTTGTCACTCTATAAAGCGTTTTATCGCAACATTTAATATTCAAATAAAATAAAATAAAATCAAAATTCAAACCACAAAACGAGACCAAAAATTACCATGACATAGCAATTTATATTCGGTGAAAGATTTTATACGATAAGATATGTCTATTTGTCCATATCTACCCGTATATCGCTTTATAGATTTTATCGATGAACAAAATCGATGCCATCAGAATAATCTATTATATTAAATTATTCTTAAATAACAAAAATGTAGGTAGTAGGTTAGGTGTATGTACATCTTTAAGTTAGAATGATTGTTTAAATTATTATTATTCCTAGTTGTTGTTAGTTTTCTCTGTTTGTATAGAAATATTTGGATTTAAAGTAATAAAACAAGATTTTTTACGATTTTAATGATATTTTTTGAAAATTAAAATAATATCGATCGATTTGGAAAACTATTAATCGGTGTGATAAAGTGATTTACAAAATTGTTATTTTGTCAAATGAAATTTTTTAAGCAGTTGATTTCCGAATGAGAAGTCTTTGTTGTTCCAATAGAACAAACCATTATCTCATAATCTTGGAGGCATATGCATGGGTCCGTAACGTGAACCTACATATATTTATATATAATCTCTCTAAAGAGCTCAAGATTCCCAACTGCATGCACTACTCAAGCAAGGACGGATCCAGACTTTTAATCAGGGGGTATACGTATAGACGAGTTTTTACTCATCGCTTGAAAATGTTCTTTAATGTTCTGTAAAGAAGGCTGACAAAAGTTAAATAACATAATGTGCAACCTAACCTTTCATTTACACATTTCAACAGTTTTTTAAATATGCCATATTTAAGAGCTTAAACGAAATAGTTTGGAGGGGGTGTCGTACGAATGGTCGACAAAAAAAATGTCGACTGGCCAACTGAAAACTTAACAGACTCTTAAAATGTCGACTGAAGTTTGATCGACAAAAAAAAAGTTGCCCATTTGAATGTCGACTGAAAACTTGTCGGTTAAAATGTCGACTGTTGTAAAGAAAAAAACAAGAAACTCTCTCTTTAATGTGGTCCATATTGATTCGATGACTGAAATATACTGAAGAGTAAAGCAGGTTGATAAAACGAATGATGAATGTAAGCTTTAACAGTTATCTGAGATTTCACATGCATGCGGCGAATGTAAACATTAACAGTTAACCGAGAGTGACTTGTTGATCGACAGTGACAAAGTGAATGATTTTCACATGCATGCAGCGCCGCATGCATGTGAACATCATTCACTTTGCCACTGTCGACCTTTTGCTAGTCGATATTTTCAAAATCGACATTATAAGAGTCGGCATTTTGTTCGGTCGGTATTTTTATCAATCGACTTTTTGACAATCGACATTATAATGGTCGACTTTTTTAAATCGACATTTTAAAAATCGGCAAATCGTACCCAACCCGTTTGGAGGAAATGTAAGAAATTATTTTTAAACGTAGCTTTTCTCCAAAAATAATGTATACTTTTCTAGTTTTCATTTCTATTTATGCGAAGAACACTCCAAACAAATATTAAAACCCTGAAAATGAGAGAAGATCTGATATGAAAATTTTAGGACTTATTTTTACGTAGTTTTTTCTAATTCAATTTTCAGCAGTCTTTTATCGCTGTCAGTCTGCTAACTCGTTAATGCTAAAGAATATTTCGATCTTAAAGAAGTCAACAAAACTTAAAAAATTGTAGAGAAAGAAAAATGTTTGTTTCTTGAATTTAAGGAAATAGGTTCATTTAAGTAAATAATTTCTCTAAAAATTAAATAAAAACAAATTAAGGTAAACAAATAAGTTGGTTTTGTGTTGAACTCACAATTTATACGTTTCAGAATCTCTTTTCACTTCAAAACTCAAGCGATTCAAAGCTTTTATATCAATATATAAATAAAATATTCATAATTTTTTTCAATAAGCCATTAGTTTAACAAAAAGTGTATTGTCAGTTTTGCGTTTTTGAATGTTTATATTATTGAAATTTGTGTTTGAAATTAAAATTGTTTAATTTTTTAAGATCTTAAAGTTTTTGTAAAATGCACGACTGGGTCGCTAGAACTTGCTAATTTCTTTGAAAAAGTCTGTTTCCAAATACTTATTCTATTTTAAGACTTAAAAATGTATCTGAAAAATAAGTTTTTTTTACAAATTTAAATGCCATTTAAATTTCATAAACAAAATTTGGATTAACTATAGTTTTTTTTTTAAATCAATAGAGCTATTTTTTTAATGGATTTTTACATATAAAAGGTTTAAATTTTGTGTAAAAAAATGTTTGGTATGCAGTTGTTAAGTGCACATTTTACATGGTGACCTCTTTTTAAGATATCCAGTTTTGGAAATAAAAATCAATATATGTATTTTTTTAAATAAAAAAGGAAAATAATTATCACATTCTTGAGAAAACTTAAAAACAATATAAGAGTTTTATGAAGTTTTCTCTTTTGGATCAATACCGAAGTATGAAGCCAACTAAATTAAAAAAAAATGTCTTACGATACTCGGCTCAAAAGCTTAATTTCCTCGAACACACAAGTGTCACCTCAATGTTTACTTTTTATGTATGTGCGTCAAAAAAAAAATAAGACGTAATTGAAGGCGTGTTTCATGAATTAAAGGCAACTTAATATCAAGGTTTCTTTTTAAGAAAATGAATATTCGCTCTTTTTCAAAGAAACAAATTTTATGAAAATAATTTAAGGTATTACTAGAGTTTTTCCAAATTGTAAATTGCGTGAAATAAAATTAGTAGATGTTTCTGAAAGTAAACCACTTTTTTAAATATGTCGTTTGATTACTAACAAATCTTTAATTATATTATGGGTCATATGACCTCCCTCTGTATCGTCCATTGGTCAAAAGTTCAAGAATTTGTGCTGCGTTATTGGAAAAGGGCTAAATTTCCGATTCATATTATGTTCTTGGTCCATTTCTCAGTTAAAAGTTTTACTTTTAGCAAAAACATACAAATTTTGTTATCATATATACAAAATAAATAATTAAAAATGTAATGGGAGTCATATCGATTAACGCCACCAATTGCCTTTAAATTCGTTTTGATGCTCTTTCTTTAACGAATCTCTGAGAACGGGCTATATTTCAATCGGTTGGAGAGTTTCTTTTATTATACCAAGCAAGATGTCACTTATTAACGTTCTATAATTATATATATTCCGTAGTTATTTGAGAAAAGCGTTTATAGTAAATTTACTTTTGTAATCAAAAATCTCATTTCGCAGTTTCAACATGGTTTTGTCTCTGGAAGTTAGACAGCAACTAATCTAACCTTGATGATGGTTTTCAATCTGATGTTATTCACGCTGATTTTTCTAAAGCTTTCAATAGAGTCAATTATGATAGCTTTATAGCTAAACTATCAGCTTTAAGTTTTCTTTCAGGTTTTTTGTTATGGTTGAATTTTATTTGGTAGATTGAACCGAACGTCTTTTAATATCAGTAACATCTGGCGTTCCGCAAGGAAGCCACCGTGTACCTTTACTTTTTCTTCGTTTTCCTAATGATATTCCTCACATATCGTCAAACCTTCTCTTTGCCTTATGTTGGCTGACAAAATTAAATTGCTTAAATGTATTAAATTGGCATCTGATCGATATAGATAGTTTAGTTAGCTGGTCTTGACATGATGATTTCGCATACAAAATAAATGATAAAGAAAAGATTTGACAGATGTCACCAAAACAAATGGCCGCCACGGGAAACCATTTTTAATATTTCGTTGTAACTTTGAATTTATAAAAACTTTACTTATTTAATAAATGGTGCCAATCAAATGGTGTCCAAAAATATGATCTTGGAGTCCTCTACTTTATTGTAGCGAAAGCTAACTCCTTACTAGGTCTTATGTCTCGTAATTCCAAAGAATTTTCTGATCCTTTTACACTCAAGACGTTATACATATTATTGCTATGTTAGACCAGTTCTTGAATATTGTTGCGTAATATGAAATCCGTACTATTATCTGCATTCTTATCGACTTGAGACCATCTTAAAACGATTAACTGCATCACCAATATATAAATTAAAATGGAATATTCGAATGCCTTCATAAGGTATAAGATGTTTCTTGGCTTTTCAACAATTACGAGTAAAAATAAAAACTCGAAGATGATAGTTTTAGATAGTTTTCATCGTGATATTCTTGCTTATCAAATTGATTGCTCATTTCTTCTTTCCTTCTTTTATATTTATTAATGTATGTATTGGTTTATACTCTTTTGTATGCTCTTAAATGAAGGTTTTTAAGTAGCTTTTCCTTCAACCAATCCTTTATTTTTAAATTTTTTGTTAAAAAATCATTTAAACTTGGCAGTAGTAAGGTAGATAATATACCAATCTCTGTAAATTGTGCAATATATATTTAAGATAAAGATATAATGTAATATTTTTAGCTACATTAAAAATCAAATAAAAAAACAATTACTCTTGGAGGATTTGTCAATTCCTCGTAAGAGGCAGTTCCTGTGAAAACAAACTTTGGATGGCATAGGCAGGGATTGAACTCAAGACATCTAGCAAAACAGTCTTACGCAATAACCATCACAGTACGGGTACCTACTAACTTTGCTTATCCTCTTCATATCTTGTTTGCAAATTTAATAATAGATACAACCATCAAACATACATTACACATATTTCAAGCTATTCACTGAACCATTGACAGACAGAGATTACTTAATATGTGCAACGCATACCTAGTCCATCGAGCAAACAACCTTATTCGAGCAGACCTTTGTTTGGAGAATTTGTATCTGCATTCAACATAAAGAAGAACCTAAGCAGCCGAAAAAAGTATGGTTGGGTATATCCCGTTTAGTTTTCCATTTCATCCATCAGACTCAATAACTTAGGCGATGACTGCTCAATTTATGTCCACAATTCCACTTCAATAGCAGAATTTTCATTATTCCGGTAACATATCGATTCTTTAAACGATTTTCAATTCACAATAAGAATCGATTAATAAAACTGATTAACATAATAGAAGTTCAAGAAGTCTTCAGTTATAAATTATTCGTTCATTCACAACTTTTATAGAATATGGATACTGTTACTATCGATCGTTGACAGTCTATCTTAAATACTTGGAACTAAATTTATTGACCCCCTCCTCCTGCTGCTGAAGATACAAGTATTTAACTCTGCCATGCAAAATAATAAAAAAAGAAACTGGATTGACTGATTGATTCTACGCGCAACAACTATCAGGGTCAGCTCGTTTCAAGCTTATTTACTCCCAGACATTTAGATTATTGATTTTAAACTTGAAGATATCTTAATTACGACGCACATCAAGAACTTCTATACGTAGTAGGTAAGGTTCTAAAAAGACTCTCTATTCCTTCCCATGTATAGAACGTCTATATAGCCAGACGACAGCCTTAAGCCACAGCCAACGTTTCAGTAGCAAATTAAAATGCTTTCTATATTTATTCGAACATTAGCATTTGCATAAGTGCTGTGTATTTTATTAAAACTGCCTCGACTGATCGTATTTTCCTGGAAATTTTAATTTTTTCTGTTTGCGCTGTTCGGTTCGGAGTTCTTGTCATCCTGGTTTGTTGATGCAAACTTGATTCGTTGTGCAGTGTGGAATTCGCCGCAAATATCATCGGGGACAGACAAAATTTCTTTAACTCAACCCCTTCTTTTTTTTTAAATACAATTTTGTCTTTGGTACCTCAGAAAAATAACGTTACCTATAGCAATGGTGTTGAATAAGAAAAAACCCAAGTCCGGTTTTGATAGATTTTGTTCCATAATTAATGTAAACAGAAGATATTGTGTGCATTTGAGGTAGAGTGACCATCTTACTGGATATGCAGAAGACAGTTTTGTTATAGGTTCATTGAATTTGTGTTCTCTGAGTTGAAATATAATAAGTTCAGAATTAAAAATAGAAGACGCTTTAATTGTCTTACAATTATATA